>NC_142884.1:71650446-71994946 GCF_051225735.1 Oryctolagus cuniculus | reverse complement strand
TTTAGTGGATTTTATGCAACAAAGTTAAATAAGTAAAAGGAATAATAGTTTACAGGACAACAAAACAGCTTTCTTTCCTGCTGTCCTTCTCAGAGCTGTTAATTACCAGTGTGTAATGGGAGTCTCCAACACAAGCATGTGATAGGTGAAGCTGTCACGTGTTACAGGACTGTCTAATCTACGGAGGATTCCACAGGACTGGTGTCCTAAAGGGCACACCTGTGATGTTCCCTGCTCATTCCCAAACAGAGCTTCATGAAGCTTGGTGATCCTGAGGGATCATTCTCAGGGATTCTGCATCAGCGTAGATGGTGATAGCCAAATTGAATAAAATTCCAATGCCTTCGCTTCCCCTGAGTAACCTTCCAGCTCCACATTAGGAACTAAGAATTTAAGTTTTTAAACAATGGAAAGAAAAAACATAAACTATATGTATGTATGTATATACACATATTTTCTTTTGAAATTATATATATATATGTATATATGTAGTCATTGGCCTATATTGGAGCTTGTGAATTCATGAGTAATTTCCATGTGATGCGTTCACCATTTTCCCCAGAGTCACATGAACAATACATGTCTTCATTGTCTCAGGATCCCCTTTTCTCTAATCACAAATTGTTTCATTTCCTTCTTTAAAGTGGGGCTTATTGAGGTATGATTTATAAACAATAAAATTAACATTTTATGTTCAGTTACAGGAATCCTGACAAATATGTGTTTGTGTATCACCACTACACTCAAGACACAGGATATTTCCATTGCCCAAAAACATTCCCTGTGTCCATTTTTAATCAACCTCTTTCCACCCTCAGCCTCTGGCAACCACTGAAGTGTTCTGTTCTTCTAAGTCTCTGTTTGTATTTTTCCTTTCTAGAATGTCATCTAATTGGACTCATACAGTGTGTTTACTTCTGAATCTGGCCTTCTTCACTTACTGTAATGCATTCAAGGTTAGTTCTTATTGTTTTATGTATGCAGAGTATGTTTTTTTTTCATCACTGAGTTGCATTTCATTATGTGAATATACCATAATTTGTTTACCCATTCACCAGGGCTGCCACTTGGGTGTTTCCCATATTCTGGCAATTACGAATACATGTAACAAAAACATTTGTACTCAGATTTTTGTGTGAAAGCATTTTCATTCCTCTTGTGTAAATACCCAGGGATGGAACTACTGGATCATATGTAAGTATATGTTTAATTTTCAGAAAATGCCAGACTACACTGTAAAGGGCTGTACCATGTTGTATTCCAGCCAGCAACAATGAGAGCTTCAGTTTCTCCCATTCTTATTAACACCTGGAATTACCCATTTACCTTTAAAAAATTATTTTAGACATTCTCATCCATAGAATGCAGTGGTGCCTCACTGTGGTTTTCACTTGAATTTCCCATGTGACTGATGTTTTTCAGCATCTTTTCATGTCCTTATCGATCATTCAACGTCTTCCTTGGTAAAGGACTATTCAAATAGCTTGCCCATTTTTATTAGGTTGTTTCCTTATTACTGACATTTAAGAATTTTTTCTCCTTTTATAATTCTTTTTTTGCTTATCTTTTTATTAATATAAAGAGAACACTTTGATGTAGTTTCAGATACAATGCTAAGAATATAACAATACTTTTCTGATTCCTTCCTTCCCTGTCTCCCTCCTTCTCCCATTCCTTTTTTCCTTCCTAATTTCTGAGATAACATTTTTTTAATTAATTTTATAGTCAAAGGCTTAATGTTCCACTAAATAAAAAGTTCAACTAGTAAAGATTCTCGATACTAACTGTTCACCGGATATGTATTTCGAAAGTATTTTCTGAAAGCTTGTGACTGATTTATTAATTTTAACAGCATCTTCTAAAGGGCAGTAATTTGTTATTTTTATGATGTCCAATTTGTCAATTATTTTTAAATTAATTATACTTGTTGTGTTGTGTCTAAGAAATCTGTGCTTAACCCAAGATTTTCTCCTATCTTTCCTTGAGAAGTCTTATTTTTAAATTTTACAGTTAAGTCTGTTATCCATTTTCCTAAACATTATTGAAATACAGTATATATGCCAAGAGATGCACGTAGTGTACAGATAACTGAATTTTTTTATCCTCTGAGCACACTCATAGCCAACACCCAAATTAAGAACAGAACATTACTACTATCCCAGGAGTCCTCAGTAATTGTTGTAGATGGTGTTATAGACCAACATTTATTTGTTTTGCATAAGGATGTCCAAGTAAGCCAACTCTATTTGTTGAAAGATTATCTTCACTATTGACTCCTTATGTATATCTAATTTCTACTCATTTTTAGGAGTTGTCCTACAGTTGAAACATATGTATTTTTAAATTTATTGCAGTCAACTACCTATAACATTTTAATACTACACATAAAATATTGAAAGGACGTTCCAAAGATAAACTTTCAATTCCCCATCAAGATAGGCCCTGTGTCTCTGAGTCTCATGAGTGGGGATCTCCCGGTGATGTGCCCCCCACACACACCCCAGCAGCAAAAGTGTGCTTTGTATCCGTGCTGAGTCTCATGTGGGGTGGTTCATTGCACCCCAGCTAGCAGTAAGACATCTCTGTTGGTACTGACACAAGATTTGGGTCCCAGAACTCTTTCCTGACCTTCTCCCAGATATAGGGTGATTTATCTTTTGCCTTCCCTGCCTTCTCTAGCATAATGGGTTCCTCTTTGGTCCCTGGAGGCTCTAGGTAAATCAGCCCTCTTCAGGAATCTTAAAGACTTAGTTCCATGGGAGGAAAGGGCCCTGGTGGGTCTTTCTGCCTTCCCAGATGACTTTGCCCCCCTCTTCCAGAGTTGCACCACAGAAGGAGCTCTCTCTGTTCCCCTGCAGGGTCCCAGTCTCACCTGTGGGCCTGGGTGGAGGGCCATGCTGAAATTCCTAGAAGTAGTGAGAGCTTCCATGCCTCCCAGGGTTCCATGTGTTCATGTTACCCAAATTCAATCTTTAGCCATTTGTTAAAAGATTAGGATGGATCCTGGCATTATGTTTTCTGTGGCCTGCCATGGGGGACCTGTGCTCCCATCCTATGTCTCCTTAGTGAAGCCTACCTTCACTTCAGAATCGGGCTACTAAGTGCCCGAAAACCTCAACTCACTCATGGAGCCAACAAAGGTTGTGACTTCATTTATTGTCACTTTTCCTTATTGTTAGGACAGGAACAATATTCTTTGCAGTTCCTACACCCAAAGTATAAACACTCTCTCTCTCTCTCTCTCTCTCCCTCTCCCCCCCACCTCTCTTTGAAAGGCAGAGAGAGAGTGAGGGGAGGAGATGGACAGAGATCTTCCAACAGTTGTTTACTCCCCAAATGGCCTCAACAGCCAGACTGAAGCAGGGAGCCCAGAAACCATCTAGGTCTCCCACATGGGTGGTAGGGACCCAAGTGCTTAGAACATCTTCTGCTGTTTCCCCAGGCGCATCAGCAGGGAGATGCGTTGGAAGTGGAACAGCTGGGGCTCAGCCGATACTCCAGTGTGGGATAGGATAGTCCCAGGTGGCAGCCTATTGTGCTGTGCCACATGCTGGTTCCTCTCTCTCTACACAAAGGCCCTAAGCATTCAGGAAATGCCCTATTCCGTCAGATACGTACAGATGGTGGACCAGATCAGTGAGTGGCTTGATGGTCCAGCCAGTCATTCAAACAACGAATTCCATTAGGCTTATTTGTCTGAATTATATATGTAGGCACTGATTTTAATTGAATCTTGATTTATTTGTTGATATATAGACACAAAAATCCCACTGAAAATGTCTGCTAATATATTTCTTTCTATAAGATTTGTTTACTTATTTGAAAGGCAGAGTTAACAAGAAGGAGAGACAAAGATCTTCCATCTGCTGTTTTACTTCCCAGAAGGCCTCGACAGTCAGGGCTGGGCCAGGCCAAACACAGGAACCTGTAACTCCATCCAGGTCTCCCGTGTGGGTGGAAGGGGCCCGAGGGCTCGAGCCATAATCTGCTGCTCTCCCAGATGCATCAGTGTGGATTTTGATTGGAAGTGGAATACCCAGGACTTGAACCAGCGCTCCTAAGGGATCCCAGCATCACAGGCAGCAGCTTAACCTGCTGGGCCACAATACTGGCCCCACTGCTAATACATTTCTAGGCAGATGGTTTCAGCTTGGAATTCTTGGGATCCTTTTTTCAATGCCTGCGTTTCCTTACTTTTTAAGCTACAGTCAAATAAATCAGCTCTTGTGTTAGTTTCCTAGGGCTGTTCTGACAGATCCCTTCACACTAGGTGGCCACAATAACAGAAGTGTATTCTCACACTATTTGGGGCCAGAAGTCTGAAATCAAGGTGTGAACACAGTTGGTTGCTTTTGGGAGGCCCCTGAGGGAAACCTCTACTCCATGCCTCTCTGCTGGTGGTAGTGAACCTGGGTGGTCTCTGGCCTGTTGATGCCTCCTCCACCTCCTGTATCCATCTTGAGATCACCTTCTTCTTTCTGTCTCTCTGCCCCCGTCTCTTCTTATAAGAACACTTGCTACTGGGTTTAGAACCCACCTTCGATCCCAGACCACCTCCTCTTTGGACCACCTCCTCTTTGAGATTCTTAATGACACCTTTAGAGTCACTTTCACAGGGCCTTGGGGTTAGGGCTAGAAATGTATCATTTTGGGGTCCTATGTTACTCCCAGTCTGTGCTTACCACATCAGAGATCTTGTATTGTGTTTACATTGTAGGTTTGGGATGGCACTGAATCAGCTTCACTTGGACGAGAGAAGCCAGAGAGAATCACTGGTCATTGTAATGGGTGCTGAATATTTGCTGGTGTCACCCAGAGCCAAATGATTTCATCAGTTGTCACTACTGATATTTTTTTTAATGAAAATCATTGAACTTGATCTTGCTGGACTTGAGATTTTTTAGCTAATATCAAATGAATTTTAACGTGGTCTGCAATTCCACATTGAAATAGCACATCATTGCCATGAAGCCCACAAAACACTGAAGCAAAACCAAGTCAGGAGTAGTTAATGAACTCAAGTTAACTTGATGAAGACCACACACGTCGACTTCTGTTCGGCAGCAGCAGACTCACGTCTTTAGTGGCATTAAGATGAGCGTCCATGGTGCCACCGCAATCGGAATGGTGTAATTGTGCTACTCAGAGATTAAGAGCTGAATTCGTATATCGGCTGATCCCTGGATGCAAGGCCTTAGGTAAGTTACTCCATTTGGAGTACCTCACTTTCTCCGTCCTTTAAATGGAATAATGCCGCTTCCATTATCTCGATGTTGTGCCAAAACATTGATTAAGCAAAGACCAAGCACTGGCAAATGCTGATAACCTTCTGTTGGGATCTTAGTGTGTTATTCATTTAATCAACAGCCTTGCCCCACATGGACTGATAATGTAATGGCTCATGGTATTGCTGTATTCATGCTGCAGTGAAGCCTAGAAAGAGCCCTGGAGTGGAAGTCAGGAGAGGTGACTTCTAACCCAAATATCACCAACCATCCAGCTCTGTAAGCTGCAGTAACTCAGTTTACTTCTCTGGGTCTCAGCTGGCTTAAATCCCGAATGAAGTACCAGAGGGTTGTGAGCCATCTCCCGAGAGCCTCACACTCGTCCTCTGCAGTGTGGCTGGCAGGCAGACATTCAGCCTCACTTGTCATTCATTCCAGGGTTTCACACCACTGGTGATTCACCAATCATCTTTGAACTCAGAGAGTAAAATAAGCACAATCCAGAGAATAAACACTAAGCCTGTCTTTGCCAGAAAGAAGATTCTGATTTGGGGTTAAAACACATGCCAGAATATGGGTTTTTTTTTTCTGCTAGGCCCAGTGCAGAGCCTGTTCAAGGCACCCCTCCCCAGCACCTGGCACAACCCCAACCTCACTCTCACACAGCCTAGTGTTTACAGCCACTCCACAGCCTCCCAAGTATGTATTTCATAAAAGGAGGGCCTGTCCAAATCCCCTGTAATGTCTCCAGGGGGAAAGAACAGAGCCAGTAATCTGGGCCGTGTCTGCATGCTGTAAATTCTCCAACCCCCTTCTCCCTCTGCAGACTCTCGCATGCACACACACGCGTGCATACACACACATCAACACAGCCGTAAATACATACACTCCCATTTAATAGGCTAGGGACTCCAATTACAGTTACAGTCTAATAAAGCTATCTGCAGGGTATGTGTAGAAGTACAAGTGTGTGTGTGTGTGTGTGTGTGTGTTGGGGGGTCGACTTATAAGCTTCCTCCTCCTTGACATGTGGTCCTAAATTCTCAACACGTGACATTCCTCTGGGACGTTTAAATAAGCTGTCCTCATAGTTTGCAAGCCTTAAAACACGGGGCTCCTTCTTCATAAGGTACAGATCTCCAAACAGTGATGGCAGTGTTAAGTCAAGTGTGAGAACTTCTGAGTTCAAAGTCCTGTGCATGCGTGCTGGTTGTGAGCAGCTGGCCAGGTGACTGTAACACACATTCTGCATCAGATTTCCCCACCATGCACCATTTCTTCAGGACATACCCTCCTGACTCTTGGGTGCATGTGGTATCAAGGAAACAAGTCGTCTTTGGAGTTAGACTGACCTGGGTTTTTATTTTGAGACGCAGAGAGAGAGATACAGAGACCAAGAGCAGTGTCCTCAACTAGTTCAGTCTCCAAATGCCCACCAAAGGCCATATCAGGGAGAAAGGAACTCAAGGCAGGTCTCCCTTGTGGGTGGCAGGAACCCAAGTATTGGAGCCATCAGCCACCACCTGCTGCCTACCACACTCTGCCTGGGCCAGGAGCTGCAGCAAGGAATCCAACCCTGGTTCTGCGATTCAAGACACATCTTACCCTTAAGTGCCAGGCCACACACACCCCCACCCCAGCCCAGGCCTGGGTTTAGATCCTGTGGGACCGAGTGCCAACAGAACTGCCTTGGACATGTCTACTTCTGGCTTTGATCTTGTGTCAGTGGGGACCGGGCCCAACAGGGAACGCAGGAAGAGCTACAGGACCCAGGTGGGCACAGACTTGCCACTGTGTTCCAGCAAAGGCAGAAGCGCTACAGAGAAAGAAAAGCGCCTGTGGAAGGCGGGCCGGCCCTCCTTTCTGTTCTAAGGAGGCTCCTGGGCTCTTCCTCCGGCCAACCCAACAGGTGACCTCCTCTGAAGGCCGCCCTGCAGGTCAGCGTCCATCCTGGGCGCTCACCCAGGCCTCAGCCGGAGTGGACACAGCTGCAAGGGGCGGGGGCAGGGAGAGAAAGACCTAGAAGCCAGCTCCGGCGACTGCACAGTCCCCGCATTGGTTTTCTTGGCTGGGACAGCGAACTTTCTGGCTGCCAAGTTTCTGGAGCAGGACCGGTGTTCCGCGGCTGCCATTGGTCGGCCGCGGCTGTTGCTAAGTGGACGGACCAATGGAGAGCGAGGGGCGTTTGGATCTGCCCGCTGTGGGCGTGACTGCGTCCGAACCCCCGAGGCCGCAGCCCAGGCTACTGGGCTCCCTACATGGAGGGGCTGGGCTGGGCTGGGTCGGGTGCGCAGCCGGCTCGGCGCCGCCCGGCGCACCCGAGAGGCTGGGCCTGCGGGGCGGTTCACCTGTCAGGCGCGTCCCTCCTGGCTTTGTACAGCCTGGAGGGACAGGGCGGGACGCGCAGGTTGGGCTGCTTTTTCCCTTCTCGGTGCAAGTGTGTGGTTTGTGTTTTAATAGCTATGACAACTTGGTGAACTCTCGCGAGAGCACCTGCTGCTTTTCCTGCCACCCTCCTTGCCCTTGTCTCCAACTCGGTTTTTCCACACTTCTGCAACTTGAGTCCTACACCCCTCTATACACATACACACACCCAGATCCTACCCACACACCACACACATCCTACATACACACACCCCCTACACACCCAGACCCTACCCACACACACCACATGCACCCTCCATGCACCCACAGATCCCTAGATGCACACACACAGAGACCCTACCCATACACACCACACACCCTACGTACACACACCTGCTACACACCCAGATCCTACCCACACACACCACATGCAATCTGCATATACATACATGCCAAGACCCTACCCATACATAACACACACCCTACATACACACACCCAGATACTACCAGCACACACCACATGCACCCTACATATGCACACATGCCTAGACACACAGAGACCCTACCCATACATACCACAAACCCCCTACATACAAACATCCCCCCCACACACATACACCCTACATATACCCTAAATATACCCTGAATACACACACAGACCCTACCCATACATGCCACATGCACACTACATAGACACACACATATTCTACACAAACACTACCTACACATACACCCTACAGACCCTACACACACACCCTACAAACACACACACCCTAGACACACATCAAACATGCACCCTACACATGACACACATATGCTGGCCTCGGAGGGCACAGTTTCTTTGCTTCAAAGCTGGAAAATATAAAGTACAAGTTGTTCAGAAAGGAAAGAGAATTGAGGCAGGCTGTGCTGGGAAGTTTAGATTAATAGACATACTGTGGATATTAGTGATAATAGCTATCATTTTCCAAGGGCTTAATCTTCACCAGACCCTGGTGAAGCAATCGGTGAGCCTCGGCCTATTTCAAGCACATCATAGAGATGGGTAAACTGAGGCGCAGAGCAGTGGGGCCGTTGCTCCTAGAGGCCAGGAAGAAGCAGGACTGGAATACTCCCGTGCTTCTGCACACCTCGGTGACAAACCATGTGGTGTGACAGGTCCTACGTCCCCACCTGGGATGCATCAGTAGAATCCACATGTCACCCCCGACCATGCCCAGCCCAGCTATCCTCAGAATGCACGTGTTTGTGACCAAGTCCTGTCCTAGCCCGTCACTAGTTTTAACTTTAACATAGAAACACAAACACGTCTTCTCCAAGAAGGAGGGAGAAGCCGTTTGTTCAGCGGCTGTACTTGGCGTCCCTCTGACTGGTATGGAAGCACAGTGCAGAAAGGAAAGGAGATTTGGTCAAGGTCATGGTGCTTGAAGCTTGCCACACCTGTGAGACCTGGCGGCCAGTTCTCGCCAGCCTGAAAAACCTCTCTCTAACAGATGACTGCAAACTTAAGGTGAACTCAGCTAGGACTGGGAGTTCCTCATTCTGATTTTGCTAACTGTCCTATTGGGTGTGTGTAGCCAAGGCACAGAACACGAGGCCTGTGCCTGGAGGTCGCACCGTAACTTGGTGGCAGACCCAGTACTGGAACGGAATTCCCTGCTCCCGAGCTAACTTGTCTGCTCTCCATGAATGCCTGCAACTGACAAGTTATCAACGTGAAACTACAACAAAATGCTTTTCAAAACGCAAGGATCGGAATGTGCCAAAAAAAAAAAAAAAAAAAAAAAAAGACTGCAGGGAGAAATGAAATATATTTTATTTTTTGTTTGGAAACTGCATGTGAAGCAGCCCCAGCCAGGAGCTGGATTGACCGGTGTACACCCTTTGCCGGCCTGCTTGTCTGTGCCTGGCAGTCAGCTACCTGCCCCACAGCCCTTGTCAGAGGCTGGCACTGGAGGGAAGCGTGTCTGTACTCAGTCTGCTGTTGCCTAATAGGCTCGGCACAGAGGCTCCAGCCAGATTTCCTCTTCTCCTCCCAGTGGGAGACAACCTAGACAGGCCCAGTTTCTCCCCTAACGCAGGGAGAGCCCAGGATGTCACTCTCCTGATGGCTTAGAGATGAGTTTGTGCCTTTCCAGCCCCACCCTTCCCTGGAGACTCCTTGGTCCCAGAAAGATAGGACCGTCTCCTTTCCTTAAATCCCTAGCTTAAAAAGCCTCGCTGAAGTCCTGCTTGTAATCTTTTACCATAAAGTTTATCTTCTGAAAGTTTTCTCTCAAACTTACGGAAAATAAAAAAAAAAAAAAAGTAGGGATGGAGCAAAGCAGATTATTGTGTTTGTGGAGGCTGATATAATTGCTGGCTGTTTTCCTAGGATCCCACTGGAACTCTTCCGGCAGCCCTGGTGGTTAAAGAATGTCTGCAAAGCAGCTCTCCCCACCCCCATAGCAACAAGAACCAAGGCCCTCCTGCCTGCTGGGAGCACCCCTCCCTCCCAGGCTTCCAAGCTTTGCAGGCTGACCTGGTCGGAGCCTCTCCCTCTTGCTTTTAGGGTTCCTTTTGGTCAAGAGCCTCGCAAGTGTCCTTGCTCCCTCTGCAAGTATCTCTCTGGAGGGTACTCTCTCTGCTGGGCTGACAAGGGGCAGCTGACACAGACAGGCTTCCACCCTGCTGGAGAAACACTGTCATGGAAATCATCACAAATCCAAACTCATGCTGTCATCTGTGCTACAACAGAGTACTGTGTTCATGACAGAGTGAGCATGGGACTTAAAATCGGGGTAATCAAGACAGGCTTCATGGAGGAAAGGCTCTTTGATCTGGGGCCTCGTGGAAGAACAGGGTTTATGCACACTGGGGATGAGAGTGGACAGGAAGAAGAACCAGCATAACAGACGTCCACTGCTGGGCCTGGCCTCTGTGTGTGTGCACTGAGAGCAGTTAGCAGAGCCTGCTCAGTTCGATCCTCCTTCTGTTAATGGAAAATGACTTTTTATGCAGACTGGTAAAAATTAGCTTCTCTTAAGAACATGGGTCTTTCCCCTGAGATAAGAAATTGGGACCATATGTTGAGCTGTGTCCTTGCTAGGTGGGTGTACAACTCACCAAGGGAATACAATCAACACATTTTCCAGGGCTTCCGTAATCAGGGAGTGGGAGCACTGGAGTCCTGCTGATTTTTGCCTTGGCTCAAGGTAGCTTGTGTTATGAAGAAATGTTCAACTCTCAGTGCCCTGAACCAAGAGTTCACATTCAAATGCAACCAAGATTTATTAACTGCTGACTAGAAACCTAGTATTTCTTCAGTTATACCCCCTGGAAACCCTTAAAACAATGCAAGGAGATAGGACTTTTCAACCCCTTTGCACAGTCAAGAAAACCCAAGGTCCCGAAATCCCCTATACTGATTCCAAATATGCATCATGGATGCATAATAGGATAAAGTTCTCTTTAACACTCACAGAATGAATGTTTTATATCACAGGCGCACAAGATGTCAGGGTTGGACAGAATTTCAGAGCAAATTTTCTTTCTCGACTCTTTGCCAATGTTTGATCTGTAACACCCTTGACATCCAGCCTCAACTTGAATCTCCCCTCTAATAGAAAATTCACTTCCTTTTTGATGAAGCCAGTTTGACTTCCAGATCTTTGATTATTCAGAAAAGCTTCCAGCCTCAAGACATTGTGTTGGCCTAAACAGGAAATGTTACCTTTTAAAGAAACGTGTGGATGAGGTCTTTACCTGGTCAGTGGGCATCAACAGAATCGGGCTACTAACAGTCAAGCTTATTACTTAGCAGTGCTATCCGTTCTGCAAAATAAAGGCAGAACTCAGAATGCCTTCATGGCTATCACAGTCTCGTGCCTGAGATCTCTTGAGGGTTATGCTTCATCTCCTGTTGCCACTACAACCTCTCCTTCATTTTCTGGAGCCTGAATTACGACTTTCAGTAACTGAGTCGACCATTTGTTGCAGTGGTCTTCCAATGGAAACCTTCTAGATTTAATTGCATCGAGGTGTTTCCCTGAGGTTGACTTTTCAGTCTTTTGTTCACGAGGCTGGAGATGAAGGGCTATGGCGTTGACCTTTTCAGAGACAGTAATGATCCCACCAAGTGGCAGCTTCCCAATTCCACAGGCAACCTATGTTCTTGATGTTGCTTTTCTGGTTGAGTGCATACTTAATAGAAAAAAATAAGCTTATGCCTATCCCAAGCATCCATCATTGCATCCCAAATAGGGCCGTTTTCAATCCATCCATCCATCCATCCATTTACCCATCAAACTAATATTTATTGGTCATCTCACTGGAGAGACGAAGCAAGCAAGGCAGGCTTGTTCCTGCTCTCATGATGCTTACAGTTTAGTGGAAGGAAAAAGGCAATGTATAAAGGACCGCAGTGAAATGCCAAATTCCAAGTTACGTACAACCAGACTTTCTCTCCCAAAAACTTCCCCTTGTTCCTTAGAATGAAAAGGGAGGCAAGGAAGCAGATACTGCTCCCACTCAAATGTTAATGCTGCTAGCAGTGAATCATCTTCCCTGTTTATTTCCCAACATGCACTAAGATTATTATGTCAGTTTGTTTGCCACTTGATGGTCTGTTCATCCACTGGAATGGAAATTCCAGGAGAAGAGGAACTTTCTCTCTACCTCGTTCACTGCTGAGCCCCTAACACCTAGCAGAGTTTCTGGGACCAAGTGGGAACATCATATTAATGAGCTAACATATGAATTTTCCATCAGACGTGATTGGGGCAGACATGCTACACAGACCCTGCCATTAAGGTGAGCAGGAGTGATGGCAGGAGGATTTGCGCACCTGTACCTGTTAGGGATGCCCATCTGCTGTTTGTGCTGTTGGCATTCAAAGCGCTACAGTCTACTCCCTAGGAACCCTTTGGGGGTTTGTAGACAAGTCTCTTCTTTATTTTAATAATTTAATTACTGGTTAACAATTAAATCCAAGTGCAGAGATAACTTCATGATTTTGCAACCAAAGGACTTTTTATTTCTTTTTCTCCACTCCCCTATCCACCTATCTCTTTCCAGAAATAGATGCCTAGCATTAAACCGTGTACTTAGCAGTTGGCCATGAGAGCACCTGAATAATCTCTCACCTTGATCAAGGGAGGGAGAAATGGAAAGTTTAATCCCCAGGTGGCTGCATAGGAACCGGAAAATAAAAATGGAGATGTTGGCATTGTCCGGTGCTTTATGATATTTTCCCTTTTTAAAACAATCATTACTTTTGTACTTGCAGCTTGCTTTGTAATCACTTCTGATCATCATTCTCTGTATCAGCACTGCATTTTAAGCATTTTGATGAAGATGCACTTGAGGTCAAGAGTGGGTGAGGGCCTCCTCTGGGAGACAGGCACAAACCCTCAGACCCTGGAACCGATCAACATCCAGAAAGGTATTTGCTCTTCTTGCTAGCATCCCACTGAGGGTTTTATCTCCCACAGGACCCAGGGTACAGGAGAGCACCCATCTTCTGAGTGGGTTTTACCCACCAAGGAGGACGTGGCATTCCCCAAGAGGTTGTTGTCTGAGCCAGAAGGGATGGCTGTCTCTGGAGCATGGTGCTGACGATTAGGAATGTTGTCTCTCATCCCCAAATCGCAGACAAGGAGGGAGCAGTTTGATGTCACTGGACGAGACAGAAGATGGATGGCCCTGGGAGGGTCCTCTGTCCTATCGACGCAGACACACCCGTCTCTCTGTCTCATTGCTTACATCACCTTCAATTTGGCCAGATGGACATCATGGGGGGAATTTCGTCTGGACCAGGATTCTTAAAACACTAGCAAAAAGGAGCTGGCTCTTGGGAGAAGTGAGGCCGGGGCCATTAGAAGTTAGGAGCTGGGGCCATTAGGAAGCAGACAGGGCTGTGTTGATGCACAAGGGGGCTGTACTCGATAATGGGAAATGTGAACACAGGTCAGTGCTGTGATTACAGCATCCTGGACGGGGGTCCCTGAGAGGCCAGCAATAGATTAAGACTGACTCAAGCACAGCCTGGGGAAGGGACGAAGGTTGGACCCCTGCAGCTCTGGGGAAGGTCCCCATGTGGGGGGTGGTGGGGGAGAGATGCTCCCCTCTAGGGTGCTGGGGGGAAGTGCTGCTTTGGAGTGTCACACTGGGAAGCAGCACGTGCAGAGCCTCAGAGCTGGAAGAACTGGACCAGCTTGGAGCCAATTAAATAAAAGACCGGAACAGGACTCTTCAGAGAGCTTAATCAAGAATTTACTACACCCTGATGTGATAAGATAGACCAGGCTCCACCCTGTTTCTGGGGGACAACTTGGAGCCTCAGGAAACAGACTCAAAGACTCACAAATGCATTCTGTGGAAATATTAGCTATACCCACCAATATTTATATGGAAGTAAGTGCATCTGTGAGAGTCATTCTGGTGGGGGAAAAATGGGAAATGTTCTAAAAGTCCTGCAACAGAGGAAATGGCTAAATCAATTGCAGTGCATGCCTTCAGTGGTGCTTAGCAAATCTTAGCTATAAAATCATGTTTTCAAAACAAAGTTAATGACATGGGAGAATAATTATGGCATGCTTAAGTAAAAAATGCAGGTTGCATTATGGAACCAGATAGGATGTGATCCCAATTCAATACAGAGAAAAAAGCCCCAAAGGAAATGGAACAAACGGTTAACTGTAGCTATCTCCATGTAGGGGGATTATGGGTTGTTCCTTATATATATTTGTTACGCTCCATGATTTCCAAACTATCTGCATATTAATATGCATTATTTGTGTATGTGTGTAATATACACCACAAACTAATTACTCTCCTCTTTTTTTAAAAGAAATATTTATTTTAAAGGTAATGTAACAGAGAGAAAGAGAGAGAGAGGGGGATCAAGAGATCTTCCATCCACGCTGGTTCATTCCCAAATGGCTGCAATGACTGAGACTGGGCCAGGCAGTAGCCAGGAGCTTAAAACTCCATCCAGGTCTCTCATGTGAGTAGGGGCCCAAGTTTGTGTGTTGTTTTCTGCTGCTTTCCCAGGTGCATTAGCAGGGAGCATTACAAGTGGAGCAGCCAGAACTTGAACCCGTGCTCATATGAGACACTGACTTTGCAAGCATTGGCTTAACCCACTGCACCACAACAGTGGCTCCTGCTCTCTCCTCTTTACCTTCCTTAACCTAATGTGTTCTCTGCACCCTGTTTACTGTCTGACATACATTGATTTAGCTGTTTATTTGTTATGCATCACTGTTAGCCCATTTTAGCATTATAGAAATGCATATGTTATCAGAATTTAAAAAAAGAAAATCATAACTGCAGAGACTTCCTTCATTTCCATAACCATGATAACGTGAAGACTGGGGACAGACTGACTCAGGCGTCTTCTCTGAGGTGGTGTGTCATCAAGGGCAGCTACCAACTGAGTCCCAAGTGGGGAAGGGAAGCAACAGTGTAACTCAGCAGAAGGAAGGAGCTCATCGAGGACCCGGGAGTAGAGGCTCCGCACCCAGGAACTCTGCTAGGCAAGCACGGAGTTCTCAGCGCTGAAATTCACGAAGACCAATTTGTGTCAAAGGCTGGCTCCAGCTCTGAATTTCACTAACTCATTCCTCATGCCCACCTTTGTCCCTGGGTAACTGTTGCTCCAATCACAATATACCCACGGCACATTTCATCTGAAGACAGAGGTTTAGAAGCTGTGTGGCATACTGAAAAGGGTCAAATGTAGATATATAATTAATAGATAGATAGATAGATAGATAGAAGGATATAGATAGGTTTAGAATCCTGATTCCAATACTTCTTAGTCATCTGACCTTATTAAAGGTAATTAAACCTTCCCAGCCTTAAGCTCCCTCACCTGTTAAATAGTATTAACCTCCCAAGGTTATTTGCTGTATGAAATGAGACCATCTATTCAGGTTTTCACATAAAGCTAGGCATATGACCTGCCCTAAATTCATGCCTGGCCATTGTTCCAAAGGTCTGACTCCAAGAATGAACAGAGTCAGCTGCAGCATCATACAACAAATATCAGGCTCCACGTTGGATGGATCTTGATTTAATAATTCCACAGTATCACTGCAGGTCTTTGTAAAAATGAGAGAATTAACTAGATGCTAAGCTATGAATTCCTCTCTGTCAGTGTGGTTTAAAGACCATTGACATCTCAACTAGCTGCAGAACTTTGTAAAATACAGCCCAGGTTAACAATGACTATTTCCTGGTCCCATCAGGCTTCTGAATCACAGTGTCTGGGGCTGAATCCTGAGAACCTGCAATTTAAAGGGTCTTAGGAGACTCTTAGGGACACTTGAATTTAAGGTCCACCACAATTAATGTCCCTAGGAATAAGTAGAAGAGTCTGTGACCTTTTTTAGGTCAAAACACAAAGTTTGCATCCTTCCTCCCATTCCAGTCCAGGATGTTCCTTTTCGTGAGAGTAATGTCTGAGACTGTGGCCATGAGGAAAAAGTACAGACATTTGCCTTGTAGTATTTGAGCTCCCTCCAACTGCTCTTCAGAGACAAAGTCTTGATGTGCCAAGCCTGGTCTTGGAGGGCTGTGGTTAACCACACAAGAGTCTTGAGTGCCCACTGCTCAATGTAGATTCATATGGTCTTCGTTTTGCCCTTTTTAATTTGCACAAATGATCTAGTGGAAATCAGAATCAAAGAAAGAAAAGATCTGTCCTTATTTTCATACCTCCCCACAAATTAATCCTTGTCTCTATTTTACCATATTTCTCCCTCCCAGGCCTTTAATACTTAAGCTTTACAAATTCATAATCATTACATTGATATGCTTCTGAGATATGATTTTTAATTTCATGATCAATTTCTTTCCCTGATTTTCCTTTTTACTGTTCCTCCCACACTATAGAATTCCTTTGTAATAATTAATTCTTAACCTTTTTGTGAGGCTTTGCAGTTCTTGAAGCGTTTTCATGCCCATTATCTTATTAACAGAATCAAATTCATCTGTGGAGATGATAGCTTTGTTCTTTTTCATGGAAAGTATGTCAGTGAAGACTCAACCAGTGAAGTGGTTAGAAGCATGGATGGGCTCTGGAACCGGGAATACCCAAGTTCAATTCTTGCCACTTAATAATCAAGTAAGTGCACTCAAGTGACATATCCTCCCATAGACTTCTCTCTTAGTGTACTTATAGATAGATAATCGTAGTACTACCACGTAGTGTAGCTGTGACGATGAAAGGAGATAATCACTTATAAATGCTTAGCATCACCTTAGAGTAAGGGTTCCATTAGTGTCAATTATTATTATTATCACTGTTATTAAATGTATTAGATAAAGGCTTATAATAACCATAGGAAATAAAAGGACGCCAACTCCATTTAGCCTGGCCTGACCCCTATACATAGCTTAGACCAGTCCACAGTATTCAGCCTAGAAAAACAAAGAACGAACCAAATTTGGTGCTATGCCCTTCACTGATTACTAGTCTAATGGAGAAGTTGTGAGTCTATATTATGTGAGATCTTTGAGACAGAAAGATCATTTTTGAGTTCTTACTCAGGATTTAGACATATCTGGTTCAAACAAAACCCAGATGCCCATAGCTTCAAAGTCTTCAGCTGGACCTTCTGGGACTGGAGGTGGAGATGTCATGGGGGTGGAGACAGGGGTTACCATCACCAAGCTTTGCACAGAGGTGCATGTTCTTGCAGGCCTCAGCAAACTTGGTTGGTTCCAAGAGTTCAGGCTCAGGTAAGCTTTGGACAAACACCTGAGGCTCTGAGAAGCTTAATTGAAATGAGCCTGAACTTAAATGTTTTATGAGGTACGCCCATCGCTAATTTTCTTGGCCAAGTTTTCGTCTGCCTCACTGTGGAAGACGCTCTCATTAGCAGCTGGGAAACTCAAGTCTTCGCTGTTCAGCGCTGCTGCAGTTTTCCTCTCCCGCATCTCCTGGAGTCGTAAGCCGTGTGCAGGTGTCAGTGGCACACGGTGTGGTCACACTCCCACCAGCGGCCTCCTGACCTTTTCACCCTGGGAGCCACTTCTCCCTGGGCGCAAGCAGTCTTGAAGTGCCAGAAAAGCCAGACCTCGCCTTCCCCTTAGCCAAGTCCTTAAGGCTGGGACCAAATTCTCTCTCAAACATAACAAGTCTGGAGAACAAGGGAACACCTAATCCAAGCATCTTGCCAAGCTCCCGTGTGAATTGGGAGGGAAACAGAGCCTGTCTTGTGAAAGAAAGGAAAAGTACCTGGGTGGAGGGAACTCATGGCGTGATGCGAGAGAGAAGTTATTCGACCAAGATTTGCTGTCATGGTTTTAGTTTGGACAAGCTGTTCTCCACCAAATTTGAGAATCGTCTTGTGAACTTTTTCTCAGCTACCTGCAACCTCTGGACTGTAAATCCTTTAGCATCTGTTTAGTTTTTGTTCGTGTCAAGAACCATTAGATACCTGTGCCAATAATGTTACTAGAAAACTCACACCCTGAAATTTGTAGTGAAGAAACACCTTTGGGTCTGAGTAATTTGAAGAACATTTTTTGGGCCAACAGGAAATGAACTAACAAAGCACAGGTCAGTTACACAGCAGCACACTGAAGTCCCCGTCCTGCACTTGTGTTACTGCCCCCAATGTTCTGGATCAGTCACATTGTAGTTAGAAAGAAGGCTCAACTCTGAGAGAATCAATGGTACAACTTTTTTTTTTTTTTTTTTTTGACAGGCAGAGTGGACAGTGAGAGAGAGAGACAGAGAGAAAGGTCTTCCTTTGCCGTTGGTTCACCCTCCAATGGCCGCCGCGGCTGGCCCACCATGCTGATCCGAAGGCAGGAGCCAGGTACTTCTCCTGGTCTCCCATGGGGTGCAGGGCCCAAGTACTTGGGCCATCCTCCACTGCACTCCCGGGCCACAGCAGAGAGCTGGCCTGGAAGAGGGGCAACCGGGACAGAATCCGGCACCCCGACCGGGACTAGAACCTGGTGTGCCAGCGCCGCAGGCGGAGGATTAGCCAATTGAGCCGCAGCGCCGGCCTATGGTGCAACTTTAATATGGGAAATCACATGTAGCATGAATGATATCATGTTATAAAGTATGGAGATCTTAATGAAAGGCCAACAGGGTATGAGGAAGCAACCCAGATATTAGCAACAGCTGGAGTCTCCTGATCCGGGGCTGGAGACTGAAGAATGCTACTTTATGAAAACTGCGAACTCAGAGCTGTGTGACAGCAGCTGGGGCGGCAGAGGCTCCATGGGTGGAGCTGGAATTGTGAAGGAGAAACAAGCGTTTGCTGGAGAGTCTGGTCAAAGCTTCCAGAGAGGAGAAACACTACAGCTACTCTCTGCCTCCCACCTTCCTGCTCCCACCAGCACCTGTCATTGGCTGAAACCAACCAGAAGCCAGGTCCTAAGGAAATCAGGAATCAGTGTCCCAGGAAATAAGACAAAGTCAGTATATGACCAGCACACACATAGGACCAAGGGCATTACCTGTCATTGTCATGCTTGTTACATAAGAGCAAACTGAAAAATCAGAAAGTACAATGATTTTTGGTGCCAATACCAATATGTTGAAATATGTTGTTGTATGTCATCTCTCTACCACCAATGTCATGTGTTGTTGCTAATACTTTGCTTTTATTGCCAGTATCTGGTATATGCACAGGTTGAGCATCTCTAATCCAAAAATCCATAATCCAAAATGATCCAGCATCCAAAATTTTTTTGTCAACAGACTTGACGCCACACATGGAAAATTCCACGCCTGAACTCTTGCATATGATAGGTCACAGTCAAAACACAGGTACACCGCGAATATTGTCTGAAATAGCCTTCAGGGCATGTGTATAAGGTGAACCTGAATCATAAAATACATTTCATGTTTAGATTTGGATCTCATCACTAAAATATCTCATTATTTGTGTGTGTGTGTTCCCAAAATCCAAAAACATTTCCAATCCAAAAACATCCAAAATCTGAAACATATCCAGTCCCAAGCATTTTGGATATGACACTCAATCTGTGGTCAGGACTCCGTACATATTTCTGATTCAAGAAAAAAGAAGACAAGTCTATGGAGAGCACATTTTAACGCCAAGGAGCAGCAACAGGAACGTAGGAGGCGAGTGGACTCTGCTGGGATGATGTAAAGATTCCATGAGATGTTAGATCTGAATATGTCTCGGAAATGCAAGGCCCGGACAAACACGTGCATTGTCCGTCCTCCTCGGGCTGCGTGAGCCAGCAAAACAATCCAGCATCTTTTTTTTTTTTTTCAGGGTGATGTTGACACATGTCAAATACATTAACATTCCTAGTGAAATGACTCACTTGCAGGGAACAGTCAGCTCAAAAAGACAAGAGAAGAGTGGGAGAAGCATTTGTCAATTGTTCAGCTAGTATGACCAGCACCTTTGTTGTTTTTTGTTTGAAAGAGAGCAGTCACGGCTTTGCCATTAGTGTGTTGCTATTTTATATCATCGTCATTGATGTTGCAATTTGTCGGTTGCACTAACCTCCGACCGAGAAGTCCAGGTGAGGTCACTAAACTGGTGACTGAGGATGGATGCAGTCTCCCTTGCTCAGCTGCACAGCCTCAGCCACCCTTGCCAGTGCCCTGCTCCTCTCGGGTGCATCTGGAGTGGTGCTGCCCAGCTGTCCTCCAGCACCTGTGTTGCCACTGCCTCGCGGCCTCCTCTCTCCTACATTTTCCCAAGCCCTCTACTCACCCTCCTCTGGTGGATACTGCTACCAAGAACCTGGACTCTGGGCCTGGTTTGGGGGTTGCTGCCCTCGCCTCCCTCAAGCCTCCTCTCCATATAGTTAGAACTTTGCCATTGATGATGTTCCTCTTTTGAGGAAGATTTGAGTGTCGCTGGAGCTGTAATTGAAATGAAGCAAGAATCTGAATTGGATGAAGAAACATATCCTTACGCACAGGCTCTTCCTCATGAAGTCTTCGCAGGGCAGCCTGCCTTGTGAACAGGGAGAGCAGCTGGGGAAAAGCCTTGGGCATGCCTTCTCCCCAGAGTCACCGCCTGCCCGCCATGGGACTCAGAGCAGGGAAACTGTGCTCTCTGCATCCAAGTGTTGGAGCCACCTTTCATCACTGTTCCAGTAGTGACCTCATCCCAGGATGACTGGCAATGGAGATTTCCATTCACTTCTAGAAAACACATCTCTGTCGCCATCCTCCCACCAACACTCACATCTCACCCCAGTAGGTCATTGGAATGTGCTTATTTGCTACTCAGACAGTTCTCCGAGCCAGAGCCATTGCAAGTTCAAGAACTGCCCATGAGTTACCAACGTGAGGTTGTCTTTGCCCAGGATGCCGCTTCTGATATCCACAGCACCTCCCTAAGCGGGGGAATGTTCATCTGGGTCAGCTCCTCCTGCCACTTAGCCTTTAGCAGCATCCGCCAGTGTCGATAAGGATGAGCTATGGTTCGTAGGCCTAGGTCAGACTCACTATCACTGAGCAGAAAGAAATAGTCCAGCCCCTACTCCACCCTCCAAAAAAACCACTAATCATGGAAGCAGAGCAAAAAACCTAAATTCAGCTTGAAGGTTCTTCCCAGTCTCTTCCAAGGACGTTCGGCGGTAACTGTTTTATATATGCTCCTCTAAAAGGCCTATCCAGGTAACTTTTCTCACACAAAAGAATTATATACTGTGCCCAAAGGGGTAGTCATCTGTTTACGAGAAGGCTGCTTGCAGATGCAAAGTGACAGACTTTTTCCAGATTTGAAAAGGCCTATAAAGGATTCCAAAGACCAAGTTTTAGTCCTGAGCTGCATTAAACCATGGTTGTTCTGGTTTGGAGGCCTTTCCAACACGTGGTGACTCTTAGTGACGAACTGTGGCCTTACACCCTGTCTTTGCTTGATTCCTCTGCCCCATGACATCCCCGTCCCTTGACTCCCACTCGTATGCACACATATTACAAGGCCTCTGCAGGCAGGGCTTAATTTGGACCAGCTGTCTTCCCTGTTACTTTAGATCAACATAACCCCTAGAATATGCTCTATCAACTTGCCCATGTGAGAAGAACTCCAGTTGCAAATCTTTCTCCCAAGCCTAAAACATTCTCTATTGTGACATTTGAGATAGCTTTCCTGTTTGGGTGTACAGGGTCTTTTCCTATTGCTGGGATTTTCCCTCCTCACCCCCCATTTATAATACCACCAATATCTATACCATCTCTCCCATCAAGAGATCGGGGACCTCCCCTTGACCTTCAGTATCAGTTACTGTTAGGATAACTGTCTATTTTTGGGGCATCACTTTACCCCCTCACACATAAATCTACGATACCATCAAGGTTATCTTGTGAATTTCATGATACTGTTTGACTATCTTTAAATGATATAGTAATAGAAATAGACATTTTTAGTGGATTTGTGGTAGAAAACAAAGGGAGAAGGTGTTAATGGAAGCTGTAACTCTCTCTCTAAGAAGCTCTTCTTCCATACAGACAACTCTTTTTCTCCCAACCGCTTTCCCCAAGACAGCAGGGCAGGGCCCAACTGATGTGGGGCCCTAAGATCTTCTCAGGATAGCACAGCGCCTGCCACACCATCGAGCAGCTGTTTGATAGCCGCCCCTTAGTTCTGCACAGTGTCACTGGGGACAAAGGTTTGAGCCTTACAATCAGGTCATCCAGAGAGACAGGCCAGGAATTAACAGCTCAGACCAAGTTCTCTTCTCCCTCCCTTTCTTCCTTCTTCACCAGTGGTGATAATTTATCTGGGCATCTCTTCACTAGTATCAGAACTGCAGAACTGAATCCACTGGCCTCTTTTACCTGAGCACGCACACATTGATCTTCTCGGAGAACTGAACGTGTGTGATTCACTTCCTGCACTCCTTCTCCAGCCGCTGTCAAACCTCTCTCTTTGTCTCTCTCCCTAATGATCTGAGCCTGGTCTAGGGGAAACTTTCTGAGTCCCCTGCACACTGTGACCCCAGGATAGCAGAGGACTTCTGGGTAGAACAATGGTTCTCCCCAGTGTACGCCTGCTGTCCTTGCATTCATTATTTCCAGTGTCCCCTTTAACTGTCAAAAGTGTTTCCATTTTCTGGTAAATTATACAGTCACTCTATTCCTGAGAGATCTTTCAACTTGGCTTGGACCCCAATGTCATGGCTCCTGGCAGGCAGTCTGAAGCCCCTGCCTCCCCCCTGCAAGATTTCACAGAAATCCGGGAGTTCCTGCATTGGACCACTCCTCTGCTTCCCTACAGCTTCCTGAATTCTACTCTTCTCCAGTGACCAACCTGGATACACAATTCTGCTTCATTGACTGACTTGAAAACTGAACTGATGCTTATCCTACAGGCCTTTATTTAAATTTCCAAAAACTGCTGGGAATGGCCATCCTTGGCTTTGCACGCCCCTCCCCCTCTTTCTCGCTGGTTCTCTCCTTGCTTCCTGCCCTGGCTGTCTCTTATCTCCAGTCCTCTGTTCAGGAGCAGTAAACACATTCCTCCCTCTGCCTCCTGCAGAGCCTGGCTGCTCCTATCAGGGCCCCCTGGAGGCCTCAGCTTGTATCCCAAGAACGTGCCAAGAAAGTTTTCTAAATATCCTGTTCTTCCTGAAACAAAGTCTGGTGAAAACATTTTTGCATCATGTAATTAAACGTAACTACCTAACTAACTTTGATTTAATTGTGCTTATCTTGGTTCTTCCTGGCATACAGACAAGAGTAAACTTTGGCACAAAATATGGGAGGAATAATAAAGAAGAGTTGAAAGGAAAGCAGGAAAGGCAGGAAGGAAAAGAGAAGGGAGAGGAGAAGGAGGAAAAGACTCCGGAAGCCATGTTTCAGGCACTATCTTCCTGAACAATGGTTCTACAGCTTTCCTGTTAGTAGGTCTTCCTGGGAGGGTGTGTCAAAGCTTAGATGTGTAGAGTTTCATGCCCAAAAGCCTTGACCGGTAGGAACAACAAGAACCCCACTTTCAAAGCTCTTCTAAGAACATCTCTGAGCTTAATAAGTAAATTGATTTTAACAGTGGTGGAGGGTGATAATTGCTTTTGATCAATTCATTTGAAATGTACAGAGATCATCATCTGTCAATCTGAGTACCTCGTTTTATCCTGAGACTCTGAGGACATCTTAAGCAGCACAAGCTTTGCATACAAGCATTAGAATATCAAGGTCTTTTTCCAATCTAACCTTAGTTCAAACAGTAGACACTCTAGCCCCGTCTAGCACTTTGGCACACAGATACAACTACAGTTCATAGGAGACAGTGTTCACTAAATGACTGAGTTATTGGCTGGAATTCTTTGAAAAGGATATACCAGGGAGTATTCATGATGTAATTCATGGAGAGTGCTTAGTACTTTGCCAGAATTCAAGTGTTTTTTTTTTTTTTTTTTAAGATTTACTTATTTACTTGAAAGGCAGAGGGACAGACGGAGGGAGAGGAAGGGGGGGAGGGGAAGAGAGGGAGAGAGAGAGGAGAGAGAGAGAGAGAAAGAGAAAGAGAAAGGAATCTTCCATCCACTGGTCCACTGCTCAAATGGCCTCAAAAGCCAGGTTTGGGCCAGGCCAACAGTAAGAGCCAGGAACTCCATCTGGGTCTCCCACATGGGTGCCAGGGAACCAAGTACTTGGGACATCTTCTGATGCCTTCCTAGTCACATTAGCAGGAAGCTAGATCAAAAGCAAAGCAGCTAGGACTCGCTGACACTCCGGTAATGAAGTGCTGGCTCTGCAGGTGGCAGCTTAACCCACTGCACCACAACACCAGCCTTGGAAACAAGTATTATTAAAATAAAAAGAACAGTGCTTTCTCTGTTGGAGATGAAGAATGACAAGCTTCCCATCATGTGATGTCTAGTGTGTTTAAACAATCTCTAAACTATAAGAAGAGTGCCTCATTCCCCTGGGGGACTAGCAGGGAGAGGCCAGGAAACAGGATGACATCGACATCGACAGGACTGACGTGAACTGTGTTTAAAAGCCACAAAGTCTCTGCTTTTGATTCATCTTCAGTTCTTATTCAAAAAGTCCTTCCCCATCTCCTCCATGCTCACCCTATTTTTGGCCGCCGCCTTTTAGTTCAGAGCTGTGCCCAACTGCAGCAGATCATGCAGACAATCAGACCTCACCAATGGATACCTAAATAGAAGACCACACCCCATAAACTTCAGAGCTAACATATAGTCATCCAAATAGGACTGAGAAAAGAAACCTCACCTGTATGAAATTAGTCCAACACACTCTGAACAGCTTGAAGAACCCTCCTGAAGTTGAGCATTCCTGGTCCACTCTCTTGCCATCTGATTTTAATCCAATCCCTAAGTCCATGTTTTTCTCATAATCTCCTCTTGTTTGCCCCATCTTGGTTTTCTACTTAGAGTTGACTCCCTTCCCACATTCTTCTATACATATACCCATAAACGTGCTATATCTGGACACATTAGTGGCAGAACTAAATTCTCTTTAGGTAAAATCCAAAGACTCAAAGCATTGGAGGAAATGTTTCAGTTGTACTGTCTTCTCCACACCTCCGTCCTGTAGTTTGTGAATCTTCATTCTCTGGGAATTAGACTCAAAAGACCTCCTGGAGGGTCTTCTAGCAAATCCCCTCCATCATTTTCACAAGGAAGAAAGAAATCATCAACTCTCACTTTTTTAAGTTAATAAAGGCACATATTGTTCTCCATGTAAAAGAGAAACTGAATGTCTTATTTTTGGGCCTACCAGTGCCTTTGTTCAAGACCAGATCTGGATGGACAGTTATATAAAGGACCTGTGCAAAGGTCAACTCTCTTTGTATCCATGCCTGGTCTCCTTGTACTTAATGCAAGATTGGACAAGATCTGCTTTACAGAATCATGCTAAGGGTCCACCGGACTGATGACTTCATCATCTTCCGCGAGATATTAGCTTTCAAAATCCCGAAGCACAGGATGAGAATACTTATTTAAAGTCTTATAATTCATTGCACGTACCTCTGTAATCACAGGGAGAAATAAAAACACTTCTGGTGTGAATCGAGTGTGGTGTGTGGTGAGCACTCTCTGATTTACAAGGGTTACTTAAAATAGATGAAAGCAGACTGGTGTTCCCTTCAGAGAGTTTTTCACACCAGCTTGCTGTTTGACAAATGTGACCTAACCTGCTTTAGCATTTTTTAAGGTCAACTTGAGAGGTCTCACAATGTACAGATCCTTATTACAGGGGCCTTCCTGTTGGCTGAGGGTATGGAAAATGCACCAGCAGCCTCCATCATCTTGTTTAGCCTGCCTTGGGATCCTTCCTTCAATATTGGGGGTAGGTTAACGTGACATATCTACAATTAAAGGGTGATGTCAGTTGACACAATGCCACAGAGGCCAGTTAAACATTGTTCCTTAGAAAAAAAAGAGCAGGATTCAATCCTGAAAACGTTGGTAGTGGTCCAGGGGCTGAGTCATTTGGCTCCTTCAGAGCGTCTCAGCTAGCTGGAACATGCCGAGAGTACAAGTTCTCTTCACACCATGGAAGCAGAGAGCAGGAAGCAGGAAAATGTGATTTTAACATAAAATACTGCTCTGGGAGCTACTGTTTCCCTACAGTTCAGGTCTGATCTTATTCATGGGCATGAACCCCTGGTACTAGAGCCCCCCACTCTGCTGACGGGGAAAGGCAGGCACTGTGCTCCCCTATTCTTTCAAAATCCAATGTGCCATTGGGTGCTTCAGGTTTTTTCTCTTCATTGCCTCTTGCAAAAGAGCTGGGAATTGGAAAGATTACATCTAATTTATGAGCACCTCCCATTTTGATGGGAATACTTGGGATGTATCATACTTGCATCCTTTTTTAGAAAAAAAAATGCCTTCATGGAAAAGAAAGAAAGCACAATAAAAAGTGACTCTTCCTCGTGTTTGCATGATTGAAGATTTATACACAAATAAAGATGTCTAGCGTAGAAGAAGACAATATGGCAGCCTTTCTAGATGGAGGAGTGGTCACTTGCCTGTATGAGTTTCCTATTGTTGCTGTAGCAAATTCCCACAAACTTGGTGGCTTAAACGACACAAGGCTGTTATCCTGTGGTTTTGCCCTCACCAGTTTGACATTGGCCTCCCTGGGCTAAAATCAAAGTGTCTGAAAGTGGGGACGTCTGGGCTGATGGTTACCGGTTGGAATGCCTGGCGTCCATTTCAGAAATGACTGGGTTCCAGTCCGTGCTCCGCTCCTGATTCCAACTTCCTGCTAATGAGCACCCTGGGAAGCAGGAGGTGATGGCTCTAGTACGTGAGCCCAGGCCAACCGCATGGGAGACGTGGATTGGGTTCCTAGATCTTGGCTTCAACAGTCCCGGTCTTGTGTGCTATCTGGGGATTGTACTAGTGGATGGAGGCATCTCTCTCTCTCTCTCTCTCTCTCAAATTAATTATTTTTTAAATTGTCAGCAGGATTGCATACCTGTGGAGGCTCCAGTCTGTGCATCGTCATATCCAGCAGAGGTGAGCGCAGTTCTCAGGTCACAACATGCTAACATCTTCTGACTCCTCCTTACACTTTTAAAGACCTTTGTGATTGTATAGACCTAACTGGCTAATTCAAGATAATCTCTCTCTTCTAAACTCAGCTGATTAACAACCTTCATTTCATCTGCAACCTTTATTTCTTTTTGCCATGTAGAGCAACACAGTTGCAGGTTCTGGGGCTAAGGACATGGACTTCTACCTGCTACAATTTATAACATCCTGTAAAATCACACCAAGTAAAATCTAAATGCAAATTAGCTGCTTGTTGTCTGTTTTTCTACAAAGGAAAAGCAACTGAAATTGGATTTATATGACAATCACACAAGAAAACCGAGTTACAAATTTATAGTAGGAGAAAGGTGTGTTGTTCTAATGTATTTTAAGATCCAAATATTCTTAACTAAAAATCTGCTGAGAGCACTACTATAAACAGAAGACTATTAAAGTTAAGTAGTGATCAAATTAAGTTAAATTCGATTTAAGTTAAATATTTATCAGGAGTGAAAGGAAACATAAATGTTGAAAACTCAAATCCTTACTTCTCAACTGTCTCCTCATTTTTCCCACATTGTATTTCCGGCTGTTTGGAAGTAATTTCATAGGTTTTGTTAGCCTGTAACAGAAGAAATTCGTAACCCTATGCTGTAGTGTTCAGATCTAAAGGGCTTAATGACAAAACAAGATGAACTCAGAAAACCTTGTTGCCTGGGAGCTGAAGTAAGCTAGACAAAGGTGATCACCTCAGTAGATGTAGGTATTTTGATTCATCAGTAACACATGAGCTTTTCTTGCTAAAATTTTCAAATAAATGATATGATACATGCAAAAAAATCAGCATTGTTTATTCTACCTTGAACATGGTTTTTGGTACCGAGGACACACTTGTGTCATAAGCGAGGAAGACCAGATACCTCTCTTTGTGAGGTTTACAGTACAGTAGAGGGAGAAAGACAATAGAACTGTGCTTGCTTAAAATAATGAATAATTTTATGTTATGTGCAGTAGCTAGATTAATCTGTCCCACTTAGCATATGAGAAAAATAAGGTCCAGGAGTTTTATTAGTTGCATAAATGCCAAGTAGAGTTACTAAGTGAACCTGGGGGATGTAACTTTGGAGTCTTAGTTCTTTGACTCCTACAAGAAACCAAGATGGAAATTTAGCTAAGATGTTATATGTTAACATGGTGGTGAGCCTAAAATTTGCCCATTTTTACACAGACATACCAGGATTTTAGATCCTCTGTCACTCACAATTGCTCCCTTGCTCCTTTGGATAATTGTTCTAGTGTTGCTATTTTATATGCTATTTGATATCACTGCACAGCAGAAATGAAACTTAGACCGTGGGGCGTGTGGAGCTGTCAGACCACGGAAGCAGTCGTCCACCAGTCCATCAGGGCCTCGTGGGCCCTCGCAGCACATTGTGGAGTCCACAAACCCAACTAGGAAAAAACCATTTTCTTTTTCTGGCTGAAGCTCACCTACTCCTTACAAAACAACTCAAAGATCCAACACAGGAGTAGAGGTCCTTTTCTTTTTTAAAAAGATTGATTTATTTACTTGAAAGGCAGAGTGATAGGGAAGGGGAGAGAAGGAGGGAGAACGAGAACTTCCAGCTGCTGATTCACTGCCCAAACGGCCACAACTGCGAGGGCTGGACCAGGCTCAGGTCTCCCTCATGAGTGTCAGGGGCCAAGTACTTGGGCCATGTTCTGTGGATTTTCAAGGTGTGTTAGTAGGGAGCTGCACAGAGCATTCATGACTCAAAGCAGCACTCTGATAGAGGGTGCCAGTGTCACAGGGGGCTGTTTAACTACTGTGCCACATGCTACCCCATGGAGTAAAAATCTCGATCCAGTGTCCAACAACTGTATTTTGCATACTCCATATGCTCTAGTTACAAGGTTTACTGACATTCCACCCCATTGTGAGGCAAGAGGTGCAGTGAATGTGTACCTCCAAGAGTCTGGGTCCAACGTAATCTGATGATTCCTGTGTGGATTTCAAATTCTTGCGAGTTCTGCGCCCATCTTCATAATGTAGCTTTAGAGGTATTGCTTAAGAATAACAACACTAGCACCTGATAGTGGTTTCTCATTCTATCAGTTTCTGTACTAGTTATTTAATCCCTCCATGCCTCAGTTTTCCCCCTTAAAACATGGGTATATTAATACTTTCTGCATAAAATTATAATAAACAGATTCCTGAAACTCACTACAACCAGTACCCAGGGAGAGTAAACACTGGGTACTTGTTGGCTTTTAAATATTCTCTCAACAGACAGTGAGTAAGTGATTAGGTATTCTATACACTGTCCTGGGTGCTGGAGACGGAGCAGTTGGTGGAAGAGAATCAGGAAAGAAGGACGCCCTGCCTTCATGGGGCTTACTTTCTAGGGCTGAGAGGTTAGAGATTTGATTGATTTGATAGAATGCTGGCATTTTTAATCTACGCCAACAAAGCAGCCAACTTCTACATCCCAACTCCTCTGTCATCTTGAAGGTCTGACAGTGTGTGTGTCGGGGGGTGCCCCTGTTTTATTCTCCATATTCCCATCCTTGCTTGCTGTCTGCCCCTGTTTGAAGAGCTAAGGGTGCTAGGGCAATTAAATGAAGAATGGAATCTTCTAGTTATTGCCTCAAGAACAGGATCTTGCAGTCTCAAATCAGACTGCATGAATTCAGATTATCGCATTGTGCTTACTTGCTGTGGGATCTTGGGCAAGAATCTTGACCTCTTAGCTGCCACATCTGTAAAATGGAAATAACAACGCCTGCTACAGGCAGTGCTGAGTATCAAATAAACTAATACATGCAAAGTACTTAGAAAAAAGCTGGCATATAGTCAGCTCTCCATGTGTGTTAACTCCTACCGCTTTTTATTGTTTTTATTGTATATCATTGTTACTCTTTTCATAGGCAGTGTCAACTATGAAAGTGGTCGGGGGCATGGAGATACTCATGGTCTAGTGAGAAGAAGAATGTGACTGTGACATGCCAAGCAAGTGGTGAGTTCTGGTGCAGACTAAGAGGTCCAGGGTACTGGTGGCTCCATCTGCCGCCCTTCTTCACCAACCCTGACGGATCACCCACTGGCAAACCTGAGAAGGGTGAAAATATTCCCAAATCCAAGGACTTGAGAGGAACAGTCAATGACTCACCTTCCTAAATAAATATTTAATATTACTTTATAAATTGTCATATACACATACATATACTGCAAGGTAAAATTTCTCAGTTTAGTCATTTTTAAACGACGTATTTATTTATGTGAAAGTTGGTATTACAGAGAGAAACACACACAGAGATCTTCTATCTGCAGGCTCATTATCCAAATGGCTGCCACAGCTGGGACTGAGCCAGGCCAAAAGCCAAGCGCCTGGAACGCAGGAACTCCATCCGGGGCTCACTTGTGAGTACAGGGACCCAAAGGGTCGGGCTGTCTTTCATTGCTTTCCCAGGCATGTTAGCAGAGAGGTGGGTGGTAAGCGGAGCAGCCGGGGTTTGAACCAGAGCCCAGATGGGATGCCAGCATTGCAGGAAGTGGCTTCCCCTGCTGCACCACATCTCGGGTCCCACATTTGAGTCATTTTAGAATATACAGTTCAGTGAATTTCAGGTACATTTGCAATATGCAGTATTCAAATGTTACATATACAGTCTTCACCACCAATTCCATAACGTATCTCTCAGCCCCACAAAGAAATCAAATACCCCCAAGTTCTCCCTCCCCACCAGCCACTAGAACCATTAAGTCATTTTATGTTTCCTAGGGTTTGTGCGTTATAGGCATTTAGTATAACTGAATTGATATGATATGTAACTTTTTGAATTTGGCTTCTTTCACTTAGCATAATTCTTTCAAGACTCATCCATGTAGTAGTGTGTATCAATAATTCATTCCTTTTTATGACTGAATAATATTTCACTGTACATTCAGACCACAATTTTGTTAATGCATTCATTAGCTGATGGCCATTTGGGCTGTTTCTACTTGTTGGGCATTGTGAATATTGCTGATATTGACACTTGTCTACAAATTTTGCGTGAATATGTTTTTATGGCTTTGTGGTATATACTTAGGAGTGGGATTGCTAGGCCAAACGTTTGTGTTTTTGAGGAGTTCACACAATGCTTTTCACAGTGACTTACTCCATTTTATAGCCCGACAGCAATGAATGAGAGTTCCAATTTCTCCATAGCCTCATCAATATTGGTTTCCTCTTTTTAAAAAGTTCTAGTAATTATAAATGATAATAATCATTATATGATTAAAGACACTAGGCAACTTTTCATGGGCTTATTAGCCACTGGTATATTTTGTTTAGAGGAATGTTTATTCAAGTCCTTTACAGAGATTTTCATAGGGTTGTGTTTTTATTATTGAGTGGTAAATATTCTTCATAGACTGAATTTTAGACCTTTATCAAAACATATGATTTGCAAGTATTCTCTCCTGTTTATGGGTTATCTTTGTCACTTTCTAGGTAATGTGCCTAGGTACATAAAGTTATCAATTTTGATGGAATGTAGTTTATTATATTTTCAATAGTTATTTGTGCTTTTGGTATCATACTTAAGAAACCATAACATAATCCAAGGTTATAAAGTTTATACCCCTTTTCCCCCTATGCATTTTATAGTTTTAGATCTTATATTTAGATTTTTTGCCTATTTTGAGTTATAAAAAATATGTGATATAGGGAAGGGAGTATAACTTTTTTTTTAGTGTGTAAATACCAGTTGTCCCAGGATCACTTTTTGAAAAGACTGTTCTTTTGAACCCCACCAAATGGTCTCCATAATCTTATTAAAAATCACACAGTTATTCTTGAGTGTTGAAAATTAACTGAAATGTGATCCCTGTTGAACGTAAGAGTGGGAATAAGAGAGGGAAGAGATGTGTAATTTGGGGCATGCTCGGGCTGACTTGCCCCAATTGGTAGAGTTGGAAACATACCAGGGGATTCCAATTCAATCCCATCAAGGTGGCATGTGCCAATGCCATCTCGCTATTCCAGGTGATCAATTTCAGTTCACAATTGATCATAATGAAAGGACTGAGAGTCAAGGGGAGCACATGGGCAAGTCTAGTATCTGCTGACACCAACCGATAGAATGGATAAAGGGGAGAGTGGTCCAGCATGGGAAGTGAGATGCTCAGCAGACTCATAGAATGGCGGATGTCCTAAATAGCACTCTGGCCTCAGAATCAGCCCTGAAGGCACTCGGATCTGGCTGAAAAGCCCATGAGAGTATTTCGGGCATGGAAAGCCAAGACACTCTGGCAAAAAGATCTCTGTGAGTGAGATCCCAGTGGAAAGAACAGGTCTTCAGAGAGGGAGGTGCCTTTCTCTGAAGGGAGGAGAGAACCTCCACTTTGACTATGACCGTGTCCAAACAAGATAAGAGTCGGAGAACTCAGGGGGCTTCCATAGCCTTGGAAACTCATAACTGGTGCATAGGGAGATTACTGATGCCATAAACAGGAGTGTCAATTTGTGAAGTCAACGGCAGGAGTCACTGTGCACTTACTCCTCATGTAGGATCTCTGTCCTTAACGTGCTGTACACTGAGGCTTAATGCTATAACGAGTACTCAAACAGTATATTTCACTTTGTGTTTCTATGGGGGTACAAACGATTGAAATCTTTACTTAATGTACACTAAACTGATCTTCTGTAAAAAAAAAAAAAAATTATCAATTCCCAACTTGACTCTCACTGGGATTAAACATGACAATAGGTCTGATCTGATTTCATCATCATTTAAAAAAAATCATCTATTATTTTTCACTTTATGTTTCTGTGTGGGAGCAAACTGTTGAAATACTTACTTAAGGTATGCTAGGCTGATCTTCTGTATATTAAGATAATCGAAAATGAATCTTGACGTGAATGGAGGGGGAGAGGGAGTGGGAAGGGGGGGGGTTGTGGGTGGGAGGGACGGTATGGGGGGGGAAGCCATTGTAACACATGAGTCGTACTTTGGAAATTTATATTCATTAAATAAAAGATAAAAAAATAAATAAAAAAAAATCAGTTGACTGTGGATACGTGGGTTTATTTCTGACTCCATTAAAATCTATCCCTTTGATCTAATGTCTGTTCTTATGCCAGTACCATACAGTTGAGTGTTTGTAGCTTTTAAGTTACTTTTGATATCAGAAGTTTAAGTCTTCTAACTGTTATTCATTTGAGATTTTGGCTATTCAGTCTCTTGCATTTCCTTAGGAGTTTTAGAATCATCTTTTTCAGTTGTGCAAAACAAAAGAGGCAGTTTTAATTTTGATAGGGGTTGTGTTGAATCTGTAGGTTAATTGGGGACAATGGTCATTTTAACAATATTCATTTTTCCAATCCACAAACACAAGAAACCTTTCTATCAGTTTGGGAGTTCTTTGATTTTTTTCAACAATGGTTTACAGGTTTCCATGTGTAAATATTATACCTTCTTGGTTGAGTTTGTTTGTAAATATTTTCCTCGGTTTATTTATTATAAATGGCATAGTTCTCTTAGCTTCATTTTTTTACTTCTCATTGCTAACGTACTGAAACAATTAATTTTTGTATGTGGATCTTGTATCCTGAAACTTTGCTGAACTTGTTTGTTAGCTCCAGTGCCATTGCTGCGGATTCTTGTCTTCTCTAAATTAAATGATGTCAGCAGCTTATGGAGCTGTTTCCCTGCTTCTTTCCAATCCGAATGTCTATTTCTTTTTCTTATCCAATTGGCCCAGCTAAAGCCCCCAGTACAGTGTTGAAATGTCTTGTTCCTTATCTCATGAAGAAAGTGTCCAGTCTTTTCACTGTTAATTGTGCTGTCAGCTGTGTGTTTTTCATATCTAACCTTTTATCACGTTTAAGAAGTTCTCTTCCATTTCTAGTTTGTTGTATACTGTTAACATAAAAGGTGACTGCATCAAATTCTTATTCTGTATCTATTGATATGATTCTGTGGCTTTTCATTTTCTTTGTTCTACTAATGTGACGTATTAAATTGATTTTTGTAACCAACCTTGCATTCCTGAAATAAGCACTACTAAGCCATACCGCAATACTAGTTAATGGCGAGTTATACCTTAATATGCTGAAGAATTGTGTTGGTTTGTATTCGGGGATGGGGTTGTAAATGTATTCAGAAGAGATACTGACCTTTAGTTTTATTACTATGTCTTAATCTTGCTTGAGTAATCTAGATAAACACATCAGGGTAATACTTGCCTCTCAGAATGAATTAGCAAGTAGTCTTTCCTCTTTTACTTCTAAGAGTTTGAGGGTTGGTTCTAATTCTTCTTTTAATGTTTTATGGAGTTCACCATAAAGCCACATGGTCCTGGGCTTTTCTTTGTCAGAAATTTTTATTGGTTAGTAGGTTGATTGATTGGTTCGTTGGTTGTTTTTAATTACTGACTCAATATCTTTCCTACCTATAGGTCTGTTCCAGTTTTTTCTTTTTTCTTGAAACAATTTGGATTTCCAGGAATATGACTATTGTAGTCCAGTTATCCACATTGTTGGCATACAACTGTTCATGGCATCCTCCTGTAACCCTTATTTCTGTAAGGTCAGTGATGACACCCCCTTTTCATTTCTGATTTACTAACTTGAGTCTTTTTTTCTTGGTTAATCTAGCTAAATGTATGTCAAGTTGTTTTTGAAGGGATGTTTTCACTTTATAGCATCTGCTTCCAGTCTGGGGGAGGACATGCTGGTTCCTAGGAGCACAGATGTAGTGCTCTCCGAGGAGCAGTGTTTTAAAAGTGATGGCCCTGTTTGTATCTGATAAATGGAATTATTACGCATATATTGACACACACAGAAATTCTCTCCCCCTTTCGGTTAAATGATGTTGGGTACATCCTGACAGACGCAATCTTAAGCATGTAATAAGAAGAAATCATTGCTAAGGACACTGCATTGTGTCACAGTCATTTCAGTGTTTATGCTCCCTGTCAGAAACAAGTTAAACCAAATATCAATCTCCACTCGTATACATCCCCTTTATGCTGTCACCATCCACAAATGCTTTCTTAGCGGTTTTGCTGTATGTGCATCACTCATTGTTCTTTATAGGGTCCATTTCACCCCACCCCACCACCCCTCCAAGTCTCCTCACTGTGAAGTAAGGCCATAGGAACACCCTGTCCGATAGCAACACAGCCATTCCCTTTTCCTGATCTGAAACTTCACATGTCTGTCTGCTCTCCTTTCATGGGCTGGCCTACCATCTAGCAAATTCCTATCCATTCTCTAAATTCTCTGAGAACAGAGAAGGGTCAAGAGGGCTAGACTTGTTTTGATTAGAAGAGTCATTATGAAGGGAATGAAGTGGGTGCACCTTGATCTGCTAATTAGACAAGAGCAAAGGCACGGTTTTTGAGTACAAGGCAGGTCAGTCATGCATGAGGGATGATCTGGGCAAAGGTTTCATGGCAGGAAAACATGGACTGAGTGCAGGGGAGCACAAGGTCTGAATGCAAAGTATAAATAACCTTAACCTCCCTGGCAAATAAACATGCACAAAGCACACCCAGGCACATGGAGACTGTTTTTTAACTCACACAAAAGCATTCCACTGCATTTGACATGACGCCATTTTCTCTTGCATTTTCCTTCAGTGGAAATGAAAACAAAAAACAAGAAAGGTCCCGAGTATTCATCTTTGGGGATCCTGCAGAGACTCCACAGACATCTCTAGACAGCAGTCAGGGGCAACTCATACTCAGAGCCTCGTGTTGATCAGAAATGGGTGTTAGACTTCATGAATTGAATTGCTTGTGTATGTACACTAGATTTCTGCATGGACAGGCAGCAAAGATCCCTGCCATTCCTCCGTATACATGCCACTGCTTCTTTTAAAGAGAGAAGTCCCCATTCTGCGAATTTCAGGGATTCTCACAACTTCATTTGATAAACCTTCAGGACTGGGTATTTGGCACCTAGTGGTTAGGTCACTGTGTCCACACGGTTCACGTCCAGGGTCCTCTATTTCAGTCTAGTTTCCTGCTAATGCACATCGTGGGGGCAGCAAGTGATGGATCCAGCACTCAGTCCCTGCAGTTCACAAGGGAAGTCCAACTAGGGTTCCAGGCTCCTGAATTCAAACACCCCCAGTCTTGACTGTTGCAGCCATTTGGGGAATGCACCAATGGATGAAAGATCTCTCCCCTCTGTTTGTCTCACTGTCCCTCCCTGTCTCCTTGCCTTTCAAAGAAAATGATAATAAATTTAAAAAATACATTAATTTGAAAAAATACATTTGAAAAATACATGTAATTTCATCTTTAAAAAAAAAAACCCTGGAAGCTTAATACTTTCCTCTCCCTTTTTTAGACAGATCCAGGGACTAATTTGCCAATGGGTGCACATTTAGTCCTTGCGAGAGTGAAAAATATTTTTTTAAGATTTATTTATTTATTTATTTGAAAGAGTTACACAGAGAGAGAAGGAGAGGCAAAGAGAGAGAGAGAGAGAGAGAGAGAGAGAGAGAGAGGTCTTCCATCCACTGGTTCACTCCCCAATTTGCCACAATGACCGGAGTTGGGCCTATCTGAAGCTAGGAGCCAGGAGCTTCTTCCGGATCTCCCACATGGGTGCAGGGGCCCAAGGACTTGGGCCATCTTCTACTGCTTTCCCAGGCCATAGCAGAGAGTTGGATTAGAAGTGGAGCAGACGGGACTTGAACTGGCACCCATATGAGGTGCCGGCACTGCAGGCAGCGCCCTTACCCACTACGCTACAGCGTTGGCCCCATGAAAAATCTTGTAAGAGCTTGTCATTGTATAGATCATGCTTTTATGCCATCCTAGACATATATGAGATATACTTGAACTTGCCCAAACAGACCCAAGATTGCCATATTAAAGTTGCACATACATAACGATTTACTTACATTTAAAAAAATTTACCCCTTGAATAGATATATTTTAAGAAACTCTGCATAGTCAATGAGAGAAAGCCCCATTTTAGTTGCTACAAATAGTAAAAGGAAGCAAAAGTAAAGCCCAGTTGTTGGATTCTGGCTAGAGAAGAGGCCTTTTCCAGAGGCCTTTGTCTGTTAGAAAGGGAAACCTGCAAGTTTTGTCCCCAGATATTAGAAACATACCCACAGGCAGCTGAGGATTCAACCTACACAAATAGCAACAAGAACAGAGAACTGAAAAGGGGCAGTATGTCCTCAGTAGGAGTGGAGCCTGTCTTTTTCACCCAGTTGCCTAAAAGGGTATGTGTTGCCCCACCTGGGAGACTCGGTTTAGGTCAAAGTGTTGAGGGCGCAGAGAGGGCACCCAGCTCACTGGTAGCGCTGAAACGCAGATTCCAAGTTTTCTGGAGGACGAGTCACAGGAAATGATCTCGGCTTCAGCGAGGCGGGGACGAATGACAGACAGGGAGCAGGGAATGAAAGGAGAGAAGAGACTGGAGAGGGAAGGCAGCATTCATTCGTGAAGAGCTTGGCAGATCAAGCTGTGTTAGGATTCCTTGCAAGGGGCCATGGGAGCCTTTGAAAGGTTTCAGCAGATAGCAATTCAAGCTCCAGAATATCATTCCTCCGTTTCCATGCTCAAATCCTTGGGTGTATAAACCCACCCTGACCCTTACACGAACATAACAGAGAACTGCCATTCTACCCAGTGCTTTACTTCCCAGCGTTGATTCATTCGCACATACGTATCAAGTGTCTGCCATGTGTCAGTCATACTGCGCTGGGTCGTCAGTAGTGACCTAAAAAAGAATGAAGCTTTCGGTCATGTGGGGCAAACAGACCTGATTAAAAGCAAATAAATCAGCACAGTTGTTCCTGATCAAATTCCAGAAAGAAATAATGTGAAATACAACTGGGATAGCAGTTGGTGATGGGAAGAGATGTATTATTTATTTATTTATTTATTTATTTATTTTTTATTTTTTTGCCAGGCAGAGTGGACAGTGAGAGAGACAGAGAAAGGTCTTCCTTTGCTGTTGGTTCACCCTCCAATGGCCGCCGCGGCTGACGTGCTGCAGCCGGCGCACCGCGCTGATCTGAAGCCAGGAGCCAGGTGCTTTTCCTGGTCTCCCATGGGGTGCAGGGCCCAAGGACTTGGGCCATCCTCCACTGCCTTCCCGGGCCACAGAAGAGAGCTGGCCTGGAAGGGGGCAGCCGGGACAGAATCTGGCGCCCCGACTGGGACTGGAACCCGGTGTGCCGGCGCCACTAGGCGGAGGATTAGCCTATTGAGCCGCGGCGCCAGCCATGAGATGTATTCTTAGTCAGGCTTGTCAAGGAAGCCCTCCAAGAAGGAGGCATGGCAGCCAAGATTTAAACATCCAAAATAATCAGCCTTGAAGAGGGTGGAATGAGTTTTCTAGACCATGGGAATGTCATGGATGAAGACCGTTGGTATATGAAACCTTGGCATATTTGAATACAATAAAAACAGAAATGTGGAAAACCAGATGAGGGAGGGAGGGAAGATGAGGAGCAAGACATTTCCCAAGATGGACAGGGACCTAGTGATGCCAGTTATAGGGTAGATCAGAGAGCGATGGGAAGCCAGTGAAGGAGCTGGACAGCGAGAGATGCGTCACACATCGTATTTCCCTCTGGCCACAGGGAGGCTCAGTGACTGCAGTAGTTTCTTTCCAGGGTTGGACCAAGGTCACAGTGATAACTACAGAGATAAGTAAAAGATTCAAGTGAAAATATTAACAGAAAGTGGTGATTGTGAGGGTGAGAAGCGTAGACGTTTGGAAAAGATGCAGGGACCAAGCTCATGACTTCCTGGGGAGAGCCTGGCCGCATAGAAGAATGTGAAGGAAGATTATCTCATTTCAAGGCCATGACAGTGCTCCTGACAGCTTCTGTAACAAGATAAACATCTTGGAGGTTCTGGAGTATCTTCAAGTCCCAACTCAAAGGGTGGCCTCGTACAATTCTCTTTGTCTCCAAATACTGATGCACACCCGAAGCTGCCTTCCAAAAGAGCATTGAGCTATTAAAAACTCTAATGAAATCTGGAAATGTGGTATTGATCAGGGGTGTTTTCTTCCAGTCACCACCAGGCTCTGGAGAGAGCCCAATGCAGACATGAATTATCTTTCACGTCATCACTGTCGTACTTAAAGAGGCCACTCACCATGCAGTTCGGGGACCACCTGGGAAAGGGGTAGGGTGGACCCCAGTGAATCACCCAGGCCAGACCACCCCTGAGTGGAAAATGTCCCCATGATGCTGATCTTCGGCCAGACTCAGCCCCAACTTTTGTTTGTTTCCTTGTTGTTTCTCCTCATTTCTTGGATGGCCATTCTTTGGGCTCTCTTGAATAGTAAGAAAGATAACTGGTGTGTATTAGGCAAGAAAGCATGTGTGGCAGCCAAGTTCAGATTAGAAGAGTCTTGCTGCAAACCTTCAATGTAGAGAGGATTATCACTGTGCTCACAATGGGAAAAGTAAAGTTTGGATATGTGATGAGCTCCATTCAAGAGTCTTGCAGCTCTAGTAAGTGGTACGGCTAGTGGGATATCAGCTAGTAAAATCAACAGTGTAAGTGCTATAAAGCACTGTCCTTTTTTTTTTTTTTTTTTTTTTTTTTTTTTTTTTTTTTTGACAGGCAGAGTTAGACAGTGAGAGAGACAGATTGAGAGAAAGGTCTTCCTTCCGTTGGTTCACCCCCCCCAAATGGCTGCTATGGCCCGCGTGCTGCGCCGATTGGAAACCAGGAGCCAGATGCTTCCTCCTGGTCTCCCATGCAGGTGCAGGGCCCAAGCACTTGGGCCATCCTCCACTGCCCTCCCGGGCCACAGCAGAGAGCTGGACTGGAAGAGGAGCAACTGGGACAGAACCAGGGCCCCAGCTGGGACTAGAACCCGGGGTGCTGGTGCCGCAGGCAGAGAATTAGCCTAGTGAGCCGCGGCACCAGCCATAAAGCACTGTCTTGTACCAAGCAGGAGCATACCAGGTCTATGAACGCTGACGCAACTGATCTTCACCGCGAGTGAAGTGAGGTGGAAAACCCATAGAAATCACTATGAAATAGGTGCGCCTATCAAACCTCTATGTAGCCTGAGGCCATCCAGACGGAAAGAGCTGGCGTTTGAACCCGGGTATCGTGGTTCTACTCCCTGCCCTAAGTTTTCCCAAATGTATGCTCTTTTCATTGTACAGCTTTGCACAGATGATCACTTCGAAGACAGCAGTTCTAAAACGAGCACAAAGTGCTTCAGTGGGAGTCAGGAATGAGAGATAATCAAACAAATATTTTCTACAGTGGATGTCACAGAGACCAAACTAACTGGGTTTTTGTGTGTTCCCATATGCCACCCATATGTGTGCTTCCAAAGATAGATAGCGTGAAGTCCTATAGACCTGTCACATGACTGTGTGAGCACAATGCATGTCTTAAGTTTTCTGAACTGCCATTTCCTTATTGCTACAATAAAGCTGATCACATCTACATGAGGTCTATCCATAAGATTATTTTATAACATCTAGCATATAGAGGTATTTGATAAATGTCAGTCCCTTTCCTCCTTCCAAGGAATTAAAATAAAAAGAAAGGCATGTGTCAAGAAAAGGAAGGTGAAGGAGAAATAAATTGCTATGTGGAGGTTGTCTTTAAGTTCAAAAGGGAAATTTTCATAAAAGACACAGTTCCTAAAGAAGAATCCAGAATAGAGATGGCAGAAGCAGACAATCTGCACGATATGAATAACTTGGATGGCAGAAGAAATATTAGAGTGGAATAATTCACTATTTGTTAGACTGTAGGCCTGGCCTGCCAACTTTTGTTTTGTTTTGTTTTTTTTTTTTTTTTTTTTTTTTTTTTTTTTGACAGGCAGAGTGGACAGTGAGAGAGAGAGACAGAGAGAGAAAGGTCTTCCTTTTTGCCGTTGGTTCACCCTCCAGCGCACCGCGCTGATCCTGGCAGGAGCCAGGAGCCAGGTGCTTTTCCTGGTCTCCCATGGGGTGCAGGGCCCAAGCACCTGGGCCATCCTCCACTGCACTCCCTGGCCATAGCAGAGAGCTGGCCTGGAAGAGGGGCAACCGGGACAGAATCCGGCGCCCCAACCGGGACTAGAACCCGGTGTGCCGGCGCCGCAAGGTGGAGGATTAGCCTATTGAGCCACGGCGCCGGCTAGTTTTGTTTTGTTTTTGACAATCTGCATATGCCTCACCCAGACACACTGTGGGCCACCCACAACAACTACAGTAGACTGCCAGGCTAATGAGACTTCTTCCATGGGGAGAGTAGGAGATGTGTTGGACACCCAGGCTCTCACATATCCACTTATCCAGAGACAAGGTGGGGTGTAGAAAGAGAATGTACCCACCTTCCACTGGAGACAAGCAGTCAACGAGCAACCCAGACAGATGAAGGAAGAGAGCCCAACTGTAACACAAGAAAGAAAATATTGCAGGACAGAAAGCCAGAGGGGGCAGTGAGAAGATCAAAGAATTAGGATGGTGAGGGGAAGGAGGGAAGGGTCAGAGTTTAGGGTGGCTTTTGTGGGGTTAAGAGTTAGAGTAGAAGAAGCCTAAAGGAGCTGTTAAAAATATGGGATAGAATTGTCAGTTCTCAAGACAGGGTCTCTGTAAAGAGTCACGTTAGTCACAGGGACCAGGATACTCCATGATGTTTATGGTTGCTGACTAGTGTGGGGTGGCCTCAAGAGTAAGGTTTGTTTTGTCCACCTCGTGACCTCTGGTGCCCAGCACTGTGCTACTACTTAATAGGGCATAGATCAGCTAGTATCGGTGAATCAGCACTCCCGGCAGCAAGGCAGTCATCCTGATCTGTGACCACTAATGGCCTTCCCTGTGAATGGAGCCCAGAACCCTGGCAACAAGGCGGGAGTGGAGAAGGTTGGGTGGGGAAGCAGGAAACCCCGAGTATCCCAGTAACTTGTGCTGGAACAGGAGCTCAGGGGCCAAAAGGAAGTTCTGCATTCTTGTACTGCCCTCGCCACCCAGGCAGTCCAAGGGTGAAGCTGGGTGCTCTGCACTCGGGCAGGAGAAACGGGAGGCGGAGGCGGAGGGAGATGGAGTGATGTTTTCTCTCTGAGGAGGCTGAACTTGCCTGGACCTTAACTTTCTGCTGAACCAGATAGTATGAATTTCTAGCCTCTTTCCCTCTCTAAAATGTCTTTTTCTTGACTCTGACATGTTATCGAGGTTCCCTAAGATGTTAATCTAAGCTTTCTGCTTAGGGTCACTGGAACTGGGGAGAAGAGTAAGCACCCTTCCTAAGTATCCATTTCCTTTAAGGCTCTGTGATACAATTTAGCCTGTCTCCTCCAGCCCTTCCAACAACAGTACAGATATTGTAGTCCCGGGCTTATAGTGAATTGTGTGTAGATCAGAGAGATGTACAACTTATTGAGACTGACTAGCTGATAAGTTATGGTCCTTCTGGCCTTTAACCTTCCCCTATGATGCCACATGGGCATTCAATCAAATTAATATTAGTTTCTGATCTGGTAATGGTGGCAATAGTGGTGGTGATGAGGAAGGTGACAATGACAGTTACATTATTTCATTACAGGACTGACATATTTATAAGACACAGGGTAAAAAAGTTACCCAAGATTGTACAACTGGTAGAAGAATTCTTAGAAGTCACAAGAAGGCACTTTACAAAGCACCACACTACTGATACCTAGACATAAGCAGAGAATGAAGGATGGGGATGATGGGTTGAGTTTGAGAAACACACTTTCTGCCCTTAGCTGCCTTGTTGTTCAGAAAAATACCCTTTACTGTGATACATGATAACCAGAGCAGTTGGATATGATCCTTGGTATTCCTGGGGCCATATTTCCAGGAAGTATCTGTAGACCCCTTTCTCTTACTCCAGGGTCCTAGGATCTCATCACAGATGGCAGGAAAGGAATGAACAAGTCTGACTTGAAGTCCAGCTTGGGAAGGCGAGCCTGGTAGCAGAGGCAGTCTCAGCCATTTAATATCAGTTTTCGTCTCCTATTGATCCATTTTATTTTCCTTTTACAGAGGAGGAGCATCCCTGCAGTCCATCTCATCAGTGGGCCTTTAAAGGTCTCCTATTGATCTGGGAAGCAATTGTCTTGGTTTGCATTATCCCTTTTGGAGACACCCTTTGCCTTTTCGTCATGTTCTGTATTTAGTTTGTATCTGAAACATGGCTTCTTTTCTGGGAGCAAAGAGTAGACATCTTGGGCCCAAGATTGCAGATGGATCTGATTTTGTAATGCTTCTGGCACCTGTTTTCGGGCTCCAGGAAGTCTTCAAAGAGTAATGGAGAATGTTGGCAGAACAGAGAGGGTGTAGCGAGGACCCAATGGCCTCCTTCCAAAGGGGGAAAGTAAGAGTGAAAACAAGAGTGATCATTTTTCTCTGTGCTTCAATGGCACAACATCCTCAGGAGGTCAAGTTTTACAGATAAAGAAACTGAGGCTGAGAAATGTCTAGTTGTTTGTCCAAACACACTTAGCTTGGAATCCTGGTTTCACCAGCAACTGCCAGCATGTGGGATAATTTGGCCAAGATTCCATGGAGATTCTGCTTCTTCATCTCCAGAATGAGAATTACGATGGAATATCCTCGAGTTGCTGATAGGTTCCCATTTGACAAAACTTCTGGGGCCCTTAGTAAAGTATCCAGCATAGAGCAGGTGACCCAGTGAGTTTTCAGTGAATGAGGGTAGGCCCTCTTCATCTCCTGATATGATTCACCTGTCTCCTCGGACCAACCTTATTTTTTTCTTCTAAATATCACACTTCCTGTGAAGTCTAGATTTCAGATGATGAGACAATGTATTTAAAGATGGCTAGTACAGTACATGCCACATAGTAGATGTTCAAGGAATGTTGATTATTTCATTTATCTGTACACCTCTGGCTCACAGGATAATGTGCACTTCCTATGCTTAGCATCTTCAAATTTCCTTCTTCCCTTAGACATTTATTATTGACCATTCTCTGGTATTTTTTTGTGTCAAACTCCTTCAACCTCTATCAGCATAAGCTCAGTCTGTTGCTCTTAACTCTGCGGTGCTGTCTTCTCTCTTCTAAGTTCTCATCTCTCTGAGGGTCTCTTAACCTGATCATTGCTTTTTATTCATACTTGCCAGCTTTTCCTTGGCTTTTGTTGATGGACATTAACTCCTCTTCCTCTCCGAAGTGCTCTCCTTTCTTGGCTTCTGGGTCACTTCCTTAGTTCACTTATTTATCCCCTCATCCTTTGTGTGCTGAGCGAGACACTGGAGGGCTTGGCCTACTCTAGGAGTGTTGAGACACAGTAGTCTCTGTATTCTGGTTCTTTACTCTTTTCATCTGCCCTTACCTACTGTCAACTCCAGTCATTTCTTTCAATCTCTGCTCAGTGTCATCTTCTGTATGACACCCTGGCCACCCTTAGAGACAGTTAGCTCTCTTACTCTCTACCATTCCCATTCCATCAGTTAATTCTTTTACTTTGCACTTAATTTGAATTATAAGTTTCTCAAGAGTATAAAATAGGTCAGGCTCAATAACTATGTGTTGAATTGAACACAATATTCTCAGTTACTCCTTCACTTTTCTTCTTGCTTAGTTTCCATTCTGTCCCATGAATACAGATATGCCTTTAGAAGCTCAGTATTGATCTGTTCAGGCTCCTGTAAGGGCTTGTTCATCATAAAACAAGCTTGGAATGATATGCCCTGTCTGCTCACTAGGGTCTTCAGCCATCTCCATGCACACAGTAATGCGAAATCAAACTTATTCTTCTACCTGGGCTCTCATTCCCATAGGTCAACTCTCACACACCAATTAGTCTGGGCATATTCTTGACTGTAAACAGTTATCTTTTGTATTCATTTCCTGTGGCTGTTCTAACAAAGTGGGTGCCTTAGCACAATGTAATTTTCTTTCTCGCAGTCCTCGAGGTTAGAAGTTGAATCCAGGTTTTGGCAGGACCACGCTTCTTTAGAAGCCTCTGCAGAAGAATCTGAGCCGTGACCTCCTCCCAACATCTGCTGATGAGCAGCCATCCTTGAAGCTCTGCAGCTTGTGGCTGAATCACTCCCACCTCAGCTTCTACAGTCACAGGAACTTACTTCCTCTCTCTCTCTAAGTCTGTGTCTTCTTCACGAGGTCAGTTACTGGATTTAGAGCCCACCCTAAACTGTTTTGACCTCATCTGTGTTTTATTATAGCTTTTATTTTATCTTCAAATGCACTATTTGCACATATTGTCATATCCCAAGGTTCTGAGGGGGAATGCACTGGAGGGGGACACTATTCAACACAGTATCTCCTCCCGTCACCTCATATACTGCTGCCAAAATCAGACTTCCCAAACACTGTTTGCTTTCATCCCTCCAAGTCTAAAAGAACTTTAGATTGCTTCACTTCATTAGCCCTCTTAAGCTGTGCGTGCAGCATGTTTTCCAATCATTTGCATATTACCTTTATTTTAGTGCTTAAAATCTTGTGAATCTGATAGAATATAAGCTTCAAGGAATAGGAGTCTACTCTGTCCTCTCCATCCCCATTTCCCAGAACAGAGCACAGTTCCCATACGGGTATTCGATAGCTATCTGTTGACTAAATGCATGGTGAATGGAGTATCAGTTTCAAGTCCTCTATCTGACTTTGAAGAGTCCTCCATTACCTGTCACTGCACCATCTGCCCCAGTCAGCATTTGCTAAGTAAAAATTAGGTGCTCTCAATAAATACTTGTTGGTGATTGATTAATCCATCAACCAGGTTTCCTGCTTTGAAGCATTTTTACGTGGGTCCCCAGGGGGCTTCAACAGAGGACATAGGAGGGGTAAGGGGATAGGCAGTGGAGACACTTGATCAGCATTCCCACCTTAGACTTCTGGGGCCTGCCCAAGGTTTCACTTTGTCTGAGAATCAAGGAGAAGTGATAACAGTAACTTTAGTAACCATGGATGGTGAGTTCCAGAACATGGAGGTTAAGGTTCATATCAAGAGGCTACCATGGCACCTTTTCTCTACAGAGAATATTCTGGAAAGGGGAGCTAACCCTAACTGAGAAAATCTTGGGTGCCCTGAAGCAAAGGGTCTGCATCAGTGAAGACAGTTGTGAGAACAACACTGTATGGCAGTACATCTTCTAACATGCTCCATCTTGGTGCAGTTTGCACCCTGGCTTCTAGACAAAGAAGCTTCTAAAAATTGGAATAAGATGGCCCTGCCGAATGAGTCATTTATGGTGTAACTAACCTTTCTATGGATTGACTCCAATAGAAGAATGTTAGTAGCTATTTAGGATCTTAAAAAAAGAAAAAAATAAAAACCAGAAATACCTGAGAAGAGATTGAGGAACCAACCACTTCCAACTACTTCCAACCATGGAATTTGGTTATGGGTCATTGCAATGTACCAATGCTTTGTCAGTCCTTGCTCTCACCCCAACCCCCAGCTAATGTGCCCTGAAGCAATGAAGGTCAGACATCTAGTAAGTGAAAATCCATGTGCATCCATTATTCTACTTTTCTATGTCCTTTTTTTTCTTGTCTAAGTGTCCTAAGTCACCCGTCCTCTTAGCACATATTCCTTCAGGGATTACAGAACTAGAGCTGGCTTTATTTTGTTTCTCTTCCCTTGTATCCATTTCAATAGAATCAGTAATACCACTCATTTTCAGATTTTGTGTGCTTAATAGATTGAGAATATGAGGTCATGTGTCCAAAAGGATAATTATCATTTTGGGCAATGTTTGAATGGATTCATTGTCCTCAGAACACATGGAAAACAAAAAGAACTTTTGTTACGGCATTACCTGGTTGTGTGTGTGTGTGTGTGTGTGTGTGTGTGAAAGAGAGAAAGAGAGAGATTCCTGAAACTTCACATGATTCAATTTGCTATTCCAAAAGAACAGAAAGATGACTTGCTTCAGGGAAAGTAAAGTTTTAGTAGCAGACAAATTGGTATTAGCAGGAAATGCAAGCCATGGAAAAATGCTAGCTTACTGGATTCTGGTGAGAGGGTTTGTTACATGTGCCTGTTAGTTACCTAAATTATAAATTCTCACCACTTGCAGTTGGAGGGGTGGACAGCACCTTCCCATGGCCTTAAGAATATTGTTTGACAACACTTCTTTCATGGTCTCTTGATATTTTTGGAAACAGAGAGGATCCTGGCTTTGTGTACTCCCAGTGGAATATAGATGTGAATGCAAGGTCAGCATTTTCACAATTCCTTCAAATATCAAAAGGATTGACAGAAAGGATTCTGGGAAGGAATGCCCAGCTTCATCCCCAAAGTGGGAAACAGCACATGTGGAGAACTTGGACTGTGGACCAAATGATAAAGAGAAACCCAGAACTTTCCTTTCAGGCGTCTCCACTCCTCAAGGGTTGGTTAGTGCTAGGCCAGATGTGGAGATACCATGAGCGGCCCCACGTGGAAGTAGGCCTCATCTGTATGGCTATGTGGCTTCCATATACGTTGAAACTCCTTGCTGCTAGTGATCTAGTCCATGCAGCACTCAGTAAAACAGAAAACCATGGCCTGGGTTTATGTCTCCTCCATCTCTCATCACCAATATGTATCAGAATAGCATTCAGCATTCGCTAATGCTCAAGGATAAATCCAGTCAGTACAAAGCCTGAATGTAGATGCACACCCATGGGTCTGAGTCTCAGGTACTATCTGCTAGGTGGATGAATCTAGGTCAGTGTGCGAACACTACACCCCATGGCATCCCACCCCCACCCCAGCCTGAATGTCTTCACAATGAAATCAGGAATGACAGTTCCCACCTCACTCAAGCTGTAGAGATACAAGATGCCATTCCAATGCCATGGGATGTGTACCAGGGAAAGGATAGGAAATTGCCTTTTCTATTAGAATGTTTAACTACTCTGTTCTCATTTCATTGGGAATCTAAAGTAAAATTCATAAAGTCTATTCTGGATTACCTGGTTAATTCTTTATCTATTTTTATTTATTTAAAGTCAGAGAAACAGAGAAGGAGGGAGCTATAGACAGACAGATACAGAAATCTCATCTCCTGGTTTATTCACCAGATGTCTGTAACACGTTGGGCCAGGACAGAGCCAGGAGCCTGGAATTCAATCCGGGTCTCCCGTGTGGGTAGCAGAGACCCAACCCCTCGGGCCATCACCACTGCCTCCCAGGGTGTGAGCAGAGCACAGACTCAAAACACACACTCCAAAGTGGAATGTGGGCATCTCAAGTAGCATCTTAATCACTCTGCCAAACACCTGCCCCTACAAACCCCATTACGTTTAAGCACTGCCACTGCATTGTAATGCCAGTGAGTGCAAACAAGTTGACAATGTAGAGTACTAATTTGATTGCCCTTACTAATGACAGAGGAAAAAAGAGGAAATAAATGGAAAATGATGCACTGCTGTCAAATTAATACCAAGTGACTTTACAGTCACTTTAGTTAATTTAATTAATACCAAGTGACTAGACAGACGTTACAGAGTAAATGGACAACAATTATGGGACACGTGAGTCAACACATCGTGTGTAAGCACAATGAACTGAAATGTGCCTGTACTACAGCATTCAGTACCACGTTTACATAGTCAATTTTGAACCAGTTTCATCAAAACCACACCATCTGTCACATTTAATTAAAACTGCTAGGCTGAATTTTAAATATGCTATAGCATTGCTTGCATTTAATTGATTAATTTATCTTATTTTATAGTTTCATAGGAGCAATAAGCATTAGGAAGTTAAACAGAATTTTATTTCCCAAATATTTAAATAGAATCATACTTAAAAGAATATGATACTTTTTTTTTTCCTGAACTTTAAATGAGTTCTGTGCATAGCTAATATGGAGAATCACTCTAAGAATGCATGTGAGATTCTACATGGTGAAAGGCTCATAGGAGGTGCACAAGAAATGTTGTTTCCTTTTGGGGGGTGTGGGAATGGAGGCATCTCTTCAGCAAACTGGAGGGTATGGAGAACAGAAGAATAATGAGAAATCATGAATCCATTGATTCATCACCTCTGTAAGTGCCCAGTAATATGCTAAGGAGGTTGCATAGATTATTTTTCTAGTCGCTGTTAACTGTTTGAAAGCACAGGATCTTGTCTTCTCTCTGGCATTGCCTTCTTGTGCTCAAGGATCTGATGGTCTACTTAGGAAATGACTTGTGTGTGTAGCCAGTTAGTATGAACTTATGCGTGTCACATGCTAAGAAAGGTGAGTGAATGAGTTGGAAGGATTCTGGGATCTGTTAAGGTGAAGGGGACAGTGACAGTGTAATAACGTAACAGCTCTTATTAACATTGGCATTTGCAAGCTAGCTTTGTGTATGCAAAGGGAACAGAATCAGTATCTCCCTAAGTCCTAATCCTGACGATACCATTGCACTGATGGTCCCGTTTTCCCTGGAAGGAATCAGAATCTAAGGCAGTTTAGCTCAAATAGCAGGGTCAGCATTCAGTCCAGACTACATGTAATTCTGTCTTTCCATGCCCTTGTAGGCTTCTTCCTCCACAGAGTGACAGTTATACTCTTATGAGGATAAAATAGATACTAGGCCTAAGTGCGCAGTTCCTCCTTGGGGGGACTCAAAGGAAGATCCTCAGCCCACCCACCATCAGATCCCATCAGGGGTCCCCCTCACCTACCCTCAGAGGGAGGACCAATGGAGCTATCCTTTTTATATGATGGGGTTTCTTACATTCTTTTCTACTTGAGAGAGAGGACCCCTGTTCATTGGCTGGCGTGCCCCCTCCCCAGGCAGCCAGGATTGAACCTCAGGCACTCTTTGAGTGAATAGCTGCCCATCTTGCACCTGGCTGCTTTGCATGCCTCTGGGCCCTGAACTGCGGCCAGCTACTCTATCTGAGCTGGGGCCCACCTGCTCCTCAGAGAGCCGAAGCCTCCAGAACGAGCATGCATTAATGTGATTTCCTTGTGGTTAGGACGTTGAAAAGGCCCAGTGTGGCCGAAGGAGAATAGCAGGCAGCAGGCATGCAGACCTGGCAAGGAACGTGCTGAAAACCTGGCTGTGGGACGAGCCTGAAGAGACGGGAAGAATGTTCTGTATCAATAAAATTTATCGTATTTTTCGTATGTTCATTTTTCAGTTTTGGGAAACAATAGACAGTTTAGTGAAGGGAAAACACAGTTCTCCTTTTGAGTATTGTTTAGGAATTCTTTTCTATATTTGTGTATGCAAATATATATGTATCTACTTTGTTCTTGCAAAACTGTACAACCCCCCTTACTCAAAGTGGAGTCCATGAACTTGCAGCCCTGGAATCTCCTGGGAGTTTATGAGAAATGCAGAGTCTCAAGCCAAACCCCAGACTCACCAAACCAGGATCTGCCCTTTCACAAGGTCTCCAGGTGTTTGAGGGTCTGTGGATTACAAAGCTGTACACAGTCAAAGGTTTGACTGTTCCATGAATAATGTCATGAATCCCTTTTCAGTTCAAAATCAGGTACAATCTACCTCATCTTGACTGTATCCTGAAAAGATGGGGAAATATGCTACAGAATATTCATTTGTATCCACCTTTGTGCAAACAGTAGTGAGAATCATCATTATTACTGCTGTGATTGAGTGCTAATTTTATGTTAGGACATGTGGTGACTTCTTCTCAAGAATTATCTTATCTCGTTCTTAGGATGACCCCACAAGGGATGAGGCTACTCTCGTCTTAGAAATGATGTTCCTGAGGCCTTTTGAAAATTTTCAAGTAATGATGATATTTCAAATAATTATCCTCCTGTAACGGAGGGCGATGATGCTGGCACTTATGGGGCACTCTGTCTATTCCGCAGTCTGTGTTAACCACAGGAGAATGCCCTGTGGTATCAGGGCAGCAAGTGTGAGTTTCTCTTTATTCATTTGAGAGGCAGAGAGCAAGCACTCCCATCAGTTCATTCTCCAAATGCCTGCAACTACTGCGGCTGGGCCAGGCTAAAGACAGGAACTTTATGCTGGTCTCCCAACATGGGTAGTAGGGACTCACTTACTTGAGTCAACACTGCTGCCACCAAGGGTCTCCATCAGCAGGAAGCTGGAGTCAGGAGCTACGGCTGAGGATCAAATCCAGAGACCCCAATGTAGGATGTGGGTATCTTAACTGCCAAACCAAATGATTGTTCCTCAATCCACTTTTATTTATTAACTTTTTATTTTTTAAAGATTTTATTTATTTGTTTTAGAGATAGAATTACAGCAGAGAGAGAAAGGTCTTCTGGTCATTAGGTGACTCCCCAAATAGCCACAACAGCTGAGTTGGGCCAATCAGAAGCCAGGAGCTTTTCCCAGGTCTCCCATGTGGGTGCAGGGTCCCAAGCACTTGGGCCATCTTCTACTGCCTCCCCAGACCATAGCAGAGAGCTGGATTGGAAGCAGAGCAGCCGGGTCTCGAACTGGCACCCAGATGGGATGCTGCCGTTGCAGGCAGAAGCTTAGCCTATGTTACATTGCTGGCCACTGAATCCACTTTGAAAACTTAAACTTCAAACAAACAGAAGAGTCTAGTGTTAACAACCCACTTAAAAACTGAGGTAACCCAAGCTTGGAGGTTAAATATCTTGATCAAGGTCACATTTTCAGTCCATGGCAGCATCCCAGGTGGACCCAGTTTTTCCCTGGTTCCACTGCGCAAACTCTCAGTTCTATGCTTGACTAGAAATGTGCTAATAGCCTGTGGTTCATCCTTGGGTTTGGGCCTCCCTGTCACTGCTGGGCTCTCAAGCAGGCCATTCGTCTCCCACATCCCTTGTATGTGAATGGACAGACAGGATTCCCAGGGCTGCCCCTGGCAGGGCTGGGCTTAGGGACCAGAGGAGTGTTCCTAATCACAGCCCCGCACAGCAAAAGCAGTCATCAGGACCCTGAGATGCTCGGGCTGGCTGGCCTTGTGGCAAACATCCCGGCACCTTGCACTGAACTGCAGGTCACCTGACCTGCTAATCACTGCCTGGTTACCAGCTAATCAGTGCCTTGTTTGGGACACAGAATCCCAAATCCCTTTGGACTGGGCTGGGCCCTGGTTCATGTGGCAGGGGTGAGGCAGAGGGTCATGTGTTCCAGTGCTCAGAGACCAAAGGCCGCCTTCAGGGAGATGGTCACGTGATCTTTCTCTCCCCACTGGTCCTAGGCAACTGTTGTATTTGTCACCAGCATGGGAGTGAATGGTGGCAGAGAAATGAAAGGTCAAATTTGCCTTTCTGGAACTGAAAGGAAAAAGTTAATCAGACTTCCAGGCATAGAGAAAACAGAAAGCTCCTATTTTTAATAACTCTCCAAAGGAGGTGTTATCTGAGAGGATGAAATAACAACCACCACCAATACTCCCGCATCTGCTGCCTTCATTATGAGATTCATCACTGTCATCAGCACTACCATCACCCCCCAGCCAGTCCCATCAGTACTGCCACCATAATCGTAGCAGCCATCATCACCACCCCCAGCGTCACCATCCCCATAACCAACCACTACCCCAACACCACCACAGCTTCTGGTCCTGCTGTCACATCACTGCCTTCACCACAACCAGCGCTACTGAGCCAGCCACCACTGCCAGCACTACAGCCGTCACCATCACTCGATGTCACCACCAGCACCACCTCTACACCATTAACACCATCACACATATCACAGCCACCTTCACCATCGCCATTAACCCCGGCCTCACCACCACCAGCATCACCCATGCTAGTGTCACCTGGGACCACCACCCCAGCTGCCGTTGCTGCTATGCCCCACACTGCCATATCAGAGAAAAATAATTTTGATTAGTATTCAAAAAACATTGACTTGAGAAATTTAGGATCTACTAGTTGAGTTTGAGTAATTAAACTTTAAGACTGAGTTTTCCCCATGTAGAAAAATAAAATAGTAACAGAACCAGCTCATCGGATTCTGGCTGATGCAGACCATTGATCACAGTACTTGGAACATAATAAAAAGTAAACATAAGTTTACTAGCCTCATTACCACTATTTCTGTCCCAACTCATTTTAACACACAGCTTCTCCTTCAGCACCCTTGCTTGCCAGTGGTGTGAAGAGGACACCATCCCTTCATCCCTTGTGGCTGCCTTGCATCTGTTAGAAGCAAGGACACGGTTGCAGTGACATGGGTTAAAGAACGTTGTTTAGAATCAGCTGTCAGCGTGTGAATCCACATCTGCGCTGTAAAAGCCATGCGACCTTGAGAATGTCCCTAACTTCCCAGAGACCCCCTGTTCTCTTGTGAACAGTGGAGAGTGACAATCTCTTAAAAGATTGTGACAGGGTTACATGAGATAATATAGAAAAAAAAATCCACACAGATCACCAGGCACAGAGTAGGCAGTCAGTATGCTGAGTTGACTTCATTCGTCAATGGTTTAGCTTTTAATAGATAATTATTAGGAAGTAGAAAGCTTGTGCCTTGCTCTAGAGAACCTTCCAATGAGGAAACAAAACCAAATATTTCGCTCCCCCAGATGGAGTTGAGCCCTACAATGTGACCAGTTCTTTGGTGGACTGCAAAGGTCTAATAAAAGTCACCTTTGCCCAGTGGCTTCAGTTCTAGGAAGCTGTTCAATGTTTGACTGTATTTCTCCAAACATTTAAAAGATGGTTCATCAGGTTAGTTCAGCTGAATTATTGCTCCTTGGGAGTTTCCCAAAACCTGGATTTCCTTCAGAGAGAGCTGGATTCTACTCCGTCCTTGGGAATTCAGCTCCTTGCCCTTCTCTGTGACCGCTAATGACAAATGTAGCATGAGTACCTTGTCTCCTGATTGTCGGCGGGAATGTCTTCTCTTGGGCTTCAGAGCGAGAATGGTAGGCAAGCTGCCCAGTTCCTCTCCATTTTTTTCTAAGATTTTATTTATGTGATAGGTAGAGTTGCAGACAGAGAGAGGGAGAGACAGACAGAAAGGTCTTTCATCTGCTGGTTCACTCCCTAAATGGCTGCAACAGCCAGAGCTGAGATGATCCAAAGCCAAGAGCCAGGAGCTGCTTCCAGGTCTCCCATGTAGGTGCAGGGGCCCAAGTGCCTGAGCCACCTTCCACTGCTATTCTAGGCCATAGCAAACAGCTGGATCAACGGAGGAGCCCCTGGGACATGATCTGGTGCCCGTATGAAATGCCAGCACTGCAGGCAGAGGGTTATCCTACTGTGCCACTGTGCCAGCCCCATCCCCTTTTCTTCATTTTTACAGCTGTCAATCACTGATACTGTGATTTTGGGTATTAGTGTAATGGATACTCCTAGAGACCTTTGGATGCTAAGAGGAAAAGGATGAAGAATCTCATTTCAGCAAATAAAATTTGGTTCCTCCATATCCTGTATGAAGTATCAGTGTACTTTGTGAAGCATACCATGGCGAGAGTATTCTCAGGAGAACTTCTGTGCATGACTATGGCTCAGAACACATGTTGAGTCAAGCGAGGGAGCAATAAATTCTGAACCCCCACATAAGGAAATTGCTAGTAAATAACTGATAAACTCAGTACCTGACTGGAGCCACGGTTCAATAGGCTAATCCTCCGCCTGTGGCACCGGCACACTGGGTTCTATTCCCGGTCGGGGCGCCAGATTCTGTCCTGGTTGCTCCTCTTCCAGTCCAGCTCTCTGCTGTGGCCCGGGAGGGCAGTGGAGGATGGCCCAAGTCCTTGGACCCTGCACCCACAAGGGAGACCAGGAGAAGCACCTGGCTCCTGGCTTCAGATCAGCGCAGTGCACTGGCTGCAGCGGCCATTAGGGGGTGAACCAACGGCAAAGGAAGACCTTTCTCTCTGTGTCTCTGTCTCTCACTGTCCACTCTGCCTGTCAAAAAAAAAAAAAAAAAAAACTCAGTACCTGGCTGTGGCAACCCTGAGCCCTCCCCGCTAACATCAGGACAGATCAGCGATCAGTGATTCTCAATGATGCTTGACATGCAGAGATTCCTTGCTTGTAAGAGTGCAGATTCAGCTACCAAGTGAGGGAGAAGGGGTGCAGGAAGGAAAACTGCCAGACAGCCCAGCGAGTTTCCATAGCTTCGGATTCTGCCCCTTTCCTGACGATCTGGAATCTTTTGTCAGGTGGATCCATCCCTCTTTGATTCCCCATCTACCTGTGTATAGGATCAAACACCTTCGTTGGGTCAGCCACCATGTTGAGTGTTGTATTATCACCATTTAATCTTCCCAAGCACCTCGGCTGGTGGTTCTCCTTGTTGGTTCATTGCAGTTGTAATAGCTTCTCACGCTGCTGATGGGAAATTCCAGATACTTGCTTCTGACTGCTGTGCAGTATTCCATAGTGGGCTGCACTCCCTTTACTTCCCTGTTTCTTCAGCGACAGATCCATCGGCTGCCTCCCTAGTCCAGCGACCACAGGTGTCAGTTCCACAACATCTGCTCATATTCCCTCTCAGGGACCCAGGGAGGTTTCTCTGGGCTATTCCTGATGGCCGTGGATATGCAGTGGCCGAGAGCTTATTCTTCAGACTAGCTTCACTAATGAGTCCTACGGGCAGTGTGCGAGGCATCATGTCATCTTTGTCTATTCTCCTTTGCTGCAACAGAATGCCACACACTGGCTAGATGATAAGCCATGGAAGTTGATGTGGCTGGAGGCTACAAAATCCAAGAATGAAGACCACAGCTGGTGAAGGCGTCCTTGCTTCATCCTAACCTGGAGGAAGGCATCACAGGGCACAAGTGAGAGACAGAGAGCAAGGAAGCTGAACTGCCCACCGCCACCCCTTTTCTAAGTAACCCATAATCACGGCCTTCATCCATTTATGAGGCCAGTGCCCCATGACCACTCTTAAAGGTTGCACCTCTTACTATCATCACAATGGCAATTAAATTTATCATGAATCTTGGAGGAGACTCTCAGACTATAAGCACATGTGTTCTTGTATCTCAGGCCAACTCATGGCATTATCCACCTCTCTTGTTTTTGCTAGCCTCTTGGTTATAAAGCTGTCTCTCACTGGATGTGTTTCACCTTTGATTGCTAATGAGTTGAGACACATCTTTATATCACATTAGCACTGGGATTTCTTTCTCTGTGAATTACCTCTCATATTCTTTGCTGTTGTTTCCATTGGATTTTGTGATATTTTTTGTTAATTTATAAGTTTCACTCACATATTTTAGATTTGTTTCTTAGCCACTTTTTGATGTTGCAAATATTGTATTCTATTTTTATTTTTGTAACTACAACTTTGCTAGCCTTCATTAAAAAGAAATCTCTAATTTTGGTGTAATCAATCCCATCCAATTTTTTGGCCTTATGGTTTGTGATTTTAGGTCTTTTTTAGAATGCTTTTCCCAACCTCTAAGTCATAAAATATTCTTCTACGTTTTAATTATAGGTTAACTTTCTAAGTCTTTCTTTTCTATTTGACCTCTTACTCATCTGGACTCCACACTTTGCATAATATAGGAAAATAGCTGTCATTCTTCTTCACATGGTGAACCAGTTTCTCAATACCATGTACCAAATAATCTCACCGTTTCCAATGATATATCAGTTGTGTCCATCATAGTTAAAGTCTTCGTTCGTGAATAGGTCTTTCTCCAAGGCAAATGTTATGTTCTTGGGTCTCTGTTCTCAAGCCAGTCCTAGACTGATTTCATTTTGGTGGCTTTGTAGATGTCAGTATTTTTTAGGCTAAATCCCTCTCCCCATATGCTTCCTTTTCGTGGCCGATCTAACTCTCTGGGTAACTTTATTCTTCCATATCCATTTTAATAGAATATTTCGGCACAATAAATTTACAAATAACAGATAGATACAGGTGGCGATTTTGCTGCGCTTGCACTGGACTTGCCTCTTATCTTTGGATACATCAGGATGTTTCTCAGCAGGTGCTTTCCAGGCACAGAACCCAAGCTGTGGAGAGGTGCTCTCAAGGCACTTTTGAGCTGGGGTGAAGCACCGTGCTCCGCCCGGGGCGGGGACTCTCTGCTAGCCGGCCCTGTCTCAGGGAGCCCAGGGCAGCCGCGGTTGTGGCTCTTGGTTGGGCTGGTGCCGCGGATGCCTGATCCCGACCTGAATAATGACTCTGCTCAGGAAATCGTGCCTCCCGGCTCAGGTTTCCCCCATTGCAGTTTGTGGCTTCTTGGCCTAGAGCCTGTTCCTTTCCCAAAATGTTTGTTAGTACAGTGGCTTTTTATGGCACTTTATGGAAAAATCAAGGGGGAGGGGGTGATGACTGTTCTGAAAACCAGCCCGTCTTTAACCTTCGTTTACTGGAATTTGAGTCCTCTGCATACCTTTTTAGCAGAAAAAAAAAAGATTCAAATATATTTTTTCCATTCAAGCTTAAAACTGGAATGTTCTTTACCTCTTAACTCAGGCCAGGACAGACGTGGCCCAGCTCTGAGAAACAGGCTGCTGTCTAGAAGCTTGGTGCAGCAGCCTGCGCACATTTACAGCTGCATGTATCTGTGTGGGGATCACTGGGAGGTGCCCCGGCCTGGTGAGAAGCAAGGGACAGAGGCCGCTGCACTCCTGTGAACCTGACCCTTGGGATGGGTCGGTGAGTTCACTCCCCGCCCCCCACCGTCCTCAGCTCTTCCCCAGCCTCGGAATCACACCTGGAACTCCAACGACTTGGAGAACAGTCTCCAGGGAAGCAGCATCACTGCTTATGGAAAAGGGGCCAACAGGCTTAAGACACAACCCGGTCTCTGCTAAGGAAGCCGGAGACGTTGGCCGTGGTACTGGCAGAGGAAGAGAGGTCAAAACAAGGCCCTCCAGAAATGTCATGTTTTTCTTAGAACTAGGCCCTGTGTTACACACAAATTTCAGATTATCTCTGACAATTATCTAAAATTAACTGTGGTTTTCAAATGAAAAACATTTAGGGGGGATCAGATAAGAAAGAGGCCTATTTATAAAACTTGCTATGGGGTAGGAGAGGATAGAAAAAGCAAGAGTGAAACAGAGGGGGGGGGGAGGGAGGGAGGGAGGAAGGAGAGGGAAGAAAGAGATGCATAAATGATACCCAGAGTCCTTCCTGTGCTACACACAGTGAACTCTCTTCCTCCAGCCCTACGAAGAGCAGGAGAGAAGACTTTTATCCTGATCGCCCATCCATGGTTTCCCCGGAAAAAACTATGCTTTCCAGAGGAATGGTAGCTTTCCACCTCACTCTATACAGCCATAACTGGGCTGCTGCCTTCCTGAACCCAGAGTTCAGCATAAGTCAAAAAGTTTGTTCTTAGGGCCTGAAATATCAGTCAGTGATTGGTGGCACTGAAAAGGTGGTTTGGCAGCTCACTGGGAGATAACAGAGCTAGAAGTAAGAAGGGGGAAAGAGTCCAGCCCATGGAGCTCAGAAGACATCACTGGAAGTCTGAGTGGTTGGAAAGAGTAACACAGAAGACCCTTGAGTGCACACTGACTGGTGTGTTCTTTACTTCAAAATATCTGATATTATTCCCATTTTATAGATGAGGAAACTGAGGTTCAAAAAATTACTTAGCTAGAAAAGAAAAGAAGAAAAACAAGGCCAGAACTTGAAACGGGCCTGCCTCAAGAATTCACACTCTTCACTGCCACACCAAGCGACCCCTCTCTAACCATTATCATTCGTGCTGCATTTGGAATGGGTTCCACTGTGCACACAGTGTGCATGCGTTTGGGATAGATTCCATTCTGCACATAGCGGGTCCTAGGGAAGGGAGAGAGATCTACTGGCTTTTGTGTTGAAGGAGGGACGTATTCAAACTTCTTGAGGACAGCAGTAACAAGATGTCAGATGAGGGGCCAGTGTTGTGCAGAGGTTAAGTGATCAGCTGCAGTCAAGCATCCCAGATGAATCCTAGCTGCTCCGCTTCCTAGCCAATTCCCTGTTAAAAAGCAGCAGAAGATGACCCCTGTCACTCATTTGGGAGACCTGTATGGAGTTCCAGGCTCCTGGCTTCCTCCTGCTAGCCTTGTTTCCACCATTTGGGGAATGAACCAATGGATAGAAGATCTCTCTTGTGTTCTCTCTCTCTCTCTTTTTTTCCTCCCTCTCTCCGTTCCTCCCTCCCTCATAACTCAGCCTTTCAACTTCATAAACAAATCTTTTACAAAACCAAAGTTCAGTCTATTGGCCATCCACTCTGTGCCAGCCTCTGCACACACTATGGCACGTAACCTTCATCCTGTTGTCTGTGCAGCTTCGTGTGTGCTGCGTGGTTGCACATGCGCTGTTGGGTGTGATCTTCGTGCTCACTCTTTATTGCATGTGTTAGGTACTTACGTGCGATCCTCATAACCACTATGCATAGAAAGCCATTTTAGAGGTGGAAGACTGACCAGAAAGGGTAAGTGCTGCTTTGGCCAGAATTTGAGCCAGGATTCGAACCACTGAATGCAAAGGACCACTGGCACTCCACCTTGGCCACTGACGTGTGTCACGGATCAGATATTTCCAGAGACTTTTTGGCTATGTCTTTATTGTTTTTGCCTTTTTTTTTTTTTTTTTGCCCCCTCCTAGACACAGGTTGGCAAAGAACAAATAATCCCAAACACCAAAAACAGCCCAGTAGGAAATATTTAACCCACGCACATAGTTCTTTCAAACTTTCTGGAATGGACCAACTCCTAGTCTCACCTCTGTTCCTGGCCAGAAAGAAATAGTATGAAAAGCGAGACAGTTTGCATAACCTCTTTCAGCTCTAAACCATGTTTCCTGTGCACTTAGCAGGTCTTAATGGAAAGCAAACAGTTCTTTAGGCATCCATATTCCAAATGCCCTAAGTCAAGTGCCCATGTGGTTAGGAAAACTGCACCAACAAAACATCTTTTAAAAACACTCTAGCACAACATGAAGAGGCCATCACTGATCCAAGAAGCAGACATATTTCTTCAAGGTTAAGAAGAGGTGAGTCTTTAACAAGATTCTAGCTCAAGGCCGCATTTGCAGAAGTATAATCATTCCCTTTGCAAGGTTTTGTTGATCTGGGCTTTTTTTTTTTTTTTTTAAATTAGAACAACTTTTACTTTCGGCTCTCTGAGTTAGAACTGTTTTTCCAGCTGCCTGGTCTAAGGGAGATACAAGAGGCCTGGTTTGGTTGCTTTTTTTTTCAGGATAGAAGGAAAGTTTCTGACACAGTTTTGCTTGGGCTAAACTGCACACAGAGCCATTTATTTATCCTGTGTTATCGCACACCTGTTTGGATATGGGCTGTTTTCTGGTATTTAAACACCATTGCTTGCCAATTGCTTTATCTGCAGAGTCCCATGGTTTTGCTGCAAATGTTTCTTATTAACTCAGAAAGAAACACCAATGGCTCCATGAGCATTATTAGTGAAGACTGAAATAACTTAACTGTTACTTCCGCTGAACGTGGTATCACTGAAGAACTACGGCCCAGGAATGCGCTCAGAATGAGATAGAGACCGTTTCACTGTACTTGCAGGGCAAAAAACGGAGTAATGAAACCTTTTTGGATGAAATTCTTTAACAAAAACATGAAGACATCTGCTTATTTCGAGCTAGGGTGCCAGAGGAAAACAGAAACATTGCCATTTGAGACTGTAGTAGGTTGTTTGGCCCACTGTGGAAGCTCTGGGTACATAGACAGCAGCTTTGGAATCTGGAAGAGGACCTGACGCCACGCACATGACCTTCCCTGAATCATGTATACCCTAGGTGCGTCTCTCGGTAAAATGTATACCAGTGCAGCTACCCTGCAGAGGGCCGATCCAGTTTAACTCATGGTTGCTGAATAGCTGTTATGGGATAAGCCCTGTGCTTGGCTCTGGTGTGTAGGGAACAAGGAGCCAGCATTTCCAAAGCCAGGAGCTCACAGTGCACAGTCTCATCACGGTAGGTCTCCGTTAGCTACGCAGAGTCACAGCAGATACGTGTAGATTCAGAACTATCCAACTCTCAGCCCAGACTAAATCTGCAGAATGAGATCTCTGTGTCGATGTGAGGGTGTTAATTTTTTTCCTGCAGCCAAAAAGCTGTGTTGAAATAGTAGCATAGCACAGTCCTGGTTTATCTACAGATGCAGAACAAACTGTCCCTACAAGCCTAAAGGCTTAAAATCGTAAGCATTTATTAACTCGTTATTCCTGTGGGCTAGAACTCAAGTGCGGCTTGGCTGAGAGGTCCTTCTGTAGGGTCTCTGGTGAGGCCGAAGTCTCGAAGCTGGCCAGGGCTGCAGGCTCAGCTGCAGGCTCGACTGAGGGAGCTCTCCCTGGTGCAGTCAGTGGCTACTGTGCCGAGTCTCAGTTCCTTGCTGGCTGTTGGCTAGGGCAGTTGCCTCAGTTTCTGGACACAAGCGCCTCTCCGAAGGCAGTACACAAAATGACAGCTGAGTCGGCAAAGAGAAGCCACATTTCCTTTTTTGATCTAATCTTGGAAATGATGTCCAATCATTTTATAAAAAGATTTTATGTATCTATTTATTTATTTATTTGAGAGGTAGTTATGGACAGAAAGAGGGAGAGACCTGGAGAAATGTCTTCCATCTGCTGGTTCACTCCTCAAATGACCGCAGTGGCTGGAGCAGGGCTGATGCGAAGACAGGAGCTTCTTCAAGTTTCCCAAGTGGGTGAAGGGGCCCAAGCACTTGGGCCATCTTTTACTGCTTTTCCCATGCCATAGCAGAGAGCTGGATTGGAACAGGAACAACCATGTCCAATCATGCTAACAGTTATCTGGATGTGCCAAGTGAGCCAGTAAGTCCAGCCCGTGCCAAAGGGCAGGCTGCCTGCCACAATAATGCTAACCATAATGGGTAGAGATGTGATCCACAGCCCCAGCTCTATCTCAGCAAGGCGTGGCTTGCTCCAGTGTGTGAGCTCCCTGACCTAGCAGGACAGTCCCATCCACATCTATACTAGAAATGTCTCTTATCCACAGGACACATGGACTGGAGCTGAGCTACATCTCCCGTGCCTCAACCTAGGTTACTGAAGTGCTTCTGAAGAGAAACCCCCATGACACCTCGCAGCTCCTTTTATGCCCTGCCATGATGGAGCTTGGATAACGCAGCCCCTAAGCCTTAACCCTGGGGTTCTCTCCTTCCTCTCCCTTCAGTACGTGTCTCTTTTCATATGTTGAAGCCATGGCAGAGAAAACAACTATGATCTCGTGGAGCTATAAGGATGAAGTGGAATAAGCTGTTAACATAAGAACTGCGATTCCTTTAGGTGCCAGCTCCTTTATGCTCCAAAAATTTCTTCCAACTTTCTGGAGCTCAGAATGCAACAAAGACAACAAATGAGCACAGTTAGAGATAAGTAGTAACAAAGGGGAAGTATCACTGACACAGTGATACAAGTGCACAAGTGGACTGACTGCCATGAGCTCTGATAACAGGCATTATGCAGACAAGGATGGGACAACCTGACATAGAAGGAACGGGGACGGCTTTGGTCAAGAGACTCCAGCACAGACCTGGTAAGGTAAAAGCAGGCCAAGGGAGCAGCATGTGCGAAGGCTCTGTGACTGAACAATGTGCAATATATGCAGAGATCTGAAGAAACAACAATGCAGTAAAAGCAGAGAGAACGAGAGAGGGACGAGGATCATTTCAGTCATCTGAAGAATTCAGACTTGGAGCAAGTGAAAAGGACAGAAACTGTGGAGAGGATTTAAGCAGGAGCGTGATGATGTCAGATTTTCATTCCAAAAGATCATTCTGGCTGGAGACTCCAGCACATCCCCCACACATCGTATAATTGTTTCCCTGTTTCCCGCTGCAAATCCAGACAGAGAGACCTCAGTAACACATGGGCTGTGTGTGGTTCGGGAACACAGACAGTTCCTGGGCCTTATTATTCAACTCTCTGGAGACTGGGTTCAATCCCCAGAACCAGTCAGGCAGCACAAAAAGTGGCATCACAGGCGGAGGATTAACCAAGTGAGCCACGGTGCCGGCTCCTCGAGTGCTGGGTTTGAATACCACCTCTGCTTCTGATCCCGCTTCTTCCTGATGCATGTGAGAGGCAGCACACACGGTGGCTCAAGTACACGGGTTTCCTCCACCCACAAGGGAGACCTACATGGAGCTCCAGGCTCCTGTCTTCAGCCTGGCTCAACTCTGGCTGTTGCAGAAATTTGGGGAGTGAACCAATGGATGGAAGAATCTCTCTCCCTCTCCCTCTCCCTCTCCCATCTCCCTCTCCCTCTCCCATCTCCCACCTCCCATCTCCCATCTCCCATGCTCTGCCTTTCAAGTAAGTAAGTAAGTAAATAAATAAATAAATCTATCCTTAAAATATTGTCTCCATACATTACCAACTATGAAGGGATTTCAAAAATTCATGGAGGAATGAGTGCTTAGCCCAGCAGTTAAGATGCCAGCTGGGACAGCCATGTCCCATACCAGTGCTGAGGTTCATTACCCACCTCTGGGTTTTGATTCCAGCTTCCTGTTAATGCAGTCCCTGGAAAGCAGAGGTGATGCCTCAAGAGGTTGAATTCTGCCATTTACATAGGGAGAACCGAATTGAGTTCCTAAGTCTTGGCTTTGGCCCTAGCCCAGCTCTGGGCATTTTGAGCATTTGAGTAATAAACCAGTGCATGGGAACTCTCTCTTTCTCTCTCCCTCTCAACTAAATTTTGAAAATAATATTTTAAAATTGAAAATAAAATTTAAAAATTAGTACTATTAGCGATATTATCTGCTTAATATTAACTGTGCCAAGTAATGTGTAATATAAATAATAGGCAATCTTGGCTGCAGAAAATGCTCACAGTCCAGTTAGCTAGGCAGAAATCACACATCATGAAATTTGCAGCCAGAGAGATGAGCCAGGAAAGGGTGCCAGAAGGAAAGTGGATACCAGAGGAGTTCAGAGACTGGCCAGGGACCTGGGACCCAGGGGAGGAGAGGGGATAGAGATTTCATTTCATTTGAAGGATGGGTAAGGACCAGAAGAATGGAGAGAAGGAGTGTAGATTTTTGCTGAGTAAGACAGCAAAGGCAGGGATGAGGGCCAGGACAAGAAGGAGACCAGTGAGGCAAAGAAAGGAGTCTACGAAGTAGGAGGGAAAACTTGGATAAGGAGAACATTGCCAGATTTAGACTTTACATGCCATCTTAGATACAGAGGTTGAAGCTGGTGGGTGACAGCCAATGACAAAGAGAGGAGACTAATACAGAGAAAAGAGCTTGTTCAGGGCCCTCCTTCCTTGTGACGTCCACGGACCACCAGCCTCCGCACTGCCAGGAAGCACAGTTGATTGCAGACTCTCAGCTTATCTTCCAGATCCACTGACCTGGAATCTCATTTTTACAACCCTTCCAGGTAATTCTGATTCATGCTCTAGTTTGTGAAACAGGACACTAAGAGACCAACTTGAATGAATTAAAATAAGGAGGGGTTGAAGACAAGGTAGCAAATTAAGAGTCTGGAGCAGATACCTGGCATTCACATCTAAGGCTCTTGTTTGAGAGAACATGGGAAGAGAAAAGTACAGTGGATGAGAACCAACCAGATGTGACACCTGATGTTTGCAATAGATGATACACAAGCAATGCGGAACTGGGAGACTCGCCTGAGAATGTTGGCGCCTTGATAGAATCAGGAAAGGCAAAGGGCGGAGCAGCTAATATGCAGACAAAGAGTGGGAAATGGCACTTAAACTTTATTTATTCATTCATTGGAAAGGCAGACACAGGGAAGGAAAGACATCTTCCAACTGCTGATTCATTCCCCAAATGCCTACAACAGCCAGGATGGGTCAAACAAAAGGCAGGAGCTTGGAATTCCATGTGGGTCTCCCACAGGGGACCCAACCATTTGAGCCATCATCTGCTGCCTCCCAGGGCAGGCATTAGCAGGAAGCTGAAATCAGAAGCAGAGCTAAGCCTTACACTCAGATGCTCTGACATGGGATGTGGGTATCCTAAGTGGCAGTTCAGTTAGTGTGACATATTGAGCTTGAATTTGCAAACAGCCTAGCTTTGGAAACCTCAGACGATGTCCTACAAGACTTACTAGGGGTGAGGAGCACCTTATGTCCTCCGCAAGGGAAGGGGAATTCTTGGACTCACCCCTCTATTGTTGGTTCCTAGAGAAATGTCTGGTTGGAGTTAGTGCTCAGAGGAGACTGGCTCAAGAAGCAAATAGCTGGGAGATATTTGCATGGAGATTCCAGGTGAAATTTGGGAACGAGGAATTGACCAGGGCATGCACTGTAGAACAGCCCTGTGAGAGAGCAATGCAAAGACCACGTGAAGGCAGCCACCCTTGAGACCTTGTTGGAAATACAGTCTCCAGGGCCCTCCCATGCCCAGGAAATTCCCACTTCCCAGGGTGAACCCTGCAATCTGAATTTCTACCTGGCTGCCAAAGACATTTAGAGGCCTTCTCAAATGTGAGGACTGCTGTGATAAACACAAGGAAATGAGGGCAAAAGAGGACCAAGATAGAAATGTGGACAATGACCACTAACAGTAGATGGGACGTGTGCATCTTGGACAGGTGACGTGGAAGTGGATCAGGATGCGCTCACCTGCCACATTCCGATTTCTCTCTGTAAATTTGTAGCTTTGCTGTCCCACTTCTCAGGAATCATACTGTCTGTAAGTTTGCTACCTGGTAGAGAAAGCCTGATTTCATTTTATTTTGAGCACAAGATGGAGTCGACCTTTATGAGATTTGTTCAATGTGCATTAAGTTCCTAGTTCATAAGAAGACGTGCACAGAGATCAGGGGATATAAAAACTAGTATAGGTGGTGTGCATTTAGCCTGGTGGTTAAGATACCAGTTAAGGCAGCCATGTCCCACCTCAGTGACTGGGTTGGATTCCTGCCTTTGACTCCTGACTCCAGCTTCCGGCTAACGCAAACACTGGGTAGCAGAAGTGATAGACTCCTGCTACCCATGTGGGAGAGCTGGATTGGTTCCCAACTTCTGCCTTTGGCCCTGGGCCCTGCCCAGCTGCTGCAGGCATCTGGGTAGTGAAGCAGTTGATGAAAGATAGCTCTCTCTCTTTCTCTCTCCCTCCCTCCCTCTTTTCTTTCTCTCTACCAATCAAATAAAAAGAAATAATATCATGTAGCTCCTTCTGCCTAGAGTGAGAGACTCAGCAAGAACTACCACAATCCCCATTCTGAGAAGGGCTCAATAGAAGCAACCAGGGTAGCCAAGAAGAGTGGGCAAGCCCCTGAGGGATGCTGCAATGGCCTCTCCGAGGTGGTGGTATGAGTGGAATGAGCAGAAACTTGTTCAATGGCCAAAGCAGGTACAAAGTATTCCAGACTGTGGACAAGGGAGGGAAGGAAAACTCAGATCTGTTCTCTGTGTGGTGCACATGGGCATTTGCCCAAGGCCACAGGGCCTGCTAAACACAGGAGGGCAGGTAGCAGTGGAACCTGGGTGCCTCTGGTGAGCCATCAGACATCAGCCATCAGACAGTCGTCCCTTTTTCCCACATCGCCAGGCTCTCCAACCTGGGGTTTGGAGAGAAGAACCCAGAGAGAGGGAGGAAGCACAGCATGCCCTGGCACCCGGACCCGGTGACTCATTCTTGGCCCTTGGAGCTCACTCTCGGCAGAGAAGCCAGAGTTACTCAGGGAAGCTGGTGAGAAGTGAGATTTGGCCCAGACCAGGGCCCCCTCTGCTCTTCCTTTCCAACACCAGAGCTGGGACAAGCAGTAGGTGAGCCCTGCTGGCCCCACGCATCCTCAGAGGCAGGAGAAGAGATAGAAAGTGCCAGCCCCCTTGCCCAGGGCTGAGAGGGCCACTGGTGTAAGATTGGGCAACTGAGATCCTTTGTGGAGAGGGACTTGCCCAGGCCATCCAGGGTGGAGGGAGCAGAGGGAGCAGTCACACCCACACAGCCCACGTGCAGCGTGTTGCAGGCAGTCTCCTCTGTCAAATGAGCATCTGGGAGTGGACTTGCTCTGGAGTCCAGGCTTCTGGTTGCTCTGTGTGACTGCACAGTTGAACCTAAAGGTGACAACCTACGGCTTTCAGGCCAAAGGTCACTGCTCTCATGCTCAGTGTCCAGCTGAGTTTATGCAGCACAGGCTGTGAAATATTGAAAATATTTACTGCCTGGTCCTTTAGAGAAAATAAGGTGTTGAGCCCCAGTCCATCCCAGAGATGCTTTGAGCATTTGCAAGGGTCTCACAGAGGGCTGCCAATCCACTGGGAGTGGAGTCCAGGAGTCTGGAGGTTAGTGACAGTCCCAGGGATATCAGTGCAGGTAGGTCAGGAGCAGACTTTGAGAAACCTTGGCCTGTCCTCAGGTGGGGAGCCAGGACTGACGCGAGGAGCAGCGTGGACTCAGGCAGAAGCCCCGCAACTCCACCTCCTCCAGACAGGAGCTGCGCCTCCTTTAGAGAGGTGCAGAGTATCTATGGCCACGCCACCCTGAACGCACCCGATCTTGTCTGATCTCGGAAGCTAAGCAGGGTCAGGCCTGGAGAGAGGTGCACTGCTGTCTCCGCCTGTCTCAGAAGTTACCAGATTACTCCCAAGCCTGTGTGAGGGACAGAGCAGTGGCCACAGCAGCAATGGCCCATTCTCATTAGCTGCATTGCTGGTGCTGGTGGTATTATTTCCTCCTTGGCATCAGTGTCCTCACCTGTCGTATGGACCACTCGGACTCTGTGTTGCTCAGATGTCTTCCTGCTGATCTGTCATAACCAATTGCACACCAACACCAATGTCCACATGGTGTTGACAGAACCCACATAAAGCGACAGAGTGACTTAACACCTGCTTCCATTAATGAGCCAACCAAGTTCATGAGAAGAGACAAGATGGGAAAGTCAGGGCTGAAGGTCGCAGCAAAAAATACTGATTTCCACGAGGCTGGCCCTGTGGCATAGCTGGTTAAGCCTCTGCCTACAGCACCAGCATCCACATGGGTGCCAGTTTGAGTCATGGCTCCTCTACTTCTGACCCAGCTCCCTGCTAATGTGCCTGGGAAAGCAGCAGAAGATGGCCCAAGTGTCTGGGCTCCTGCCATCCACGTGGGAGACCCAAAAGAAGCTGCTGGTTCCTGGCTTCAGACCGGCCCAGCTCCAGCCATCACGGCCATTTGAGGAACAAACCAGAGGGTGGAAGATATCTCTCTTTATCTAACTCTGCCTTTGACATAAATAATCTTGAAAAGAAATGAAAAGACAAAGAGTGACTTCCTTCATCACCAACAGTCACTTGTTCCACAGTCACTGTTCCTGAGAACTCACTACAGGTAGTGGGGATATAAAGAATTACTCACCCCTGCCGGCGCCGCAGCTCACTAGGCTAATCCTCCACCTAGTGGCACCGGCACACCAGGTTCTAGTCCCGGTCGGGGCGCCAGATTCTGTCCCGGTTGCCCCTCTTCCAGGCCAGCTCTCTGCTGTGGCCAGGGAGTGCAGTGGAGGATGGCCCAAGTGCTTGGGCCCTGCACCCCATGGGAGACCAGGAGAGGCACCTGGCTCCTGCCTTCGGATCAGCGCTGTGCGCCGGCCGCAGTGCGCCAGCCATGGCGGCCATTGGAGGGTGAACCAACTGCAAAAGGAAGACCTTTCTCTCTGTCTCTCTCTCTCACTGTCCACTCTGCCTGTCAGAAAAAAAAAAAAAAAGAATCACTCATCCCAGGCTCTGCGGCTGAGCTTCCGCTACAGATAAGCCATGGCTGAAACTTGAATCCGAGCTGTGCTTAAGACAAGAGATAAGGGGCCAGCATTGTGGCATAGCAGTTAAGCCATCATCTGCAGGGCCAGCATCCAATGGGGGTGCTGGTTCAAGTCCTGGTGTCTCCACTTCCAATCCAGCTCCCTGCTAATGCACCTGGGAACGCAGGGAGGATGACCTAAGGAAACCCGGAAAAAGCTTCTAGCTCCTGACTTCAAATCAGCCCAGCTCCGCTTGTGGCCATTTGGAGAGTGAACTAGCAGGTACAAGACCTTTCTCTCTGTCTCTTCACCAGCCGGAGCCCACAGGCCTGCATCATGTCACTGGAAGAAGGTGTCACGGGGGAAGTCTTGTCACGGCGTCAACGTCAGATTGTCTCTTCACCAAACCTGGAGCAGTTTTGAGGTTATGTATCAACAACCCACAGCCAGGAACAGCCAAGCCTGAGCCTGTCTCTTGTCAGCCCCAGAAGACCCACAATCCTGCAACTCAAGAGACAAAGGGCTCCGCACCATTTCGTAGGCTGAGTCTGTGACTGCAGATTCCTTTTGGAAGTCCAGGGCTACCCTGGGAAAGTTATCTTTTACAAAGCAAATAAGGAGAACCCTGACTCTTGAGGGCCCTTTCTGAATGTGCGTGCTTTGCTCCAAGAAAAATGGAAACAGCTGTGGGACTCTGGTTGCTGCTGCAAGTGGGAAGAGGGGAACCGCAGTGCCTGTATGGACTCCCCTGGGAGCCACGCACCTCAAGTGACTCTGTTTTCTAAGACAAAACAGCTCACACACTTCTCACTCTCTACTCCCACGTAATCCACGATGTCAGAGAAGCCCTGGATTTCTAAACTCGAAGGGAAAAACCAATGCACCCAGAAGTGGAGCTAGAGCTAAGAAAAGCTGCAAAAGGTCTTTCTGGGCTCATCAGTATCAGCAGCAGGAGGTGAAGTGGAAACAAAGAGGAACACAGACGATCTGAACTACTCTTGATGGGGCGAAAAGCAAAAAGACCTGCAGGGATCCAGGGCAAACTTAACAACGTCATAGTTAGATTTCGACCATTTTTAAAGGACAATGGAGGAAATGTCTCATTTGTTTCTAGAGCAGAAGATGATGGCAAGCAAGACAGAGACAACACTAAAAACTTGTTTTGCTTAGCGAGTATGCCAACTTTAGATGGGATTTTGAAAGAGAGACAGAAAGGAAGTGAGGAAGGGAGGGAGGGAGCAGGACTGCGTTCCCTGCTGGGCATAGGAGGCCCAGTATTCAGGACTGTGATGCTTTCAAGGGCCCGTGAGGAAAGTTCTTAGTTCATTTTCCTTTATAGTCAGAAAAAACCATAATCATGAATATGTAATATTAAATATTGTCACCAGTGTAGTCATAAAATATAATTTTTGAGTCTTTCTTTTTTCCTTCCTTCCTTCCTTCCTTCCTTCCTTCCTTCTTTCCTTCCTTCCTTCCTACCTTCCTTCCTACTTTCCTTCCACATTTTATTTATTTATTTGAAAAGCAGAGTTAGAGAGAAAGGGAGAGGGAGAATCCTCCATCCTCTGGTTCACTCCCCAAATGGCCTCAATGACCAGAGTGGGCCTGTCAGAAGCCAGGATCCAGGAGCCTCCTCCAGGTCTTCCACAAGGGTGCAGGGGCCCAAGGATTTGGGCCTTCCTCCACTGCTTTCCCAGGCATGTTAGCAGGGAGCTGGATCAGAAGTAGAGCAGCTGGGACCCGAACCAGTGCCCATATAGGATGCTGGCAGCTGCTTTACTCCCTGTGCCACAGCTCTGACCCCACTTTCTTTCTTTCAGTGGAGAAAGCAGTCCACAAAGGCAAAGGTGTCCAGGGCCTAGGAAAGTCGCAAGTCAGTCTTCAGGAGGAGGGGGAGCAATCAAAGGGAGCAGAAAAAAAAAAAAACAAAGAGAGAAGAGAGATGTGATACAGTTTTGAGATTTTGTGCTTGGTGACAATGGTGATTAAAGATTCTTCCAGAGGTTGCTTCTACATGCATTATCTAGTGAGACAGCCTGGTTTTGAGACATGGATACAATTACTAAAGGTTGTGCTTTAACATTCCAGGGATCATTAATGCACTAGGGAAATACTGAGGAAGGCAATAAATTACTTGCAATCATCCCATGTTTCCTACTCTGTTGTAACACTTTGTGGGTTTAGGTTACCTTCCAAGTCCTATCTATGATTATTACACTTTGGGGAAGCTGAAGACAATGGCAAGACCTTCACCCTCCAATGGGAAGCCTGTCTTTTCCAGTGCTGTAATTGCTGGATCCAATTCTTCTCCAGGGTAAGGACCACTGCTTGTTGGGGAACTTGGAAAATTCCAGCCTCCATAGGCATCACTCGTTCTTTAAAGTTTTTGTTGTTTTCATTTTCAGAATCCTGATCCAGCTATCTTCTGCCTTGCCTGGTATCCTGGCTTCCCCTGTGGACCCAGGGGACCAGAGCCCCGCTTGGAGGTCTTTGTAAAACTTAGTTCCTTGGATTCCCTGAGGCTCTGTGCATAGGCAAGGACAAATAGTGACACCAGTGCCAACTCACTCATCCATTACTCTGCAGATTTAATGCGAAAAAGGAGTGTTTACTGCAAGGATATGCCCTTCTGTGTCTGCCGAGAACCGTGGGACCCAGCTCAGCTATTTAGTTCATGGACTAGGTGCCTCACTTTCCACATTTGAAAATGTGACGAGGGGCCAGCATGTGGCTCGGTGGGTTGAGCTGCAGCCTACAAGGCTGGCATCCCATATCAGAGTACTGGTTCAAGTCCTGGCTGGTGTGCTTCCCATCCAGCTCCTTGCTAAAACATCTGGGAAAGCAGTGGAAGATGATCCAAGTGCTTAGGCCCCTGATACCTATGTGGGAAACCCAGATGGAGTTATGGGGTCCAGTGGATAGAAGACTTCTCTCTGACTCTCCCTCTCTCAATCACTCTGCCTTTCAAATAAATAAATCTTAAATTAAAAAAAAAAAAAAACCAGAAAACAGAAAATAAGGTGTGGTAAGTAGCATCTTCTGTAAAGGGTATTGTCAAGATTAAAATTAAATCATGAATATGAAGTACCAAGGACGTGTGTGATAAATGTTAAGTATCAATCAAATAATGGCAATTATCTATACTATTGTTATTTAATTTTCAATTCTTCACCTGATTATTCAAGAGATGGTATCTATGGTACTGAAAGCAAGAGTATTAAAAAGCATTAATAGGCAAAAAATAAATCATCCATAATCACCCTACTAAAATATGATATTTTCCAAGCCCCTCTCTCACTCAGATGCTTAAAAATGTTTCAGATACTCGGGGAGGTGTTGGGCACAACAGTGACATCACTACTTGAGAAGCTTCCATCCCATATCAAGTTCCTGGTTCAAGTCCTGTCTCCTCTGCTTCTGATCCAACTTCCTATTAAAGCTATAGAGCCTGGGAGACAGCAGATAACAGCTCAAACACGTGGGTTCTCACCACCCAAAGAAAGAGAGCCGGAATAAAAAATGTTTCAGATAACTACTGAAACTAATAAGAGAATCATATTCAAAAATCATATCAGAGTATTGGTTCAAGTCCTGGCTGGTGTGCTTCCCATCCAGTGTGTTCATATATATTATTATAAAATATATTATTAAATTAGGTGAGGCCAGCGCCACGGCTCAATAGGCTAATCCTCCACCTGTGGTGCCAGCACACTGGGTTCTAGTCCCGGTCAGAGTGCTGGATTCTGTCCTGGTTGCCCCTCTTCCAGGCCAGCTCTCTGCTGTGGCCAGGGAGTGCAGTGGAGGATGGCCCAAGTGCTTGGGCCCTGCACCCCATGGGAGACCGGGAGAAGCACCTGGCTCCTGGCTTCGGATCAGCACGGTGCGCTGGCCACAGCAGCCATTGGAGGGTGAACCAATGGAAAAGGAAGACCTTTCTCTCTGTTTCTCTCTCACACTGTCCACTCTGCCTGTCAAAAAAAAAAAAAAAATTAGGTGTGACAAACAGTGGTGATCAAAATAAATACGGAAACATTTTTTATAATCTTTATGAAAAAAAAACATGAAATGTTACTTTTCCCCCCCAAAGAAACCATTTATTCAATGAGTACAAATTTCATAAGCACAACGTTAGGAATATAGTGATTCTTCCCATGATACCAGCCCTCTCATTCCCACTCCTACCCCACCTCCTCCTCCCTCTCCCATTCCCAGTCTCATTTTCCATTAAGAAAAATAAAAACAAAAACAAACACAAAAGAATTGTTCCTCGACAATCAAGATAGGGGCTGTTCAACTCATTGCTTCTCAAAGTGTCAATTTCACTTCTGCAGATTTCCTTTTAGCTGCTCTATTAGTTATCAAGGATCAGGGAGAATATATGCTATTTGTCCCTTTGGGACTGGTGTATTTCACTAAGTATGAAGTTTTCCAGATTTATACATTTTGTTGAAAATGACTGGATTTATTTTTTTAACCATTGTGTAGTATTCCATAGAGTACATATCCCATAATTTCCTAATCCAGTCTTCAGTTGATGGGCACTTAGGTTGATTCCATGTCTTAGCTATTTTGAATTGGGCTACAATAAACATGGGGGGTGCAGATAACTCTTTCATTTGCTGATTTCATTTCCCTTGGGTAAATACCCAGGAGTGAGATGGCTGGGTCATATGGTAGGTCTATATTCAGATTCCTGAGGTATCTCCAAACTGACTTACATAGTGGTATAATCAGTTTACATTCCCACCAACAGTGGATTAGGGTACCTTTTCCCACACATCCTAGCCAGCATTTGTTGTTTGTTGATTTCTGAATGAAAGCCATTCCAACTGGAGTGAGTTGAAACCTCATTGTGGTTTTGATCTGTATTTCTCTGATGGCTAGAGATCCTGAACATTTTTTCATGTGTCTGTTGACCATTGGGATTTCCTCTTTTGAAAAATGTCTGTTAAGGCCCTTAAGTCCTTAACTAGATTCTTTATTTTGTTGTTTTGGAGTTTCTTGATCTCTTTATATATTCTGGTATTTAATCCTTTATCATTTGCATTGTTTGCAAATAATTTCTCCCATTCTGTCAGTTGCTTCTTCACTTTCCTGAGTGTTTCTTTTGCAATACAGAAGCTTCTCAATCTAATGTAATCTCATTTGTTGATTTTGGCTTTGATTGCCTGTGCCTCTGGGGTCTTTTCCAAGAACTCTTTGCCTGTCCCCATATCTTGTAGGGTTTACCCAATGTTCTCTAGTAATTTGATTGTATCGGGTTGTAGATGTATGTCTTTAATCCATTTTGAATATATTTTCGTGTAAGGTAGCAGTCCTGTGTCATACTCCTACATGTGGAAGTCCAGTTTTCCCAGCACTATTTGTTGAAGAGAATGTTCTTGATCCAGGGATTGGTTTTAGCTCCTTGTTCAAATACAAGTTGGTTGTAGATGCTTGGATTGATTTCGGACATTTCTATTCTGTTCCATTGGTCTTTCCATCTGTTTTTGTACCAGTACCATATTGTTTTGATTATAGCTGTCTTGTAGTATGTCTTGAAATATGGTATTGTGATGCCTCTGGCTTTATTTTTGTTGTACAAGATTGCTTTAGCTATTCAAAGTCTCCTGTGTTTCCAAATGAATTTCAGCATCATTTTTTCTAGATCTGAGAAGATTGTCTTTGGTATTTTGATTGGTATCACATTGAAACTGTAAATTGCTTTTGGAAGAATGAACATTTTGATGATATTGATTCTTCCAATCCATGAACATGGAAAATTTTTCCATTCTTTTGAAGCTTCTAGTATTTCTTTCTTTAATGTTTTATAATTCTCATGGTAGAGATATTTGACAACCTTGGTTAAATTTATTCCAAGGTATTTGTCTTTTTTTGTAGCTATTGTGAATGGGGTCCATCTTAAAAGTTCTTTTTCAGTTGTCACATTGTCTGTGTATATAACGGCTGTTGATTTTTGTGTACTGATTTTATATCCTGCTACTTTATCAAACTCTTCTGTGAGTTCCAGTAGTCTCTTGGTGGAGTCTTTTGGATACCCTATATATAGAATCATGTCATCTGCAAATAGGGATAATTTGACTTCCTCCTTCCCAATTTTAAGCCCTTTGATTTCTTTTCTTGTCTAATGGCTCTGGATAAAACTTCCAGGACTATATTGAATAGCAATGGTGAAAGTAGGCATCCCTGACTAAAACCAGATCTCAGTGGGAATGCTTCCAACTTTGCCCCATTCAATAGGATGCTTGCCGTGGGTTTGTAATTAACTGACTTGATTATGTTGAGAAATGTTCCTTCTATACCAGTTTGCTTAGAGTTTTCATCATGGAACAGTACTGTATTTTATCAAATGACTTTTCTGCATCTGTTGAGATAATCATAAGGTTTTTGTTTTTCAGTTTGTTAATGTGATATATCACATTGATTGCTTTGTGAATGTTGAACCATCATTGCATACCAGGGATAAATTCCACTTAGTCCAGGTGAATGATCTTTCTGATGTGTTGTTGGATTTGATTGGCCAGAATTTTGTTGAGGATGTTTGTGTCTATGTTCATCAGAAAAATTGGTCTATAGTTCTCTTTCTCTGTTGTATCTTTTTCAGGTTTAGGAATTAAGGTGATGCTGGCTTCATAGAAAGAATTTGGGAGGATTCCATCCCTTTCAATTGTTGTGAATAACTTGAGAAGAAATGAAGTTAGCTCCTCTTTAAATGTATGGTAGAATTCAGCTTGAAGCCATCCAGTCCTAGGCTTTTATTTGTTGGGAGGGTCTTTATTACTTATTCAGTCTCCATCTTGGTAATGGGTCTGTTTAGGTTTTCTGTGTATTCATGGCTCAATTTAGGTAGATTGTATGTGTTCAGGAATCTATACATTTCTTACAGGTTTGTCAGTTTGTTGGCATACAGCTCTTTGTAGTAATTTCTGATGATTATTTTTATTTCTGTGATGTCTGTTGTTACATTTCCTTTTTCATCTCTAATTTTATTGATTTGGTTCTTCTCTCTCCTTTTTTGGTTAGTTGGTCCAAAGGTGTGTCAGCTTTGTTTATTTTTTCAAAAAACCATCTCTTCGTATTGCTGTTCTTTTGTATTATCTTTTTGGTTTCAATTTTGTTGATTTCTTCTCTAATTTTAGTTATTTCCTTTCTCCTACTAGTTTTGGGTTTGGTTTGCTGTTGTTTTTCTAGATCATTGAGATGCATTGATAGCTCATTTATTTGGTGCCTTTCCAATTTCTTGATGTAGGCACCAATTGATATAAATTTTCCTCTTAACACTGCTTTTGCTATACCCCATAAGTTTTGATATGTTGTATTGTCATCTTGATTTGTTTCCAGAAATTTTTTGATTTTTCTTATTTCTTCTATGACCCACTGTTCATTCAGAAGCATGTTGTTCAGTCTCCACATGTTTGCAAATGTTCTAGAGATTCCTGAGTTGCTGATTTCCGGCCTCATTGCATTGTGGTCCAAGAAGATGCATGGCGTGATTTCAGTTTTTTTTAATTTGCTGAGACTTGTTTTATGGCCTAGCATGTGGTTAATCCTAGAGACGGTTCCATGCACAGGTGAGAAGAATGTGTATTCTGCAACTGTAGGATGAAAAGTTCTGTAGATATCTGTTAGGTTCATTTGGTATACAGTGTCGATTAATTCTGCTGTTTCCTTATTGATATTATGTGTGGTTGATCTGTCCATTGCTGAAAGTGGGGTACCAGAATCCTCTATTACTATGTATTTGAGTCAATGTCTCCCTTTAGATCCTATAACATTTTTTAAAAAATAACCAGGTGCCGGCTGGCGCCATGGCTCAATAGGCTAATCCTCCGCCTTGCAGCACTGGCACACTGGGTTCTAGTCCTGGTCGGGGCGCCGGATTCTGTCCCGGTTGCTCCTCTTCCAGGCCAGCTCTCTGCTGTGGCCCGGGAGTGCAGTGGAGGATGGCCCAAGTGCTTGGGTCCTGCACCCCATGGGAGACCAGGAGAAGCACCTGGCTCCTGGCTTCGGATCAGCACGGTACGCCAGCCACAGTGCGCCAGCCGTGGCAGCCATTGGAGGGTGAACCAACAGCAAAGGAAGACCTTTTTCTCTGTTTCTCTCTCTCTCACTGTCCACTCTGCCTGTCAAAAATAAAAATAAAAAAAATAAAAAATTTAAAATAACCAGGTGCCCTGTAATTGGATGTATATGTTTGTAATAGCCACATCTTCCTGTTGAATTGATTCCTTAATAATTACATAGTGTCCTTCTTTTCCTCTTTTAATTGTTTTTGTGTTAAAGTCTATTTTATCTGATATTAGGATGGCTACGCCAGCTCCTTTTAGCTTTATGTTGGCATGGAATATCTTTTTCCATCCTTTCACTTTTAGTCTGCATACATCTTTGTTGGTGAGGTGTGTTTCTTGTAGGCAGCAAATAGACGGATTTTGTTTTTTAATCCATTCAGCCAGTCTCAGTCTTTTAACTGGACAGTTAACACCATTTACATTCACAATGACTACTGATAAGTAATGACTTTGCCCTGCCATTTTTCCATAAATATTTCTATTTTTTACTTTGTATTTCCTTTGTGCTTTTACTGGGAGCTTTCTTTCCTTTACCTTCTTCCATAGTGATGACCACGTTTTTGTGTTTCTGTGTGCAGCATATCCTTAAGCATCTTCTGCAGGGCTGGACTAGTGGTGACAAAATCTTTCAGTTTCTGTTTGTCATGGAAGGTCTTTATTTCACCTTTGTTCATAAATAAGAGCTTTGCAGGGTATAGCATTCTGGGTTGACGGTTTTTTGCTCTTAAGACTTGGACTATATCTCACCATTCTCTCCTAGTCTATAAGGTTTCTGATAAGAAATCTGCTGTGAGTCTCATTGGAGATCCTCTAAAAGCAACCTGGCATTTCTCTCATTCAATCTGGCATTTCTTTATGTTTTATTGTGGAGTGTTTGATTACAGTGTGCCATGGTGAAGATCTTTTCTGGTTATGTCTTTTAGGAGTTCTATGTGCTTCCTGTACTTGGATGCCCCTTTCTTTATCCAAACTGGGGAAATTTTATATTACTTCACTAAAAAAGGCTTTCTAATCCTTTCTCTCTTTCCACATCTTTAGGAACTCCTAGAACTCATATGTTAGGTCATTTGATAGTATCCTATAGATTCCCAACAGTGTTTTTTTTCGTTTTCTAATTTCTTCTTTTTGTGTTTGGTTTGACTGTATAATTTCCTGTGCTTTTTCTTCTAAGTCGAATATTCTTTCTTCTGTTTTATTTATTCTGTTGTTAAGGCTCTCCACTATATTTTTTATTTGTTCTGTTGAATTCTTTATTTCCAAGAGTTTGTTTTGATTTCTCTCTTTTTTTATTTTTTTTTATTTTTTATTTTTTTGACAGGCAGAGTGGACAGTGAAAGAGAGAGACAGAGAGAAAGGTCTTCCTTTGCTGTTGGTTCACCACCCAATGGCCGCTGCAGCTGGCGCACTGCACTGATCCAAAGCCAGGAGCTAGGTGCTTCTCCTGGTCTCCCATGCGAGTGCAGGGCCTAAGCACTTGGGCCACCCCCCACTGCACTCCCCGGGCCAAAGCAGAGAGCTGGACTGGAAGAGGAGCAACTGGGACAGAATCTGGTGCCCTGACCGGGACTAGAACCCGGTGTGCTGGTGCCGCAGGTGAAGGATTAGCCTATTGAGCCATGGCGCCGGCCTTGATTTCTCTTTAAGATCTCAATTTCGTGGGAGGAATTTTCTTTCATGTCATGTATGGATTTCATTAGTTCGTACATTTGCTTCTGATTACTTCTAAGTAATCCTATGATCAATTTTTTGAATTCTGTTTCTGGCATTTCTTCAATCTCATCATCTTCTCAATCTAGTATTGAGGTGTTGTGTTCTTTTAGGGTGTCATGTTGTCTTCCTTGTTTTTGTTTCCTGGATTGGTACATTTGTTATTTGGCATTTATGGGGAATACTTGTTGGCTTTTTCTTTGATTTTTTGCTGTGTTGGCTTTTATCTTTGGACTATGTCTGATTGGATTAGTGGAGTGTCTGTTTTCAGGGAATACCTAGAGTCATGTGGTGGGTGTGGCCAGGGAGCTCTGCTCAGTGCTCCAGCGTGAAGGGCATGTCTGAGGTGACAAACCCAGAATTGGCATGGTAAATCTCCTTTATTTATTTATTTTTTAATCAGAGGGGAGGTTGCTTCTTGTCTGTTGGTATAGACTCAGCTAAGCTCCTCTCCTTGGAGACCAGTGCCTGGGCTCAAGCCCCCATCAATATATTATTTGTGTACTCTGCCACAGGGACCACACGAAGGATCTGTTCAGTCCTCAGTGTAAGCTCAGGTTCCCCAGCAATGTCCCTCGCCAGGTACCCAGGGAGCCCTGGTCGTGCGGAGCCTCCCACAGTGACTGTCCAAAGTCCCAGCCACATCCTGAGTCTTCCCATGCAGCCACAGTGTTTTCACAGTCCGGGCACACAAGCCTCCCACAGTCACAAGCACCCAGCCCCCTGTCTGTTCTCCCCACCAGACTCAGGAGTCTCCACTTGGCTGGTTGCTGGGCGTGGACATGGGCTGGCACAGCTGGTACGTATGTCCAAAATGGCACCTGCTCTCTGTCAGCTTGTTACAGGACACCTTTGCAGGATGATCAGGGAGAGAGAAAATGTGCCCCTCCCTCTTTGTTTTTTCTCCTCTAGTTTTGTGCATTCACTATACCCCATGGGCACCAAGACAAATTCCCTCTAGGATCTTCCTGCAGCTTCTTTTCCTGTGGCTTTGGCTGCTGCAGTCTGGTCTCTCCTTGCTCTCCATGCTGGTGCAGAGGCTCTTGTCTGGTAGGGCCCTAAGTTGTCCACGTCTTGGCCCCCCACATAGGTCCACTGTGTTCCTCCAGTTTACATAGTTTCCTCTGTTGTTTCTCCCTAACTCTTCCCTGTGCCTGCACTCTTTCCACTTTTTTTTTAAACTATCTTCTCCTAGACTTGAGCAGCAAGCTCCCTCCCTAATCTGTCATCTTAATCCTCCACATTTTTGAAATGTTACCTTACATCCTAAAAAAAAATAGTTAATATATGATCTAGATTCTGGCCGTAGGTAAGTAGATTTCAAATGAAGACTTTTTCTCTAATTAATCTGTATTTAAATTCAGAGTAAGTCTAGTCAAAACATCAATAAGGAACTTGAGAAGATCACACTGACATTTCATATGGGAGATCAAAGAGGCAAAAATACTCAAGAACAGGAAAGGACTTTTAGCCTAGATGTTGTGACACCCACAGCCCATATCAGAGTGCTGGGTTCAGTTCCCAGCTCTGTCTCCTGACTCCAGCTACTTGGCAATGCAGACCCTCAGAGGCAGCAGTGAGGACTCTGGCAGTTGAGTTGCTGTCACCACATGGCAAACATGATTGGCGTGCCCGACTCCTGGCTTTGGCCCCAGCCCAGCCATGGCTGTCACAGGTTGCTGGGGAATGATCCAGTGGGTGGAAACTCTCTATTTTCCTCTCAAGTAAATAGGCTAATAAAACCTTAAATTAGAAAGCAGTACTAGAGAACATTTTAAATAAATAGAACAAAATAAGGGACTTTCCAGGTATCAAGGTTTAGTACAAATTCACAGTAATAACGGCATCCTTATAAAGAGAGAAATGGAGCAATGGAATTGACTAGAAAGCTCAAAGCAGACCCCAGCATCTATGGAAACTTAACATAGAATAAACTTGCATAATGGGCATAGAAATCCTTCGGGGAAATGCAGTACCTAATCAATAGTCTTGGTGCAGCTGGCTTTCCAAAAGAAGAGAAATGAATTAGATCACTTCCTCACTCTGTACACAAGAATTTAATTCCAGATGAATTAAGACCTAAATGTGAAAAAGCAAAACCAAAAATTCCATAGAATATAAAGGAGGGGGTATTTATGCTTGTAATAGGAAAATACTTCTCAACCAAGACTCAAGACATAAAGCCTTAAAGGAAACAACTGTCCCATTTGGCTTAATTAAAATTTGAAAATTCCATGCAATGACATTACAAACAAAACCAATAGGGCACAGAGAAGATATTAGCAACACAATAACTATCAAAGACTTGCTATCCAGGCTGTCTTACAATCAACCTAAAAAGGCAAAAAAAGTCAGTAACAAAAGAAGCAAGATAATATGAATAGGTGAGAGTCAGAAGAGAAGACCCAAAGGCCAAGGAGTGAAAAGAAGACCAAATCCCAAGGAAGTCAGCAGGAAGGTAGCATTCCCTACTTAGAAAATAGTCTAGAATTGAGGAGTAGAGCAATGCTGAGTGCTGGCAAGAATACGAAGCAGAATAAATTCTTAGACTTTCCTGTTGGGAATGTAAAAGTTTTACAATCACACTGGAGAACAGTTTTCCAAAATCTATTGAAATTGAAGATGAGCGCAACTGAGCCTCACTCCTAGGAATATTCTCTGGAGAAAACTTGGCACATTAGTTCCTGATGTGCAGGTACTAGAATGTTCACCACTGTGTACTGGATTGTTTATAATTCTAAGGTGGGAAGCCAGCCAGTTGCCCATCAACTGGAGAATAGATAAATGAATTATGTATTCATGCAGCGAAAAATTCTGTAGGAGACAAAATGGACCAACCAGAAATAGATGTATCAAAATGAATTCATCTTCCAAACATACTATTAAATGAAAACTGAAAGTCATGGGAGGCTGTTGGTTATGTAAAGCTTGAAATATAAAAATAATGCTATTGTGCTGTTTAATTACTCAAAGTAAAAAAAATCACAAGGTAAACTGATAATCAGCAAATTCAGGGTAGTTACTTAGGAGAAGAGAGGGAGAAAAATGGAATGAGGAAATTTATTGCTTCTTTATCACAATTCATTATATAGGGGAAAAATTGAATCTAAAAATGGCTTAAGAAAAGTTCAAAAAAAAGTTGAGTGATGACCATACAGGCTAAGTTACATTATTCTCTACATTTTTCTGTGTGCTTGAAGTATTTCATAAGAAGACAAATATTTACATTTTATAAAATGTGACATGTTTATGAGAGTTGCCATTAAAGGATGAAAGCCCAATTGTACACAAGTATGCCAAGTGAAAGGCATACTGATACACAGAAGGTCAGAGAAAGAAATTCCCAGGAAAAGAACTGCTAAATGGAAAAGTAGAGTTTTTCTTCTAATAACTTCTGGGATTTTCTCCCATTAAGTTTCAGGCCATTGTGCCAAGTAACACGGTGCAGCAGAACCCAGAGCTACAAACTGAGCCGCTCTCCTAATCTCAGCACCACGTTCTGCAGACCACCCAGCCTCACCAACCAACACCAAACATCCCGACCTTGACCACGACATGGTGAGTGTGTGGTGAAGAGGTAACATGCACGTGGTGGGACTGACATTTTCTCAGCGTGATTTAGATCTGAACTTCCTCTGAAGCCAAAACAAGGAGGAAAATGTGACCCATTGCAAACATCGCAAGATCCAAAAGGCAAAATCAAAGGGTTTGGGGAGGAAAGTGTGACAATTTCATGAGCTCGAGATCAGAGCCTGAAAGAAAATCCTCCTTATGGGAGTGAGTGTTTGCCTTAGCACTTCAGATGTCTGTTAGGATGCACGCATCCCATGTCAGAGTCTACGGGTTCAAGTCTTGGGTTCTGCTGCAGATTTCAGCTTCCTGTTACTGTGCACCCTGTGTGGTAGCGAGTGGTGACTCAAGTAGTTGGGTCCCTGCCACCCGCGTGGTGCACGTAGACTTAGTCCCCAGCTCCCGGCTTTAACCCAGCCCAGTCCTAGCCATTGTGGGCATTTGCAAAGGAAATCAATAGACAGGAGTCCCCTCTGTGGATATGTCTGTCTTTCTGCCACTTTCTATCTCCCTGCCTCACAAATAGATATTTTTGAAAATAAAATATTTTGTTATTATAATAAAATCAATTTATAAGTAAGAAGCCAAGCTATCTACTCTGCAACCAACTTGGACACTGAGAACTAAATACAGCTCACCCCACCAAACCTGCTGTCCACACTGTGTCGTCATGGCATCCCTATGCCATTGTCATTGTCAGTGACTTCACTGTTGAGCAAGACTCTGCCCATGCTGTAGTCATTCCTTAGAGGAACCTCTCCACCCATCCCTGGAGAGCATCAGCAGGTGACCAGTGCTCCAGGAACCTTTGAGTCCTTATTGCTTCCCCAGTCCTTTTGTTGTTGTTGTTGACAGGCAGAATTAGACAGTGAGAGAGACAGAGAGAAAGGTCTTCCTTCCGTGGGTTCACCCCTCAAATGGCTGCTATGGCCGGTGTGCTGCGCCGATCCGAAGCCAGGAGCCAGGTGCTTCCTCCTGGTCTCCCATGCAGGTGCAGGGCCCAAGCACTTGGGCCATCCTTCACTGCACTCTCAGGCCACAGAAGAGAGCTGGACTGGAAGAGGAGCAACTGGGACAGAATCCAGTGCCCCAACCGGGACTAGAACCCTGGGAGCCAGCGCTGCAGGCAGAGGATTAGCCTAGTGATCCGCGGCGCCCGCCGCTTCCCCAGTCTTGAGGTTGAAAGAGGCTACAGTGTGAGTCCTGATGTCCAAACTAGGAAATGACGTCTTCCTCAAGTTCACATTGCGTTTTAGCACTGACAATTGTAATTCAGTGAAACCTGAAGGTTTTGCATGTATCGGCTCATTTAATTATTAAAACAGCTCTAAAAACAGAGTAAGTGTATTGTTGCCATTTTACAGACAAGAAAACTGAGGCTCAGGAAGATTAAGTTGTCCAATATCACATAGGCAATGCTTACTAGAATCAAGGCCTTCAGTTTATAGCCAGTACGCTTTACTGTTTCTAACACCAACCATGTGATCCCTGCTCCCACTGTGTTACTCATTCTCCATAAAGAGAAGAGACTTGGCCATTCTCTATCTTGCAAATGAGGTTTCTGACTAATCAGTGTCCTCCTTAAAACATATATATAACATATATAACAAACACACACGTATATGTGTGTGTACATATATATATATATATATATAGAACACACACACACACACACAGTTTATTCAAGAGGCATGGAGACAGACACAGAGCTCCCGTGAGGTTTCCCTCCCCACTTGCCTGTGCTGCCCCCTGTGCAAGGTGCAGGTGGAGCAAAACTGTGAGTCAGGAACTCAGTCCAGATCTCCATGTGATTGGCAGGGACCCAAGTCGCTGGGCCATCCCTGCTGCCTCCCTGGGTCCTCGTGGGCCAGAAGCTGGAGTCAGGACCCAGAGCTGGGACTTGAACCCAGTACTTCTTTGATACAGGGTGCAGTATCTCAACTGGTGTTTTAACCAGTAGGCCAAATGCCCAACCTCAGTCCCTCCTTAACCCAGCCCCTTCTTTCTAACCCCACCCCCGGAAGAATGGATGGGCCCAAGCTGGAACCCCCACCGTGAAGGCACATGAGGCCATAGCACGGTCCCAGGGGTCCCAGGGGTCATGTGGCAGGCTGGGCCACGTGGTCACAGGCCACGGCTCACACAGGAGTGCACAGTGATTTGCAATCAGTTGGGAGTGATTACACATTGTTTCTCATCGATGGCCATGAGGGAACCCTGATGGGATAATGAGATGCAGCTGATGGAAAATTGCAGCTGACTGTCCCTGATGAGTGGAGTCTGCACAGCCCTGCAGGGAGGCAGTGGAGTCCTCCCCACTGCAAGGGTTCCTGACAAAGTCTTTGAACCCCACAGCGCCAAGGGGATCTGACTAGAGAGCCCCCAGTTTTAGATAATTGGGTAAGAATAGGATACAGGGGCTCTATTGGAGAGATCACAAACCGTACCAAGTTGGGGTTCCACTCGTTTTCCTAAAAAGCAAAGTGCAGCCCCTAGACCGGCAGCCTTAGGAAAGGACTGGAATGGAGGGTAGAAAAGGCTGGAGACCCTTTATCCTGTCTGACCTCAGAAAAACGAGTTTGAGAATCTACATTACCTGTGCAGGGCTGGGGAGTGATGCAAAGTGTTTTTCTCACTGTGCTCAATGAGAGAATCCTTGTAAGCTATCTTTCCATGGATCAGTTCGTTAAGGGCCAACTTGAGCCCTGTTTACCCTGCTGTTGTCAAGGAAAAACAGCTGTTTGCTTAAATTGAGGTCTCCTTCTTCCATGACAGGCATTACTGCCTCCCCAGTAAGAGGTAACGGGATTGGATTTCCCAAGTAGGTGTGAATTGCTCAAGTCTTGATTGCCTTGTAAACACTGTAGTAACCCAGAAGGATGTTCCTGAGGTCCATACCGTCCAACTTAGTATTCATACTTAATTACCATTCCCAGTGGACAAGCAGAGATCCTTACTAAAACGAATCTGTTCAGCGCACAGCTCTGGCTCCGGACCTCTAACCCACTTTGCTCGGGGACCATTTCCTTCTACTGCACTCGGACTTCATTGCCCCTGAAACTCACCGGACTCATTCACAATAAAGGGAGTGGAATTTGGTCCACGATTGCCTAGTGAATGCCTAAAAGAAAAAAAAAAAATATTAACACCACAAACAGTTGAAATGAGCAGAACCCTTGGTTAACTGTTAGTTTTATTTTATTTGGCTATCAGCTTGCCATATTGCTTTTTATTTTTTTTAATTTATTTTATTTATTTGTAAGATAGAGGTACAGGGAGAGGAAGAAGCAGAGAAAGAGGTCTTCCATCTGCTGCTTCAGTCCCCAAATGACCACAGTGGCCAGAACGGAGCCGATCTTAAGCCAGGGGCCAGAAGCCTCTTCCATGTCTCCCATGTGTGTGCAGAGGCCCAAGGACCTGGGCTATCCTCCTCTGCTTTCCCAGGCACATTAGCAGGGAGTTGGAGTGAAAGTGGAGCAGCCAGGACCATATCCGGCGCCCACATGGGATGCCCGCACTGCAGGCAGCGGCTTTAACCCACTGTGCCACAGTGCAAGCCCCACCATATTGCTTTTTAAATTAAACTTTTTATTTTGAGAACACGGTACATTCACAGGCAGTTGTAAGAAATAGTACAGAGGCTGGCGTCATGGCTCACTAGGCTAATCCTCTGCCTGCGATGCCGGCATCCCAGGTTCTAGTCCCGGTCGAGGCGCCAGATTCTGTCCCGGCTGCTCCTCTTCCAGTCCAGCTCTCTGCTGTGGCCCGGGAGGCAGTGGAGGATGGCCCAAGTCTTTGGGCCCGGCACCCGCATAGGAGACCAGGAGGAAGCACCTGGCTCCTGGCTTCGGATTAGATCGGTGCAGTGCGCTGGCTGTAGCGGCCATTTGGGGGGTGAACCAACGGAAAAAAAGGAAGACCTTTCTCTCTCTCTCTCTCTCTCTCTCTCTCTCTCTGTCTAACTCTGCCTGTCAAAACAAAGCAAAAAAGAAATAATACAGAAAGGCCATGTAAACTTTATCCCTCTTTCCTGAATGGTTACACTGGGTCCTGTATCTAACACCACAGTCTAGACACAGAAGGATTTCATCGTCATAAGAGCACATCACACTACTTCCTGTTAATCCTCCCTCTTTGCCCCTTCCCTAACCCTGGGAACCTCCATCCTGTTTTCCGTCTCAGTCATTTCCTCATTGCAAGAACTCCGTAGAAAGGGGCATTTCTTCCACTCTGCATAATTATCTGGATTCCTGCAAGTAGTTAGGTGTGTCAGTTTTTCATTCTTTTTTATTGCTAACTAATATTCCAAAGTCTGGATGTACCACAGTTTATTTGTCATTCAACTGCTAAAGGATGTCTGCTTATTCCAAGTAAGAGCTGTTTTCAAACAGCTGTTTCGAGTATTCATTTATAGGTTTTTGCATGAACATACATTTTTACTTTCTGGGAAAAATATCCAAGAGTGTGATGACTTGGTATTAACAGCATCGCATATTTAGTGGCATAAGAAATTGTCACACTGCTTTCCAGAGTGGCAGTACCATTTTGCAACCCTACTAGAAGAACGTGAGTGACTTAGTTTCTCTGCATCCTCACCAGCTTTTTGTGTCAACATTTTTTTTCATTTAGTCATTCTGATAGGTTCATAATGTTTTACTGTGGTATTTTTTTAAATGTTTATTTATTTGAAAGTCAGAGTTACATAGAGAGAGGAGAGGCAGAGAGAGAGAGAGAGAGAGAGAGAGAGAGAGAGAGAGAGAAGTCCTCCATCTGCTGGTTCACTCCCCAGGTAGCTGCAACAGCCAGAGCTGCGCAGATCCGAAGCCAGGAGCCAGGAGCTTCTTCCGGGTCTCCCACGTGGGTGCTGGGGCCCAAGGACTTGGGCCGTCTTCCAGTGCTTTCCCAGGCCACAGCAGAGAGCTGGATCGGAAGAGGAGCTGCCAGGACTAGAACCGGCACCTACATGGAATGCCGGCGCTGCAGGCCTGGGCGTTCCCCCACTGTGCTACAGTGCTGGCCCCTTACTGGGGTTTTAATTTATACTTCCCAATGACAAATGATGCTAAACATCATTCCATGTGTTTATAGTCGTCTGTATATCATCTTCAATGAAATGTCTTCATATTTTTGTCAATTTTCTAATTATACTTCTTGGTTTGAGAGTTGTCCATATGCTCTAGATCCTATTCTTTTATTATATATATGATTGCAAATATTTTCTTCCCATCTATAGCTTGCTTGTCTTTTTTTAACCTCTTAGTGTGAACTTTCATAATCACCATTCCCAGTGACATGAGCTAGACTTGCTAATTTTTCCTCTTATGGACGGCATCTTTGGTATTCCGTCTAAGATATGCTTATCTACAGGGACATTGGCTGGTCACAAACCCCATTCCCAAGATGGAGAAGTGCAAGGTTTCTTCTGTTGCGGAGCACTAGATGCCTTCAGAGATGAAAGCCCAGATACTCTAACACTCAACAGCCCTCCATCCCCTGCTGTCCACCTCCATCTCACTGTCCACCTGAATGTGGCTTAATTATTTGACAACACAAAGTCGTGTCTTTGGTAATTACACTAGAAATAATTATGGCTTGAAATAAGCAATCTGATTCTCAAAACACATGTCCTGTCTTTGACCAACTTAGCTGCAATACCAATTTGTCAGTTTTATGAGTCTTTGGTCTATGAAAATATTTTCTTTAGGACTTTTTATTCCTAAACAAATTTCTAAAATGTCTACAATACTATTTGTAAAAAGATACAATTTTTTTAAGTAATGCATTTCTTCCTGAAGAACTGTGTTTGGCTGGTTTCGGATGGTTCCTGAGAGCGAAGTGGTCTCTACAATGTCTTCTCTGTATTCCAAATAAACACGCCAAAGCCAGAGAGCTCTGTGGTGGGACATGACCCAAACACTCAAGTCTTTATGGCCCAAAGTCACCTCTCCAGAATGCAGGCAAAGCCAAACAGAGAACATTCTTTAAATATTTCTGGTTAAAAAAAAAGAAAACTTATTCCTTTTTCTAAGCAAAAATCCCCTAGAAAGGAAATAGTAAATAAGTTTAAAAGTGCAGTCATTAAAATATATAAGTATTCAGTAGACTGAAAACATCCCCCAATAACTCCAAATCCTGCAGATGAATAAAAGGGGAGGGGTTGTCTTAAATATTCCTGAGTGTTCCCTCAATCTCCTTATTTTATAATTTTATTTTATAATTTTTCTGATCTGCTGTCACCTCCCACCCTACTGAAACCTCCATAATAATATAAAAAATTAAACCTTAAAGGAAATCTTTTTTAAAAAAAGAACACTGTGCAGTGCAGTTATTTTTCCAGGTGCCAGCATTTCCGCCTTAGATGCATCTCTTCCGTTACGGTCTTCCTTTGTGTTCTCATGACTTGGTTTGGGCTCATGTCATTTGTTTCCATTTGTCTTCTTGAGTCCTCCTCTGACTTCTCTTAACTCCATTCTCTTTCCTCTCCAAGCTGTCTTATCCACACTGCCAGATGACCATTCATGAAACACTGCTCTGACCGTGTGATTCCCTTGTGCAGAGTCTCCCTGGTCCAGTGGCTCCCTCCTGCTTGCCGATGCAAACACAAGCTCAGCACTTTGGAATTCACGGCTATTCACAACATAACACATTCCGACTGTCGCTGCTTTCCCCCTACCACTAGCCTTGACTTCCATCGCCTGCCCATCATGGGGAATGGACCATTTCTAAGCTTGCCTTTGTCTGGCTGAGCCCCTGCTCAGCTCTCATGGACCATGTGACCATTCACTTCCACCATTCAAGCCATCGCAGTCCTTCCCCAACAGTTTTTCCTTTTCTCCAAGTGGCCAAGACCTTGAACATTATCAAAAGGTAATCCTCTCTTTAGCACACCTGTCTGCACCAATAAGCACTCCAATGACACTCAGTGTAACTTAGACAGGAATGTGTGTTAAGCAGTAGTGTCCTGGGAAAAGTTTACCAACCAGCTGTCCTGCTTGGAAGGGAGATAGTAAACGAAGATATATCCATACAGCACTTATTATAAACGTTGCTGATGTAAAGGAGATGAGTTTCATTTACACATAATGAACTCTTCGACACTTTTTGTCAATTCTTTGTAAGCCTATTGTTTTCTTGGTCAGGCAGTTATGCTTATAGCTGATCTGTGGTTAGTTTTTAGAGGTGAGTAGTTGCAGCACGAACGGCTGCCGACACTTGTGTTTCATTAGTGAGATGAGTGTGAAGGAGCTGGGTTGGTGCTTCCTTCACTGGGAGCAAGTGCTTCTCTGCTCACTCAGACAGTGACTTCCAAATTCTGGAATATTTGTTTAAATTTCTGTGCTATTTATTATGTACAGGTAAATATTGCAGACACTGTGCAAGTTTATGATTAATCAGCATTACTAACATCATTCGCAAGACTTTTCTGGATCTAGAGAGTCAAAGTAATGATAAGTAATGGTAAATTAGCCCCTGAATTGTAATGTTTGCCTGTTTCTGCAGTGTAAATGTTCCCACATAACTGCTTTCCAACTATCAACCTGATGACCATGAACGTCAACCCAGAAAGTGATGCTCAGGCCTCTCATTATATAATATTTCCATCATGAAGACACAGTAGATCCAAGCAAACTGAAGAACATGGGTAAGTGTAAAATAATTGGAACATATTATATTGCAGATTTATTAACTTTGTTTCCATTTAATTTATTTGATGATACATTTATGTAATGTAATATTTAAATATGACGGTGCTTAATTACTGGCCTGCAAAATTTCTGGAATTTTTATACTAATAGGCTATCACCTATGGGCACAAGGCGACGCCAGTACCTCTCTGGAGTAAGGTGGTTAAATCCATTTTTACTGATGCAGAACAGTTCTTTCGTACAAACACAAAGGTGGTGACTGAGTGGCTAAATCCCTGTGGATCAACATTATTTTATCAGTGCCCCAGCTCCTGAAGATCCTGAACCATGTTTGTCTTCTCCAACTCTGTGTTCCCAGGCCTAGCTAGCCCAGTGAGTGGCTTGATCAGTCTTTGTCAGCCTTGTCCTTCACCCCTAGACGACTGATGAAAACTGACTGTGCTGAGAATACGAGAATCACCTTGGCTTGAGCAGTGTAACTCCTGGCTTGGCTTCCTCACCTGCACCACACAGGTCTGACCTGGCCCTGCAGTCCTGCACTAGCCAGCCACTGGACTCTTAGCCTGAAAATGGGCACAAGGTGACATCAATAGAACAAGAGAAGAGCTACCAAAGGCTTTCTGTGGAGAGAATACCGATGGGCCCTGTCAAAGAAGGGACTCCATGCTGATGCTGGGCAGAAAGGTGTTGATGCTTCATTATCAGCAGCCGTATTTGTTACTAAAAATACATTCATGCTGGCCAAGTTGTGAAACATGGTGCGGACAGTGTGGATACAGATATGGATAGATGAAAATGGATCTTGTGGAATCATTTCACATACCGTGGGGCCTAGGGAGTCCCACGATGTGCAGTCAGCAAAGTGGCGGTGCACAGAAGCCAGAGGTGTGGTACCAGGCCTGCCCGGAAGCCCGAGACCTAGGGGGGCCAGTGGTGTAAGCTCTGGTTTGAGTCCAGGATTCCAAAAGCCAGGATTTCTGTGTCAAAGGGCAGGAGAAGGTGGATGCGCCAGATGAGAGAGAGAGAGAGAGAGAGAGAGAGAGAGAGAGAGAGAGACTGACCTTCCTGTGACTTCTTGTTCTGCTCGGGCTCTCAGTGAATTGGGTGATACCCATATTTCTAACATAGTTCATATTTTGCGGGACCACAAAACACATCTCAATGGATTTTTATAGTCAAACTCCCAGGATGGGCTTGTGGCTAAGAGGTTAACATAGCCCTTGGAACATCCACACCCATATCAGGGTGTCTGGGTTCGAGTCCCAGCTCCACTTCCAACCTGAGCTTCCTGCTAATGTGCAGTCTGGGAGCTCCAGTACTTGAGACCCTGTTGCTCATGGGGGAGACCTGAAATGAGTTCCAGGCTTCTGACTTCTGCCTGGCCCAGTCCCAGTGGTTGCTGACATGAGGGGAATGAACAAGTGGATGGAAGAGCATTCTCGTCTCTGTCTCGTTAGCTCTTTATCTCTATCTCTTGACCTTTCAAACAAAAAATGAAAATAAATTTTTAAAAAATCAAAATGTTACCGAGTGGTTTCTCTACCCACAAGTAAGTGAATTAAGAAAAAATTACAGAAAGAGATATCTGGAAAATTCATGAATGTTTTGAAATCAAAACAGTCCTCTAAATAAGGCATGACTCAAAAAAGAAAATAAGAGAAATTAAAAAAATACTTTTACTTTAATAATAATGAGATCATAGCATATCAATGCATGCATTTGTAGGATACAATTAGAGCGGTGTTACAGGGGAATTTATATCTTGAAGTATTTACATTAAAATGAAAGGAAGATTTAATGCCATTGACCTGTTTCCACTTTCAGAAACTACAAAAGAAAAAAATAGCAGATTCAGTCTAAAGATAACAGGAAAAGGGAAAAAATAAAGAACAGAAATAAAAAGGAAAATAAACTCACAACAGAAAAATCAAGAAAACAAAAAATGGTTCTTTGAAAATATTAATAAAATTCATAAGCCCTTAATTATACCAATCAAGAGAAAAGAATCATAGATTAATAATATAAAGGATGAAAAAGGTGATGTCACTATAAATACTACTACTAACATTAAAAGTATAATAAAGAAATATCATAAAGAGCTTTATAGCAGTAGCAGACATATTGCTTGAAATATACAAAATATGAAAATGTATAGAATAAGAAGTAAAAATTTTGAATAGCCCTACATCTATTAAAGAATTTCTGCCTTATCACAAAAGAAAATTCAGGCTCCAGTGACTTCTCTGGTGTATTTTATTGGACACATAAGGAAGAAACAATAGTAATCCTATGCAAATACTTTTAGAAAATAGAAGAAGAAGGAACAACTTACACCACATTTTGTGAGGCCAACCTAACCCTGAAAACAAAACCAAAGGCATAAGAAAAACTTTTGTCATAAACACAAGTTAAAAGAGACTCTAAGAAAATACTAGCCAACAGAATCTGGTAACATGTTAGCAATAAAAAGGACAGCGTATCATGATCACACAGAGTTTATTCTACTGTGGTAATGTAGGTTTAATATTTGCAAGTACGACGTGTCCGGTTAAAAGAAGCTAAGAGAAAATTTATATAATTATTTCAATAAATGCAGTAAAACAGGTTGATGACATGTGAAATGCATTCATGATTTTAAAGTAATTCTTAGTATGCTAGAAATTAAAGAAAACATACTCAACCTGTTAAGTGGAATCTATAGAAACCCTATAGCTCATGTTGTACTCGGGAGATTGAATACTGGTTCCCTAAGATCAGCAAAAGGGTAAAGACCTCTTTACTCACCAGCTTGAATCAACAATGAACAAGTGCAATAAGACACGAAAAACAAAAGCCAGACATAATAGGAAGGGAAAAGTAAAACTATGTTCATTAGCTGCTGACATCATCTTGTAAGTAGGAAAATAATAAGCAGTACTAAAAGAAGTGCTGCAAAACTGAAAAAATATATCAAGCACACAGGATTAATATCTAAAAATAAATTGTGTTTCCCTATGTTTCTAAGAAACTATCTGAAAATAATGTTTTTCTGAAAAATGTTTGTAATAGCATCAAGATTGTAAGTAACATTATAGAATATAAAATAAAGACAAATTCATTTAAATATGTATAAGGCTTTTATGCTGAAAACTATAAGACATTACTGAAAGAAGTTAAAGACTTAAACAAATGGAGATTATGCCATCTTTGGCTGGTAAAATATTGTTAAGATGCCCATTATTTTTACATTTTTCTATAGCTGCACTTCAATCTCAATCAAAATCCCAGTATGAGTTTTTGTAAAAAAAAAAAAAATTTATGTTCTAAAATACAGGTGAAAGTACAAGATCAAAAATAATCAAAACCGTTTTGAAAAGGAAGAACAAACTTGAAGGAATTACACTACTTGATTTTATGACAATATAAAGCTGATATAATTATAACAGACTGATACACTGCTGTAACACACAAAGAATAGGTAGATAGAGCTAAATAAAAATTTCAAAAATAGACAACAGATATAAATGTTCAGTTGATTTTCAACAAGAAACCAAAGCAGTTCACTGGTGAAAGAAATTTATATCTATGGAAGAAAAGTTGCCCTGTGTGTGACTTGTATCTCACGCTATACATAAAAATTTATTTGAGATACACATGAAACCTACACATGTGAATGTCTTAAAAGGAAGTTCAGAGAATGTCTTCACAACATCGAAGTTAGACAAAGTTTCTTAGGACATGACAAATCCTGAAAATAAAACAAAACAAAAAATGACAAAAATGAATTTCATCAAAATTAAACACATGTGCTCTTCAAAAGACTCTTTAAATAGTTAACAGGCTTGGAGATAACAGTTGCAATGTATCTACCAAAGGATTCATATTCAAAATATATAAATATGTAAACAACCCCTAATCTTTGATATTAAATTTTAAATGATCTAGAGTTTTGTTTTTTAATCAACAGAAAGCTCAAAGGATCTTACCAAAGAAAAAAATTCAAATGGTCAATGAATACATAAAAAAGTGTTCAGCATTAGTCATCAGGAAAGTACGTGTCAAAGTCGTGAGATAATATCATCCACCTACTAAGGAGAGATAAAACAAAACAGCAGGAATGAAAAATGGTAGAGGACCTTGGAAACAAGACCAGCAATATCATCACAGTAAAAACGCTTCAACCCTGTGACCCAGCAACGCCACTCTCGGATGTCTGCACCATTGAAATGAAAGCATTCACACAACAGAAAGACTTGTGTTACAGTACTTATAGAGGCTTCCTTAGTAAAAATCGCTAGATGTAGCCCTGATGTCCATCAAAATGAAATGGAGAAGCCACTGGTGACAGGCACACACAATGGAATACTACACATCAATAAAAAAACAGTCGCAAACCATGAATAAACCCCACAACATGAATGAACCCCCAAACACAAGGCTGAGCAGAAGCAGCTGGACAGAGCACTGTGTGATCCTATTCAGGTGAACTTTTGAAACAGGCAAAGCTAATCCCTGATTTTAAAAATGTGACTTAAATCTTTTTTCTTGTCATTACCAAAAATGCCAGGCAATGTGATTCCCTTAAATACACAACACACACACACACACACACACACCACAACCTTCCGACAGCTGATACCAAACCTGACTTAGCCGTCTCCTTCACTGAGACACGGAAATTGGATTTCTCCCCCTGCTAGTACAGAATCTTATGTACTCAAGGATGCAAACTGTAAATCAATACCCACGATGCAAAGGTGACATTTCAACAACTGTACACCCCGGAGCCTCTCAGGAACTTGGGATCATTTTGTTCCTGTCAACTATCTAACTTTTTAAATAATTTATGAGCGTCCAATTCCACCTCCTACAATGCAAGATGAATCTTCCTCATTTTATAAGTGTTATGTCCTCATTCAAAGAATCAGATCCTCACTTACTGCATACTGTTGAACACCTACTAGGTGCCAGGTACTGTATTAGGAAGTGTGTATTTAAGTAGTCACAGGTAACCTGGAGCCTACGTGCAGAGAAGAGGAAACTTTTGAATGGGCATTGAATGGTGGGCAGGAATGTCCTTGGAGGAACCCACCATCTGCAGTGTCACGCGAAGACTTAACAGTGAACAAAGCAGAGACACAAAGCAAGTGTGGTAGGAAGGTCGGAGGCGGGGCTGAGTTAAGGATTTTCACTTTATCAATAAGTAAAATCATGCGAAGCTAACTTTGGATGGATGTGACCATCTGGGTATGTGGAGACTGGACTGGGAGTCTGTGTACAACATGAGAAGACCAAACTGAGTGGGTACATGCATGGAATAGAGACAGATTCCTGCCAGGTTCCTGAATTCCAGAGGTCCTAAAGGGAGGACAAAGTTGGAACTCATATCATTCAGCTCTTAGTATATACAGTAACACCACCTTTAGGGCAAAAGACATAAATATGAGAGGTTAATCAAGAAACAGGGAAGAAGAGGACATAGGAAGAAGAGGTGAATGGAGACAGTCTCAGAAGGCAGGCACCCGGGACACAGGTTGTGTGCCAGCTTATCTTGGGGGGATTAGCAGCTAATAAGAAGCAGTTTGCATTTATCACAGTTAATCCCCACCTCTATTTCACAAGGCCACACTGTTAAATATGTTTTACAAAGAAAGAACTAGAAGTTTAGAGGAATGGAGTCCCTTGCTCGAGGTGACACAGTGTCTAAGTGGCAGAGGCAAAACCGAACCTGGGGCTCTCTAGTGTCAAATGTTGACTCATCGCCTCCGTGTTAGGCTCCTCTCCAGTGGTTGCCCCTTGCCCTCGCTCCCGATTACCCTATCGTCATCGTATCTGGAGCAATCCCAGGTTGTTTTTTACTTTGCTTTAGACGCATACACCATTAGACTGAAAGGAACCTTAAGAATTAGGGTGGTCAGTCCTCTAGTTTTATAGGAAATAACGTGACACTTGGAGATAGGCCTCCCTGAAACCCCGCAAAAATTGTTGGACAGTTATAGTGCACAGCCCCCTAAATCTTCCAGTGAATCTTGCAACATGTTCAGCTCATCCATTCTCTTTGCCGATCCGGAGGTTTTGCAGTGGTCGAGTTACAGAGCAGGCTGGCTTGGCAGCAAAGAGTAGCTCTTCAGTACTGGTCTGTGAAAAGGATAAATGTCAAAATAAGTTTGAGATGAGAGAGCGAAGTCTCAAAAATTATTATGTTTCGTTCGCCCTTCTCCACTGAGGGAAAAATGTTCCTTAGCATGTGTTTAATGTGGACGTTGGGAACTTGCAGAGTCCTCATTGCTTAAGTAGTCACAGATTTCTCAGGACAAAGTCTTACCCGCTGCGGCAAGAATGACTCTTTGGTTAAGTACAGCTCCACTACGCGTAGGAAAACTAAGCTTTATTACAGCAAAGAAATAGCCTCCTTTAGGCTGAACCCTGGACCGGTTGTGATTTCCAAATGGAAATTTGCGTTACGCTTCCAATTATACACTGGTGTCTAAAAGGAAACACAACCATCGAGAAGATATGTGATAACCTAGTCTTGAGAGACTGAATGCAGTTCATTGGTAACCATTCCAGATTCTAGGACGTTGAGACCTCGGCAGGTTTGGCAAAGCTTTTACCTGGAACCCGACTGGGAACGAACAGTCTCTTCTGAGTAAGACGGACTCGCATGTGGAAGCAGCGGACTTGAAGACTCAAGAGAGACTCTCCATGTTGTCCCGCAGCGGAGCTGAGGGCCTCTCGGAGGCGATCAGGAGGATTTTGGAAGCTTGGGGCCTAATGGAATGCCAAGACATTAATTTAACAGAAGTCCTCTCTTTCAGAGACACAATGAACAATCCTAGCTGTACCTGGAAATAAATTTTACCTACTACAGATATTCCTCAAAAATTTCATGGAAACGTGGAATTAAAAGATGTTTGTTTTGAGGCAAAAAAAATTGAAATTTACACAAAGTTTTATGATAATATACATTTTCCATGAATTTTTTGGAGATGTCCTATTAGCTTTTGTAACTGTAAAAGGAACTTTCTGTAGGCTGTTTTCCCTACGTCTCCGTCATAAATCTTTCCTCATTGAAACTGGATAGAGACTATTTAAATTCTGGCCCAACAATGTCTTCCCAGTGTGTGGGGAGACAGAGGTTCTCTCTACTTCTGGATTTTAGCTGAGTTTCCCTAATGATATTCCTCAGTGTGGAAAGCCTCACTTAGAATTGTGACTAGGAAAACAATCCCTGAAGGTATTTTTGAAAAATGCCAGGGAAATGCAATGTTTGGAATTCAGGTTAAGCTCTGAAAGGTTTTTGGTTTCATCTCTACTGTTTACCATTAATGTGCTATAAGTTAAATCACCTACAAACTCAGTTTCTTCATGACTGTAAAATTTTTTCAGTGTTATTGTGATGATAAAATGAGATTCCTACAATGGACTGGGTAACTAGTATTGTCCCTGGCAACAAATTGAATCCCACAACTGTTCCTTCCCTTTTTTAAAAAAAATATTTGATACAACACCCATATATCACTGTATAAACCCAGAAGAGTGTCGCTTATTTGAAATAAGGCAGTGTGAAAAAACTTAAGGGGTAAGATAGGGCAGAAGTTTGAGAAGGTTCTGAACAAAAGCAGAGACAAGAATAACAGAGGATTTGCTATAATCGTTTCTGAAGATCTTTGCTGCGTAATGTGGGGTTCTTGCACAATGGCCAGACATGTATGTGACAAATGGAATGATTGTTTTGGTCTGTGGTAGGTAGAGAACAACGGTAGACCAGAAGTTCATGAAAAGGATTTAAATTGGGCAAATCTTTCAACCTCTTCTGACAAGTGTAGTCAACCTTGAAAGAAACTGCCAGTGGTAACTTCTGAATTTGCAAGGACCCCCATAGAAGCTGACATCTTGGATGATAATAGGCATCACTGTGTTTATTTTGGATGTGGTAATAGTGTGAATGGAATGAGACCTTCCCTGGATTCTTACACATACTAGTTTTTAGATTTCACTAAATAGAGGGATGAGGTTTCTTTATTGAGACCAGGAGACTAGATAATGAGAAATACCCTTTTGGTAGCTGTTCTAGGCCAGAAACAAAAGCCAGAGTTTTCTTTTTTCGCTTACAGCCAACACAGTCAGGAAAAAAAAAAAAAACACAAGTAATGAGTAACATGTATTACGTGTTTATCAGAGTAAAATGAGTATTTGCTCTTATTTTCTCCCCCTGGTTTCCATGCACGCCCTCCAATGCCTACAGTCAACCACACCCATTAATGGTGACAAATACAGATGAAATCTCTGGGAGTTTCCTGTCTGTTATTTGATGAAGAGGGAGAATATATTGTGTATGGATTGGGCTGTCTCCTCTGACTCTGTCAGGATGAGGAAGTGTCATCTAGAGAAACAGTGACACAAGCATGAAAACCCCCAACAGTGAATCTGATGAGAGGGTGCTGCTAATAATTATTATTATGTAATTGGACTGTTTATTGCGCACATGTGAAGTGCTGCGCTGTGAGTGTTAGATGTTCTCTTTTATGATTCTCAGAAGAATCCAATTATTTTCACCATTTTATACATGAGAGTAGGAAACTGAGCAGATGGCTTCAGAACTGGAAAGAAATAAGTGGGGGATTTGAACTCATGTCTGTAAAGCCTTTTAATAAATGCATAAGTTTAGTTTGAGGATAAAATGTGTGAGTTCTACACATGGCCATTCACTTGTTCAAGGGCAATTCATTGCGTGTTGACCATGTTGCGTGTAGTAGGATGGATCACTACAACACAAAGATGATGTAGGCTCAGTGTTGTCCCACTGAGAAGTCAGGGAGGAGGGTGCAGTACATAAACAAGTCCTTGTGCTGTGGTGGCATGGGTCAGGAATGCTGTAGGAGCTCAGAGGAGCCACCTCTTGCCTGGCTTCAGTGGAAACACACTCCAGGAGAGGACATGGATGAGTGAAATCACAGAAGCAAGAAAGAGAAAGTGAGGAGCACGTGAGTAATGCCTGCTCTGGGGGTGGGGTAAAGACTTCTAAAGGAGGAGGTGTTAAGCAAGGATGTTGAAATAAAAGGCCAAGTTATATCAGGGAAGATGTTGTGCTCTCGGTAACGGAAGTAAACTGTTTCCTCTACAGGGGTTTGAGTATTGCTATGACAGAGTGAGATTCAAGTTTTCTAGAACGTCCTCTGATTCTAGACCTTCAGCTGTTATGGAGGAGGTCAAGACAAGAGAAAGAAAGTCTGTTTAGTGCAATACTGGAATGGCACAGACAAGAGAGGATGATCTGTGGCCAAGACAGCTGATGAGGGTGAGTGAGTTTGTAAAGTATTTACAAAGTAGAATCAACAAGATTTGGCAATGATTTGAGTTGGTAAGAGATGGAATAGGAGGGAGATGGGATCTTGGGTAACTCTGGAAATACAGCTGTTTGGGTATAGAATGGTCCTGAATGCATGGAAAAGCAGATTTAAAAGGTGTAGAAGTAGAGTCACTGAAAAAGAACACAGTGTTACCCCTGCTAGCACAGTGACTTCCTCCCTAGAGGTCATGGATTGAAAGAGTCTTTTCTCTCAATCACTGCTGTTGGTCCCTAAGGAATGGCTTCACTGTTCAATGTCTGGATCACGGTCCAGTTCTACAAGCCATGGCCTTCTTCCCTAGAAGAAGCAGGGTTTTACCACCATAGAATCTGTCTCCTGCAGGGCTACCTGGTTTTTCCAGTTTCTAGGTGCCGTAATCGATGGATAGTTGAGTCATATTTTTTCCAGTATGAGAGATTGCACAAAACACCTCCTTTTTATTCAGGTGCCTTTAACCTGCATGCGTGGAGATTCTGCCAAATGTGTGATATTTGTCCTTAGGGTTGCTTTATCCCCACCCTACTTATAATAGATGAGTTTTTTGAGTTGACTCCTGGTTAGCCTCCATAGAAGCCTTCTTTTGCATGGAATTCTTTGGGAATTTGGGAACTGTTATGGTTCTACTGCTTGCTGTTTGTAAGCTTTTAAGATCCTCACCTTTCAGACCAAGAGGTCCATTCTGCATGTTCTTGGGGATGACAACTGGCTTGGGGATTTTATCCAACACAAGTGGCCTAGACTTCTAATCAGGGTATCCTCACCCCTGTTCCCTAACACTATAGCAGCCCCAGTAATTTTGCTAGACTTTGTATGCAATCTCTCATCCTTTGCTTCACTGCTCCCCAGAGGCAAGACCAAACTTTGCAAAAGAGCCACTAGGTGATATCCTGCAGAAGAAAATAGACATTCACATGAGCTATGGAGAGCAAAACTGCCCACCCCCTGAACTGCTAAAGCCCGAAGCTCCAGAATCTATAAAATCAGTACACAGAAACACACTGAACTGCACTGTAGGACATATATAACTGTTCAGAAAGAAATTTATGGAAACCGACAGTGTGTGCCCAGCTCAGTGGTTCAGGTGAATGATGATTTGCAAACCTCTACAGATCTTTCAGTCTTATGTTCCGGTCCCAGTAAATTATTTCTAGTTCATACCCAGAAAACTGAAGTCTCTCTTTCTCCTCCAGCTCTCTTTTTGCTGACCCATCTTTCCCAGTCTTCCTGGGTGAAATAATCCTGATACCTTCAAATTGCCTAGGTATCCCTGCCAAAGTTCCCAGTTTTGGCACTTTCTGCCCATGTCATAATAATCATTTTACTTTTGTGTTTTAGAAAACTTTAAATTTAGGGGGTTCTGACTTTGATCTCTGTATTTCTAATCATTTGCATGGTTCACTATATGCAAAAGTTCAATGGAAATACACATTATGTTTTGATTCCATTCTTCCATGGACTTTATGAAGAGCTAACATACAGTAGGTACTTAATAAATGTTGATGATTATAATGAAAGAATGAGAGGACAGCTCTACCCCATTGTTCTCAGCATGAAACCAGGAGGAGAAGGTGATCTCCTAGTGACAGGCCCATGCTACAGGATTTTCCTTCTGGGATAACTATGGCCAGGACATGGGAAGAAACCTTACTCAGTACTTCCCCAGCTGGGGTAGACTCTTCACTCTACTTCAGGAACCACAGCTCTTAGGGGTACAGGAGAATCCTGACCTTGCAGAGGAGATGGGGCATGAGCTGGACATTGGAAATGTTCCTGTCAAAGAAGACGCAGCATTGTTCCTTCAGAAACTGAACATATTTCCCAGGTCCAGGTCTTGGAGCAGAAGCCCAGCCACCACTCCTTTCTCTCAGGCTCTTCACCTGGTCACTATGACGCCATTGCCCATTTTAAGATGCAGTTCCGGGACATCTCCCAGGCATCAGTCTAGTGGTGCAATCCTGACACTCCCTGGGCTTGCTTTCCCAGTCTCCACCATAGACACCAACGATGCCGTAACTCCTACTGCACGTCAAATTGAGAAATTAGGGAGGCACAGTCTGGTAGAAGCACCCTGCCCACTCTTTTCTTGGCGCCTCTAAACCAGGATTGATCAGTATCGCTTTATCTGAAAATTTTACAGAACACACCTAACTCTTTCCCCAGTTGACATGGCAAGAATTATTCCCCTCCTATCCAGGATCCCCTACATACTTGCCTCTTCAATGGGGGCACAGTTCCAGGTTACACTGTAGCAATAATGCAATAGTTTTTGTATTTAGAGTCTGCACATTCCATTGAACGGGCACTGAAGGCACAAAGTAAGTCTGACTTTTCCTTATCATCCTCATAGACACCTGTAACAGCAGAAGCTTATACACACAAGAAAAGGGATTTCAAAAAAACCCATGGGAAATGGAATTAAAAGTACCTATTTGAGTGGAAAAAAAATTCAAAACCCATGCAAGATCTTTTTGCAGACCTCTCATATTTGGCAATTGAGCCGTGCTTACAAAAAGAAATAGAATGGAGTGATCTGGAAGAATATGTATTGATGGATTCCTTAAATGAGGTGTGGCTTGGCATACTAGCTATCTGCAAAGTAATTTGGATATTCAAGAAGGATTTATCATACTTCTGATTCCTTAAAATGGCCTTGATACTAATCTCTTTTTAATTTAGTTGTAAAGGGAAGCAAAATAAATCACCTCACTCCTGTCAAAATGGCTGAAATTCAAAACACAGAGAGTAGCAAATGCTAGCAAGAGTGTGGAGAAAGGGGAAACACTTATACACTGTTGGTGGGAATGTAAAGTAGCACAGCCACTGTGGAAAACGGTATGGACATTTCTTGTAAAAACTAGAAAAAGACTTGCCATATGATCTCACTACTGGGTGTATACAGACAAGACATGAATACATTTTATCAAAGAGATACCTGCACTACTGTATTTATAGCAGCACTGTTCACAATAGCCAAAATGGAAATCAACCAAGGTGTCCATCATCAGATGAATGGATAAGGAAAATTTGGTATATGTGCTCAATGGAATATTATTCAGCATGGAATTCTACCATTTACTTCCAAATGGATGCAACTGGAGGACATCATGTTGAGTGAAAGAGGCAAGATGCAGAAATACAAATACTACACGTTCTCCCTTATATGTGGCACCTAACATTTTCTAAAGCAAAAACAAAAAAAATGCCCGTGTGTATCAGTATTGCTGCAGATACAGTTTGTAAAACTTTGTTTTATTCTTTATGTAACACCAGTCGTTAACAATGTCATGCTGGCCGGCGCCATGGCTCACTTGGCTAATCCTCTGCCTGCGGCGCCGGCACCCTGGGTTCTAGTCCCGGTTGGGGCGCTGGGTACTAGTCCCGGTTGTTCCTCTTCCAGTCTAGCTCTCTGCTGGGGCAAACATTCACAAGAACTTTAAAGAAAAGAAGACTCAACATCAAATGCTGGAGAGCAGCCATGCATTACAGGTGAGCTTGTGAGATGGTAAAACCTCTATGGAAAACCCTTGGACAGTTTCTCAGGAACTTAACTATACATCTCCTTGATCATCTAACAGTTGTACTCTCAAGTATTTATCCAAGAGGAGTGAAAAAGAATATTCACAGCAGCTTTACTTGTAACAGCCAGATACTGAGACCAACTGCTCATCTACATGACAGTGGGCGCATAATCCAGGGTGCACTCCTCAATGGACTATTACTGAGCAAACAAAAGAATCAACCACATCCATGAAACAACGTAGAAGAATTTTAGAAATAGAATGCTGAGGGCTAGAAGTCAGACACAACAGTACATACAGTGCAATTCCATTTACATGAAAGTTTAAAATATGCAAAACCAACCTACAATGACAGAAATCAAATCAGTGGTTGCCTGTGGGGTGGAGAAATGACGGATACTGGGAAGTCTTTGTGGTAATGGAAACGTTCTGTGTCCTGAGGAGGGGTTGAGGTTGCACAAGTGAACATATCTGTCAAAACTGAGTCAGCACGTACTGGAGGGCATGCACTGGATGTACGTTATCCTCAGCATGAGCATCAGTCTCAAAGAGGAACTCAAGTTTTTAGGAAGGAACGCCTGCTGGGGAGGGCAGAAGGTGCCACCGTTGTGTTGATGGAGAAATCAGACCCCCAAAAGGAGAGGTGAAGTGTTGGAAATTCTGCAGACTTGGTGGCTGGGTCAGGACTAGGACTGGAGCGTTTGATGCATGGAGAGGTGGGAGGTTCTCTGGATGACCTCCTCAATGGGAAGACTGAGAGTGACTGCAGCTCTGTGCTCTCCTGGCTTGACTGTTGTCAGTCATTGACAGCCGGGCCTAGAGCCCCACCAGCACCCTGCTTCTGAAGTACTCCAGGAGCCCTCTGATGGTTTCCATGTCAGTCAGTGCAGAGCTAGACAAGCTAGAACGCACTAAATTGCAGGAAGCCTGGGTGTGCATTCCCCGATTTTTATGTCATCCATGGGCACTGGAGAGATTCCCCAAACCGAGATTCAGCAGGTCTCAAGAAAAGTACAGGAAACCTTAGTGACCAGAGGTCAGGAAAGTACCCTGGGACTAGATTTGGAAGAAACCCAAGCTAGCAGAAGATGCAATCAGGAGAGAACACAACCATTACTTCTTGAGCAGTGAGCAGTGAGCTGCAAGGGAGAATGGGTAGGACGAGATGTGGTCCCCATGCCCATCCCATCTTGAGAAGGCAGCAGAGGGATGCTGGCCAACCACAGCATCCATGACTCTGAGGCAGAACCTGAATTCCTTTTTATTTTTAAAGACTGATTGATTGATTTGAAAGGCAGAATTACAGAGAGGCAGAGGCAGAGAGAGAAAGAGGTCTTCCGTCTGCTGGTTCCCTCCCCATATGGCCACAATGGCCGGGGCTGCACCAATCTGAAGCCAGGAGCCAGGAGTTTCCTCCAGGTCTCCCATGTGGGTGCAGGGGCCCAAGGGCTTGAGCCATCTTCTACTGCTTTGCCAGGCCATAGCAGAGAGCTGGGTCGGAAGAGATTCAGCTGGGACTTGAACCGGTGCCCATATGTGATACCAGCACTGCAAGCAGTGGCTTTAATCGCTGTGCCACAGCACCAGCCCCAGAACCTAAATTCTTAATCAGAAGAATATATCACCTGTGTGGCATAGCAGGTAAAGCCACTGCCTGCAACACTAGCATCCCCTACCAGTGCTGGTTCAAGACTTGGCTGGCCCACTTCTGATCCAGCTCCCTGCTAATGGCCTAAAACAAGCAACAGAAGATGGTCCAAGTGTTTGGGCCCCTAACACCCACTTGGAAGACCCAGATGAAGCTCTTGGCTTCAGCTTGACTCAACCCTGGCCTTTATAGCCATCTGAGTAGTGAACCAGCAGATGGAAGATAGCTCGCTCTCTCGCTCTCTCTTTTTCTCCTCTCTCTCTGCCCTTCTCTCTCTGTAACTCTGACTTTCAAATAAATAAATAAATAAATTTTTGAAAATATCAAATTGAAATCTGAAGATTTCAGTTCTTATCAACTTAGATGGGTGTATTTGGATTCTGGCTGATTTTATTTGTCAGCCACTCCTTTGTTCAACCAATAAAATTTTCAGTAGGGCAATCACCTCTGTCTTCACAAAAGACTACTCTTTTTTTTTTTAAAGATTTATTCATGTATTAATTTAAAATGGACAATGACAAAGAGAAAAACACACAGATATCCATTGGTTCACTCCCCAAGTGACTTCAATAACTGGGGTTACACCAAACCAAAGCCAGGAGCCAGAAACTCCACCCAGGGCTCCCATGTGGGTGGCAGGAACTCAAGAACTTGAGCCTTCATCCACTGCTTCCCAGGCACATTAGCAAGAACCTGGACCAGAAGTAGAGAAGCCAAGACTCGAACCAGAACTCTGATATGGGATCCAGGTGCCCAAGCAGTGATTTAGCCACTGCTCTGCAATGTCCACTCCTGTCTACTCTAACTGAAAGAAGAAATTACAGGAAGGCAGGTTGAAGGTTCCCAGGGGAAGCCTGTCTTGGGGAGAGGAAACCTGACTACCAACCCTGGAGACCTCTCTGTCAGCTCCAAAGGACTGTCTCCTGTTCAGTGTCAGGCGCCTGGTGTTTGCTTTAAAGAAGACATGCTGTTGGGTAAAGAAGGAGCAAACCCTTGCTTTGTAGAGTGTGCAGCATTGCTGACCTCAGTGTGTCCTGGGGAAGGAACCAGCACCAGCCTTGCAGCCCTGCTGATGTCTTTTTAAGAGCTTCTGTACTGGCCGGCGCCACGGCTCACTAGGCTAATCCTCCACCTTGCGGTGCCGGCACACCGGGTTCTAGTCCCGGTCGGGGCACCAGATTCTGTCCCGGTTGCCCCTCTTCCAGGCCAGCTCTCTGCTGTGGCCCGGGAGTGCAGTGGAGGATGGCCCAGGTGCTTGGGCCCTGCACCCCATGGGAGACCAGGAGAAGCACCTGGCTCCTGCCTTCGGATCAGCACGGTGCGCCGGCCGCGCCAGCTGCGGTGGCCATTGGAGGGTGAACCAACGGCAAAAAGGAAGACCTTTCTCTTTGTCTCTCTCTCTCACTGTCCACTCTGCCTGTAAAAAAAAAAAAAAAAAGAGCTTCTGTACTATGCATGGGCATAGGACACAAATCCTGTACATCTCAAATTTCCCACTTTCTAAATGGGGGAAACAGCAGTACCTAAAGGTAGATTTCTTTTTTTCAGCCTGGTGTCCATGGATCCTTAAGCAGCCCTTAAATTGAATATAATTTTGGTACATACATATCTTTGTGAGGGAAAGAGTCTTGGATTTCATCAGATTTTTTAACTGGGTCAGTGACTTCCTTGAAGAAAAGACACCGCTGCTTTTCTTTCCAGACTCTTGTGAAGATAGAGATAACATACATGAAGTGCCTGGGGACGTGGGACTCCACTGTGGCTGCCGTGCAACCGGCTGGCGTGCCAGGTGAGCCTTCCACACTTTGCAACAGGCGGCGTCTTCCTGCCTGTGCCTGCCGCCTTCAGACATGCCCTTTGCGTGGTCCCCAGATCATCAGAGACAAATCCCTTTCTCTCGGGGCCTGGGCCCCTGTCTGTGACACAAAAACTTGAACTTCGTGTTCACACAGACTGTGCAAGTGTGAACCTCCTGACTCGGTGCTCCTCCCTAGGCTCACAGGGAGTCTTCATCTTCCAGGGGTCAGGGACTTTTGCCACCAAGGTAGCCTGAACTGGGGACTAAAAGTCAGTTTCTCTGCGAAGAAAAGGAGGGGGCTGGGAACTGGGTAGGAGGCTCCCTGAGTACTGCAAGTGGCCTAGAAGACTGGGGGCCCTGGGTTTGTTCATTGCAAAGAGATTTTGGGGTCAAAATGCCAAGGGCTGGGAAGAACAAAGCAGGTCAGAGGGGCAGAGTGCAGATGGGGTCACCGCTTCTCTGCTGTCTTCCAATCGCTTTATCAGCCGAAAAGGAAACTGAGCTAAACATTCGAGTGTGGAGGGCAAACCACAGATTTGCATAGACTTAGGAAGGAAAGAGCCCCTTTGGGTCTCTGCTGCTTTGGATGGCTTCCAAGAGCCCTTTAAATTTTCTTTTGAGAAGAGTTCCTCTCCGGTAGGCCCCTTGGCTGAGGCAGACTTTGCAGCCACCTGTGGGTGACTGTGCGGTAAGAGGTCTGAAGCATTCCCTGTCCTTCATGGCTTCGTCCAAGCCTGATGAGGGTATCCAGGGAAACGTACAGAAAACCCACTCAGTCGTGGCTATTTCTTCCATGGTACGTTAACACACCAGGCAGACTCTCCCAAGGCGAGGGTCCTCCGTATGGGGGCTCCAGCCAGATGCTTGCCTGGTTCCTACAATAACACCTTGAAATTCCGCTCTTCCCCAAAAGGGGCTGAACCCATTAGCCACTCAGCTGATTGAAAGTAATGCAGCCAGTTCAAGCCGGTGCCGCGGCTCACTAGGCTAATCCTCCACCTAGCGGTGCCGGCACACCGGGTTCTAGTCCCGGTCGGGGCACCGGATTCTGTCCCAGTTGCCCCTCTTCCAGGCCAGCTCTCTGCTGTGGCCAGGGAGTGCAGTGGAGGATGGCCCGAGTACTTGGGCCCTGCACCCCATGGGAGACGAGGATAAGCACCTGGCTCCTGGCTCCTGCCTTCGGATAGGCGCGGTGCGCCAGCCGCAGCGGCCATTGGAGGGTAAACCAACGGCAAAAAGGAAGACCTTTCTCTCTCTCTCTCTCTCTCTCTCTCTCTCACTGTCCACTCTGCCTGTAAAAAAAAAAATGCAGCCAGTTTAACCCTGGCTTTGGACTCTGGCTCTTTTGCTTACCAGCTCTGGGAACTTGGCCAAGCATAATCTTTCTGAGCTTCAGCGTCCCCATCTATAAAATGGGAGGATGCACACATCAATTTTAGCAGGTTGTTTGTGGATCAAAGAGGCTCATATGCAAAAGGCACCAACACCGGTATCTACTGGTCTCCAGTCAACACTGGCTGTTGTGTTTACTACCCACTGATGCCCAAAGTATACCCCCAAACATATCCTGGCTTTGGGCAGCAACAGGTAAGATCTTGGAGTTTCTCGGGAATCTAGCATGGATTAGCAGGATCCTCTGGCTCAGGGCTCTTACAGGCTATGATTAAGGTGTGAGGTAGGGCAGTGGTCATCCCAAGCCTCACTAGAGTAGGAGCCACATCTGAATTCACCTACCTGGCTAGTGGCCGGAGTCAGTTCTTCATAGGTGTTGGACTGAGGGCCACAATACTTGTTCCTCAGTTTCTTTTTTAAAGATTTATTGACTTACTTGAAAGTCAGGATCACAGAGATGGAGAGGGAGAGGGAGAGGGAGAGGGAGAGGGAGAGGGAGGGGGAGAGAGAGAGAGAGAGAGAGAGAGAGAGAGAGAGAGGTCTTCCATTCTCTGGTTCTCTATACAGATGATCACAATGGTCAGGGCTATGCCAGGCCAAAGCCAGGAGACAGGGGCTTCATCCAGGTCTCCGTATGAGTGCAGGGGCCTAAGCACTCGGGCCATCTTCCACTGCTTTCCCCAGGCTATTAGCAGGGAACTGGATGGGAAGTAGAGCAGCCAGGATGCAAACTGGCACCCACGTGGGGTGCCAATGTCACAGGTGGCAGCTTCACCCACTATGCCACAGTGGTAGTCCCTGTTCCTCAGCTTCTTTCCACAGGGACCCCTCCACAGGACTGCTTCAGTAGCACAAGCAAGCAGGGAGAACTAACAGACCGTTCCAGGCAGAGGTCTTCTCAGTCTTCTGTGATGTCATAGGTGATCTCCCAACACTGTGCCTGCGTCCTGTACGGACAAGCCGGTCACTAGGCCCCGCCCAAACTCAGAGGGGGAGAAGTAACGAGGGCAGGAGCAGCAGGAGGCAAGGGCCTCTGGGGGAAACTTTAAAAAGCTGTATATCCCACCTATCTTTGACATTATTATCTGAGGTAGCATCACCATCTAGGGCAAAAAGCATGGTGCCAATCACAAAGTGATCACTCAGTATCTCGTTAGTCATATTGTTATCACTGTCAGCAGATCACTGAAACTTTGGGCGAATTTGACTTGAGCTATGGAACCAGAAACAATTAAAGATGCACATTTCTGAAATTTGGAAGTCTTTCCTGCAGTGGGTTAACACTGAGTGACCACCTTAACCAAAGTATAATCTAAGGGAAACGTTCCTGGCTGGGTGAGTTAGAGATGCTGTCCATTCGCAGGACACTGATGTTCTTCACCCTTCCCTTGAACCTTAATATTGTGGATAAGAAAGGGAGTGTCCCACTAATAGCCTTCATTGTGTCAAGGCAAGTTTACTAACTGTCAACCCTATTAGATTTATGGATGTCAGATCTCCGTGGGGAGGCAAGGGTTCGGCCAAGTTCTTTTCCATCCCAGTGATCATGGATGGAATATTCCCCGTAGGGAACTTCACCCCAGAGAGTTACTGGATCTCGGCATGTGGGAAAACTTGGGCCCTTTCATATTTTGGTGTGAGGAGATGAAGCTGACCCACATGTTAATTTGGAAGCCTGAAGTCCTGTCCTACATAGCACTGGTAGTTCTGTAGGAATGGACATTGGCCAGGGCCCCCAAGGGCTGTTTAGCGGACTCCCCGTGTTTGTCAGTTTGTACTGGACCACCAAGCTCTGGATTCAGTGGCCTCATGTACTTCTCTTGCTTCTGTTACTTGCCTTGGCCTTTCTGCCAGATTATGAGGTTCTCTGTTATACCCAGAAGTTTAGAAAAAGTTCCAGAGACCCTTCCCAAACCAAGCTCTCACCCATCCCAGCAGAAAAATGAGCTCGGAACTCTGAAGTCCATAGCATAAGCCTCAGCTTATCTTGTAGACATCACTTACCTGTCTACACATATCCTGTCTCTTCTGTGTTCATTTCACCATTCATTCCATTCTCATGTTATCTCCTTCCCTCGCATCTGCTTCCTGTTCAATAATCTACTCATTCATTCAGGATGACTGATGGAGGACATGCTCAGGTCCTGATCTTGTTGACCTCACAGTTCCATTGGAGATGTGGACTATCATCCAGTAGTGCTTTGCAATGAGCCAGGTAAACAAAAGAAAAGGAAAGGTGGAAGCTGTGACAGATGCTCGGGGAGAAAGGCATTTGACGTGCTGAGCGTCTAAGATACTGAATGTGACTGAAGCAGGTGATAGAAGGCTCTCCTGGCCGGCGCCGCGGCTCACTAGGCTAATCCTCCACCTTGCGGTGCCAGCACACCGGGTTCTAGTCCCAGTCGGGGTGCCGGATTCTGTCCTGGTTGCCCCTCTTCCAGGCCAGCTCTCTGCTATGGCCCAGGAGTGCGGTGGAGGATGGCCCAAGTGCTTGGGCCCTGCACCCGCATGGGAGACCAGGAGAAGCACCTGGCTCCTGGCTTTGGATCAGTGCGGTGCGCCGGCCCATTGGAGGTTGAACCAACGGCAAAAGGAAGACCTTTCTCTCTGTCTCTCTCTCACTGTCCACTCTGCCTGTCAAAAAAAAAAAAAAAAAGGCTCTCTCTTAAGAAAGGAGGAGGCAAATGTGAAAAGGCCCTGTTGTATCCACTAGAAATGTGAAAGATCATTAATGTGGCAGGGACAGAGACCAAAGAGGAGGAGTGTGCAAGCCAGATAGCAGTGGGGAGGGAAGAAAGGGGAAGTGATATGTTAGAGGCTTCATTGAGTGAGAGATTGGGTCCGTGAGTGAAACCGTGGCCTCTTCACTTGCAATATCACGAAAGAGTGTAGTGGCTTCTCTATATCACCAGCTCCTCTGTGATAGGCGCCCTTCTCTGAGTCTCAGTGCCTTGATGGCGATGGGAGATCATGGCGTTGATGATTTTGTTATTTCTCACTGTGGACGCTACTTGCACAGTTCACTGTGGGATGTGTTCTCGGAGGCTCTCAGCTTCCGCCACTTTCACAAACGCAGATGTGTACCAAGGCCACTCCGGTCCCACATAGGCATCAAGCCAGCCTGTTGTTCAGCAGTGGGGTTCGATGCACTTCCTCTCACTCACCCTACACAGCACGTGCCAGGTCCCACAGGTCTGCGAACTGCCAGTCAGGACACGGGCACCCTGTGCAGTAACATGTCAGCTCCTGCGGGTAAAACAAAACGTAACGGGGTTGTTAGAAGTCACAACTCACTGAGTAGGAGGATCTGCTGCTTTTGCATCTTAGGGCAAAATGACCTAGGCCCTCACCTGTGATGGGCTCTTCTTGGATGACATATCCAGTCAGACGTCTCACTCTCGCTGTAGTGCTGTGTTCTGCTCCATGTTTTCAGACCCCACGTTCTTCCCCTTTCGGCCACTCGTCAGCTAGTTAGCAGCGTTCACTTTAAGTTATTCCCTGTGCAAGGAATGCTTGGGGAAGGTCTCAAACTTGTCCCTGCTCCCTAAGAGTTTGCACTCCAGAGAGACACAGGGAGTCTCCTCCCACAACAGACGGCCTGTCCGTGCCGCAGAGAAGTGCACTCCTGCGTCTGGCCAACTAGAGTCTGCATGTATGACTGAGATTTTTATGGAGAAGGTCATCAAGAATCATGCCCCTGCAAGGGTTCGTGCTTCAGCAGGAGGGAAGGGACAGTAACCAAAATGAATACAGGTTTTGCAGAGCTGTTAGTAACATGGAGGAAAATCCAGCAAAAATACAGATGGGCACCCCTGGAGCAGAGGCAAGGTTACAGTTTTCAAGAGATTGGTGAGGCCAGTCTTGCTGGAAAGACTCACCAGTGGTGGACGAGAGGAGCAAGGAGACTGTGGGGAAGTGTGTTTCAGCCTTAAGGAACAGACCCTGGGTGGGAGGACACCTGCGTGAGGCACAGCGCGTCCCCACGTGCTGGTGTGAAGAGTACTGAGCTCTCTGGGGTTTCAGACCTAGGGCGCCAGCTCAGCTTTCCTCGGATCTCTGTTGCATTGTATACTCGAATTACGGAGAAATTTCAGTGCTTCCACCATTTCCTAATCCCCTCCCTAATTGCACGCGGCTCTATCTGCCTGTATCACATATGTTATATATATGATATCACATATGTCATATAATATATTCTCCTGGTAGGCAGAGTAGAGATTCCACAAAGATCCTAAGCCCCAGAACCTGATGGGGCAAAAGGGACCGTGCAGGTGCGACTAAATTCAGGGGACATTATCCAGGATTATCCAAGTGGGCTTGATCACAAGGGTCTATAGAAGGGAGGCAGGAGAACCAGAGGTAGAGAAGTTGAGACAAAGGAGCAAGTGGTAGGAAAGATGACGGGCAACAAGCCAAGGAATGCTGGTAGCCTCTAGAAACTGGATAAGGAGTGGAACAGATCCTCCTGAGAGCCTGCAGAACTAATACAGCATTGCCAACATCTTGACCTTTGCCCCCGAGGCCATTGTACGCTTCTGACTTTTTGAACTATAAGATAACAAATGGGTGTTGCTTCAAGCTACTAAATTTAGCATAATTTATTCCCCTAGCAAAAAGAAACTAAAAACATTCCCAAATTATTTTAGGTAATAAAAATGTCCATTGTACTCACCTGAGAACTCAGAGACAGAACTATTGTCCTCTGTAAGGACATCGAGCGTCCCCAAATCAGCACTGAAACTGGTATCTGGTTTCTTCTATTTAATTATTATTTATTTGAAAGGCATAGAGACAGAGACAGCACTTCCAGTCCTTGGTCCACCACCCAAACACATGCAACAGCCAGGGCTAGGCCAGGGTGAAGCCAGAAGCACAGAACGCAGTCCCAGTGGCAGGGACCCAAGTACCAGAGCCGTCAACTGCTGCATTCCATGGCACCCGTTAGCAGGACACTGATCAGGAGTAGCCAGAACTTGAACCCAGGCACTCTGATATGGGATGCGGCATCTTAAGGACTATGCCAGACACCTGCCCCTGGACATGTCATATAAATGGAATCACACAGAAGGGTGCAGTGCGGTGCCTGGCCAGCACCGGTGTGGTCAGCACTGGGAGGTGTGTGCCTCCACAGTGCCCACTGCTCCCCCACCCATCTTACTGCTCACTGCCTCTATTTTTCTGTTCCTTCTGTGTGCGTACTCTGGGAAGTTGCCCCAATCCATGTTGGGATTAGACACTGCAAGACAGAAATAAAAACATGCATTCTCAACTAAATCAAGAAACACGTTGAGTCATATAGAATGGGCCTTTTGTGGCATCTGGCTTATTTCACTTAGCATTGTGTTGTCACGGTTCATCCAGGCCGTAGCTTGAGTCAGGACTTCATTCCCTGTTGCAGCTGAATTGCACAGGTGTAATACAAACGAGTTTATCCATTCATCAGTTGACATCTGGATTCTCCCCTCCTCTCGGCTGTTATGAATAATGCTGCTGTGGGCATTTGCATAATCAGCGCCATTGTAGCCAACCAGAAGGTATTCCAGACAGGACCCAGTGGCTCCCAGAACTCTGCCGGCACAGACCCTGCAGTCAGACTCCATTTCCCTCTAGAAAGGTCTCCCGAGGACCAGGGAGGGGCAGTGAGCCTGTGTGGAGGGAGTGCACGGTTCTTCGCTTCAGGAAAAGCAGGAGAAAACTCCCCCCTCTGTGAAAAGAAGGCCTCACGGATGGGGACGTGATGCTTGCAGAGGAAAAGGCCGCACGGTGCTGAGTCTCATGGTAACCCAAGTTCATGGTTATTTTTAAAGCTAGACCCATGCAAATGCATTATGCTACATTAATTTATGGTATACAGTTTATGTGGATTGCATACACCAAACAAAATACCAGTATATTTTAAATGGAATGTGATATGTAATATTTATGACTTTTTTGTTTTTGACATTCACTTTAAATAGAATTGTGCAATGCCTCTTTGGATATGCTGGGGAGAAGGAAAATCAGTTTTCTCCCAAAGTCGCGGTAATCAAGGGCTTTGGGAACCTGCTTTTGTCAATAATAAAGCAAAGCTATTGAAAACCATGATGGAGGGCTTGTATCATATGGTGACGAAGAGCTCTTCAAAGTTCCCTTCCAGCCAGCCCTGACTTCTTGCAGCCTCTGCAAAAGCATGTCCTTAGCCCAAGAGTCCCTGGGCCGTGACCTCACCACGTCCCTTGTCCTAGCACATCCCAAAGGACACGGCATCCAGCAGCACTGCCCTGCCGCGGAGGACACCACAATGGTGTGCATTTCAATGACACATGGAGTAAATGCTGTTTTTATCCCAAATACAGTGGCGGGAATCAGAGAGACAATGGCCTCTTCCTGCCCGATGATACAAGTTAAAAATATTGCCTGCCTCTTGCTAACTCCCATCTTAGCCCTGCACATTTAAAAATACACCCGTCAGTGGCTGTGCATTTGAGAATGTATTTTGCATCTGATAATTATGATGCATTTAAAGGGCAAAATTAGAAAGCACAAAATTAGGCTGGCAGGCTTAATTAGCCCATTCTTTTTTTTTTTAATGAGTAGAATTTGGGCAACTGTCTGTTCAAGGGGCACAAAGACCCCCTAATGGGGATAGTGGAAATTCACAAGCTCCTCTGTCAAGCCACTCACTCATCGAGCTGGATCGGGGGATTAACTGTGCATCGAGAAATGTGAGACACACGAGGCAAGAAGATTAGACCCTCCTGTCCTCGAGAAAATGACGTGAGTGTGATTACAAAGTAACCTATCAACAGATAATAGAAGCCGGTGCCCATGGCTTCCCAGGGGCCTGATGTAATCACAGTGGCAACATGGGTTTATCCGAAAGAGGTGCACCGTGCAGCCTGATGCCTTCATTGGGATAATTATCGTTGCCTCTGCCTGCACCTGAAGATCCAGTCGCCCTCCTCCCACACCAGCCCTGGCCTTGCTGAGCAATCATGGGAATGCCTCCCACTGCACACCGTAGCTGCCCAGTGTCCATGGTGGGGCACGTTCAGCTGGCCAGGACAGGACAGGAAACTTCCAAGCACCTTCCAACTGAAATTTGATTCCATATTCCTGATAAAGTTATCGCGACAGCTGACAGCCCTGAGCTCAGCTCGTACCCAGACGGGTGGGTCCGTCCCCGGCATTCTAGAGAGGAGTTTTCTCTTTTCAAGTCACCCTGGCCCTCCGCAAGCCGGGACAGGCCACGGGAGCCCAAGCCCAGGCGCGGTGATCCCAGGTGTGAGTCACCCTGATGAATCAGATGAGTCCCTGCTGTTTCCAGGCTGTGGTTTTCTGCGTAACAGAGACTGTGTTGTTCTTCTTGCAGCCGGATCTAGAGGCCCTCTGCATGCAGAGAAAGGAGGCCCCACTGTGCTTTATCCATCAAAGCCCATGGTGAGCAGCCCCACTTTGGGCCCCTGGACTGTTCTGAAACAGTGCAGAGCCAGGAAGGACCTGGATCTGAGTTTGCACCCAGACCCTTAGGACTGGGGTGATCTCTGGCAAAAATTCCATTCGTTGAAGGCGGTGATTCTCATCCAGGGGCAAGTGTGCAGCTCGGGGGTGTTGGGCAATGTCTGGGGACACATTCATTTGTCACGAGTGCTGGCTCTACCACTTTATGGTATTTGACATGACAGAAAAATCCTTTGAGTTGGTCAAAATGCAAGCATTCATTTTCAACATTTCAAAATCTCTGTTGAAAAAAAAATGTGTATAACCTCAAATTACATAGACCAGGAGGTGGGGAGCGAGGCAAGTAGCCCATGTCCTGCCATTGTCATGTTGTCAATATCACATTTTTTACCTTGGTTTACATATCCTCATGACAATGTTTGGCTACTTCCTCCCAAAGAGCCCAAATAGAAAAAATAAAATAAAAGAATAGGTTATCAGAAAAGGGAGAACCTATTTCAGTTTCTGAAATCCAATGATTAGACTTTGCCCAACTCTGAGCAGAATCGCTTTATCCAGAGTCCAGTTGGACGACGGATGGTAACTTCATTTAGGATTCCCAAGAGAGAGAAGTCAGGAGCTTTACACAAACAACCAACCTGGTAGACCCTCGGAAGGGTAAGAAAAATCAGGTTGGGGATGCCCTGGGACCTCTCTACACTCCTTGCAGAAGCCGCTTCCTTCCACAGCAAACATGGCTTCCACGGCCCGGTATTTGCAACACAAAACGTGTGGTCCTCTGAGAGGGAGGAAGGAAGGGTGCAGCAGAGCTCCACCGCAGGATACACAGAGCCCAGGCGGTGCCCACAAGCTCTCCACACACCACGTTCTCAGGGTGCTTGATGCACCATTCAAGGGGACACAGCTGTTGAGGCTGGACCCGGCTCTGAGCCAAGGAGGAGAGACAGGGCGGTGCGTGAACAAGGAGGAAGAGGACTGTTTGTGGACTGGACTGTTGAATTGACTTGGAAATAGTTCCCTCCTTCCTCCCTGCATAAAATAGTTGTCTATTTCAGATGGAGCACCATGAACTCCCAGACGGAGCCTTTAAGTGCTGCTTCTACAGTGTGCTAATTGCAGTAATGGAGCCCACCCCTGCTTGCTCCTTGGCTTCATCAGTAGCAGCCCTATTTGTGGCTCTTTCTCTCAGCCTCCAACAATGAGCATAAGTGGGAAATATGTAATTATTCATTTTATGGCTATTGACGCAGCCGATGCTGCCTGGCCACAGCCACCCGAGGCTTTTGGACAGCAGGGATGCCATCCAAGTAGAGTGGCTCTGTCTGGAGTCAAAATGACCTTCCTTCAGGACAGGACTTGAGGCTCATCATCAACAGAGCCCAGCCTGCAGAGGCCCTGGAAGCTTTGGTCTGGACTCCAGTTCACATCCTGGGATGTTTCTTTCACTCATGGTGACCACTGCGTGGGCCCGTGGTGGTCTCATATTGTTTCCCCTAAAGTCAGCAGCAGAAAAAACAGCCCATGCAGTTCTTTTAGATAACTTGCCTTAGCTCATTGAAATGCCCCTATCGTTGTATGAAAGCCAAGGCCAACCGGATGTCAGTGTCAGTGGTCGTCGACCTCTTGAGTGTGTCTAGTCAGAATCTACCCCTTGATGCCTCTCATTCCATGGCTTCCACCTTCATTGTGCCTTTGTCCCCTAAAGCCCCCATCTGGATCCTATTTTAATGCAAAAGCCAGTTTTTCCTGATCTGAGACTTTGGCTCCTGTATCCATTTCCTAACCACTGCTCTAGCAGGTTACCTCCAACCTAGTAGCTTCAAACAGCATAAACTCATTATCTTGGAGTTCTGGGGGCCACAGTCCAACACGGGCCTCATGGAGCTATACCCAAGGTGTTGGCAGGGCTGCATTCCTGCTGGTCCTGCAGAGAAGCCAAGCCATGAACTTGCCTCTTCCAGCTTCTAGAAACTGATTGCATTTTTCTGTTCCTGGCTCCTTCCTTCCTCTTCCAAGCCAGCAGTGGGGGGCCTAGTACTTCTCACACCACTTCACCATGTCTCTCCGCTCTGCTGTCCTCCCCTGCACTTCTAAGGACACAAGTGACTGCACTGGGCCCACTCCTATAATCCTATAATCTCTCTATTATAAACTCAGCTAATTTGCAGCCCTATTTCCCCTTTGCCAGGTAACCCAACACTTTCCCAGGGTTGGACAACTTTGGGGACCATTTGACTCTCACGGTTGGTCTTCTGAGAATGGCTTTTAGTTCCACATTTTGGAGGTTTCACAAATCATGTTTCAAGTAGCTTATTTCTAGATAACCTTGACTCTCAGGATTTCTCTGCTTATCAGCAGAAAGCATGCACACCTGCACCAGCACATATGCACCTATGCACGCATGCACACACACACACACACACATATGCCATCCATCCATCCATCCATCCATTCATCCTTCCCAATCAATGAAGTGGACCTGAACTAGAATTCAAGCTCATTGAAGCCAGTATGGGGCCATATTCCAAGTACTTAAAACAGCACCAAATATATTTCAACCAGTTGATAAATATGTAATGAATAAATCAATTGATCAGAGGATGTTCCAGCCTAGAGTATGTGGCATGGGCCCTAGAGTCACGTACAAAGTTGATTTCTCATCTAACTACCGACAGTTTTATGGCTGACTCAGTGAGCCACAGTGACTCCATCTCTAAAATGAGGATCAAGCCTCCTGCCTAATACGCCACTGTAAGGATGAGTGCTTGCTCAGTACAAGGCCAGGGATGTAATAGTGTTCAAAGAGCAGGGGCCAGCGTTGTCATCTTCACTGAAGACGGACAGGCAGACACACAGGCAAACAAGAGCTGCAACTTCGAGGGAAATGAGTTTGCATTCATAGCTGGGAGACAAAGGTGGAAAAGGTCATCTGTTCAAGGAGACTTCATGGGTCTGTGGAACCTTAAGTTCAATCTTAGTGATGAGGAGGTATCAGAAAGACAGGAAAGGGGACAGGCAGCCCAGGGGAGGGACTGGCAGGAGAAGGGATCCAGAGGCATGGAGCCCACTGGCCTGTACAGGGAGCGGAATAGACTTAGGAGAAAAGGAGCAAGGGAGGGTGAATGACAGGTGAGGAGGCTGGCATGGGGGTAGGGAGGGCTAGTGACTGAGAAGGTCCTGGGGGCCCTTCTAAAGGGCTGGATGGCTTGAGACAGTTGTCAACGGGTCAGTATGCCTTTACATGGTCGGCATAGACACATTTGTTGTTTCTAGTTCTATACTTTTCTTCTTTAGAGTGTTCAACAAACTGACATCCATGAGGTACACATGAAATGGTTTTGTAAAATAAGGCATATACCAGGGACATGCAGACCTACTGGATTTGGGTACAACTTGCCTACTAGGTTAACAGATGCCTTGGGGCCCACATCTGGTATATATGCACATTCCTAGTCCAAGCATTCACACAGGATGTATGCATAAGCATGCACATATAGGGTGTGTACCCAAAACAAATACATCTCTAACCAAACATGCACACACACACACACACACACACAGAGCATGCATATAAAGTATACACATTGACCTTGCACATACAGACACACATATGGTCATGAAACACACTGAGAAAATACACAGTGGGCCATGCCATGCCACATGTGCACACACACACAGACACACAGACACACACACACACTTTGACCAAACACACACACTCTTCATTTCCTTCTGGAATGTGTTTGTGCTCCAAGACAGGCAATTGTTTGGCCTCAGGGAGGCTGTGATTACTCTCCCAGCCACAGCAGGCAGAGCAGCTCGGAGACCTGTTTTGGATTACACAGTTTACATCCACTTCCCTCCCCATGAGTAAGGGCGGTGCGAGAACAGGGAGCACCCTTGCTTTCCCTGGGCACCCAACTTCTGTCTCCTTACAATCTGGCCCTGATAATCTCCATAGCCTGTGACAGCAGGGTGTCATGCAGAACCACTGCTGGGTCTTTGGCAAGAGTTCTCCATGTGAGACTCACTGCCTTTCCCCATCCCTTCCCCCTAAACTGAGCTGGCAGGGGGCCAGGCCAGCCCAGGGGGGAGGGGCAGAGCCATTGCACAGCAGCTCCCAGCACTGGGGGGCCCTCATCAGCCCCCGCCCCAGGGGTCCAGCGTGGGCGATGAGCCCAGCCAGGACTTGGGCCGTGCAGAGAGGAGTCCCACACAGCATCTGCTGAGTTTTCTGGGACCAGTCATGCACAGCTTCCTCTTCTGCCGGTGCTCATCTAGGAATTGGGTTCCAATGAGCTGGAGCCTTGCGCGTTCGCCTGAAGTTCTCACAAGTTTCCTGGCAGCCACCAAGAGGGAGCTGCGGCCTCCATCTGGGCTAATGTGTGGGAGACACACCGTGTGCCTGCCACGTTTTCCCAGTTCAATGTCCTGCTGCAAGGAGCTCAGAAGCAGGTCATGCCTCATACTGGGTGCATGGCATCCTCCTTGGAGACCATTTCATGCCCTCAATCAGAACAAGCTCCAGCAGATGGAGACTGAGCCCCTACTCTGTTACAGAAAGAGGAAAGTGGTGGTCTCGGTCATTAAGAACCTAACTCAGATGTCACCCGTGGCCCTCAGTTCCAGAAGACGGGCTTACAATTACTGTCAACCTGCATTCCACAGACCTGTCCCCAGAACTGGAGTGAATTTCCCCAGCGTTTATTTCTGCACATTTCTCCCAGCACATGAGCTCACAGAGCACCTGTGTGGGGCTTCAAATTCCACCTCCTCAAGCTAAACAAAAATCCCATTGCTTACAGGGATTTAAAGTAAACCCACTTGTCTGAAACATTTTACATCTAATGCCTTTACCAAACAGTTCACAACTGTAGGCAGGAGGATACTACAGGGGCCTCTGTTGGGAACTGGAGACATCCTGCCAGCTTCTGTGCCACGTTCATTCTCTTCCTTCCTGTTCCTTCCCTCTCAGGTGTAACACAAAAGTCCACCCCACCCCTTTCCATCAACCTGCTCACAAACAGATCCTGACAGATGTATTCCTATCACCTCTCCCCCCAAAAATCTTTTTGGACATTCTTCTCTCCCAAGAATGGGTATCTTCCCTGGAGAAAAATCTCATGATGGCTGCCAAAAAATAAAACATTTAGGGGCTGGTGCCATGGCTCACTTAGTTAATCCTCCACCTCCAGTGCCTGCATCCCATATGGGTGCCAGGTTCTAGTCCCAGGTGCTCCTCTTCCAGTCCAGCTCTCTGCTGTGGCCTGGGAGAGCAGTGGAGGGTGGCCTAAGTGCTTGGGCCCTACACCCACATGGGAGACCAGGAAGAAGCCCCTGGCTCCTGGCTTCAGATCGGTGCAGCGCTGGCCATAGCAGCCATTTGGGGAGTGAACCAGTGGAAGGAAGACCTTTCTCTCTCTCTCTCTCTCTCTCTCTCTCTCTAACTCTACCTGTCAAATCAATTTAGAAAAAAAAAAAAAAAGAAGAAGAAAAGAAAACATTTCCCCTAACATCACATCATGAAGCTGAGCAAAGTTCCTTGGACAGAGGTGAATACACATCACGGGGCGGCCTCTGTCGGTGGGATACTTGCAGTATGAAGGGGACATCTGAGTGATGCTGAGCTAAATGAAGAGAGGGTGCAGGGACCTGGGCGCCCAGGCTGGCTCTTGTTTACCCAGCCATGAGAGAGGCAGCTGAGTGCCATTCTGAAACCCGTACCCCTTTTGGACCCCAAGGAACTTTTGTCCAGCAGGGTCTGGCATCTTGGACAACAAAGGCCTCAGCTTCAAATACCCACCCCTGACCCCAAGTCACTGTGTTTTCTCCAGGCCAAGGAGGGCAAAGAGAGGCCCTGCTGCTTGCAGGCCTCCTTAGAGGAGTTGACTGGGGGCCATTCATATGCAGGAGAGTGCCCTCGCAACAAAGTCTGTTTGTTTCCCCCAAGGGCCTGAGGACTCCTTGCCAAGACCACATGACTCACTGCCTCACACTGGGAGACACTCAGCCTGGGCCCTTCCTCCAAAGGGCAACAGAGCAGCCACCATCTGGCCCCAGGCCCATGTGGTTCTATAGAGTGAGTCTGGAAATGCAACAGGAAGAAGGTTCAGTTCCTTTAGGCCTAGAGCCTAGCACAGAACTCCTTCAAGAGTTCAAATATCATCAGTTTAAACATGAAAGAGATTCTCTCTTCTAGAACTCTCCAAAAGGAATGGCCATGTTTGAATTCAAGCATGGGGCTTAATGCTGGGTGGTTGGTACAATATTCTTTTCAGTGTTTTAGAAACTTCCAGAAAAGATTTATCCACGAGAGGGATTTCTTTCTTCAGATCAGTCATTGACTCCATAATGAATCTCCACTGATGAAACCCTGGATGAAAATTCCGACTGCCTCAGCTGAACTTGAGGTTCGTGGTCTCTTGTCCTAAGTTTAGATTGACTACTGACTTCCCAGGATTGTGGAAATTAAATAAGGCAATCATAATTACTGAGACAGGCTAAGCGGTACCCTCAGACTCTCGCAAACAGCACATGACTCCGTCCTCATCTTCTCCATCTCTGGGTCCAGGAAGTGCAGATGTCTTTACACCCAGCTTGAGCAGACTGAGCCTGGAGGAGCAGCCCAAGTTCACACAGATAATAAAAATCATATTGCACAGCGAATTAATAGGGCAAGGGCAGCAGAAGGTGAATCTCAGCTGAACTGGAGACACACAAATGTTTCGGTGGTTTTTAAGTACTTTGGAAAGCACATGTTTTAATCGGCAACAGATTTGCTAACAGTAAAGCTGGTTTATCTATTAAATAAAGACAGTTTTCATAAATCCTCCACTATATCAGCCCCAAACAAGTTATTTCCTAAAACAGAAGAAACGTCCAGGTAAATGGTTTCCCTCGTGTTCAGTCACTGAACAAACATATTTATTCAGCACCTTCCTTGGGCCATGCACTCTGTCAGGTCTGGGAATGTAACTGGTGACCAAAAGAGACACAAGACTTATGATCTGGGCCAGGACTTAGTAACCTCAGCACTGATGAATCTTCTGGCTGGAGCGACGGGAGGGACCTGTCCAGGGCATTGTTGAATGCGTAGCAGCATCTCTGGCCTCTACCCACTGAATGCCAGTAGTACTGAAGTATGACGACCAAAAATGTGTCCAGACTTTGCCAAGTGCTCCCTGGAAGATCAAAATCACCCCAACTGAGAACCAGTGTGGAAAGAGAAGACAGTCACTCATGTAGCACAGGAGACTCAGGGGACAATCTCAAGCCCAGTGTTCATGGTAGAAGTGATACCTGAGTGTAGATCCAGGACCTGGCAGAACTGGAAGATGGGCTTTGGAAACAAAAGAGCAGAAGGAAAAATGTGGCCCAAGGCATGGGAAGGGGGAGAAGTATGATCCTGACTTGGGGTCTTTGTTGCTCAACCTTCCTATCAGTGCTATGAGAGAGACTAAAGGCAGCATTATTCAATGTGAAATTGACCCAAGACAGGAAGAATTGGCAGACACTGTATTAGACTTAGACAAGCTAGAACCATGGGACAAAGTTACAACACACTAGCAGGAACAAATGCATACCCTGTATGATAGTCCAAAACATGCAATCATTAAGTTAGAGAACCCCTAGAAAAAAAGGCAGAAGGTTTTAGAAGACTATGGTAGAAGCCAGTACTTCTGACACCAATTTGTGGCCAAGAAACCCCTGGAGGACCAAGAACATCTCAAGATGTTAATAGCAGCAAAGCCACATTGGTAGATAGAGTGTCTAATACCTCAGTGCTCAGACTACAGCTGGTATGCCAGGAACAATGCTGAGCACCATGTCTTAAGGGGAAACTGGAAGCTGTCCAGAGAAGAGTGAGGAGACCAGACTAATTGGAAAGTGGCTGAGGAATGTAGGCCATTTGGCCTAGAAAAGAGAAGTTATGGGAAGAATTTGGGAGCCGCCTTCAAATAGCTGAGGGGCTGTACTGTGACAAATGGATTGGATTCATTTTTTTATTCCCCAAGGTTGACCACATTGATTCCAGACAGGAAAAAATGGGGTAGGACTCTCAGGGACAGAGGTTTGGGTTCGACAAGGGGTGGAATCTTACAACAACCGTGACCTTGGTGCAGCACTGCCCAATAGGGATAGAACGTGAGTCATAGAGGCAATTTACAGTCGTCTAGCTGCCATATCACAAAAAGTAACCTAATGCGCCCAAGTGTTATCATCTACATAGGTGATCAGCATTGAAATCATTAATGAGAGAGTACATGTTCTTCTCTTTGTAGTCAGTGTTCTAAATCTAGTGTGTTCTTTACAGTCACAGCACATCTGCACCTGGACCAGCTATGGACAAATGTTCCCTGCATGCAAGTGGGCAGCCAAGCTCTAGAGTGCCAGACACCATGACGTGAGTGGTTCAGTCTCAGTGAGTCTGCCCTTTGCTGGTGTTTGGACTTAGTGATACTCACATTCCATACATACATTCCTAGTTTAAATTAAACTGTACTCATTATAAGATTTTATATATTTTTGAGGATTTCATAATGTGCATTAAGATATCTAGAGGCAGTCTGGGGCATCCTAAATAGAGATGGTATCAGGAATTGTTTGTGTAAAGTAACATGAGGTTTGATTCAACCCAGCGCAAGAGCATACCAAAATGAAGTATTGGTTCACATTCTGAAAAGTCCAGCAGTGGTGCAGGCTTCTGGCCTTGTTGGACCCAAGTATGTCAGTAATGTTGTCAGGAACTTCTTCCCATGTCTCCCAAATGCACTTAATCTGTGTTGCTTTCGTTTTTGCCTGGATACCTTTGATGTAGAAATATGGCCACTGGAAGCTGCAGTCCTAAATCATCCTTAGAGTCAGCATTCCTTGTAAGATAAGATTTGCTTTTCAAATAGTCCCAAAACATCCTAGCCTTGAGGCTGGTGGTCCGTTGCTTATCACTGAATCCATGTATTTGAGCATGTTTTAGGGCAGGGCTGAGTCACTTCTGGAGCTACGACCATAGGAGGTTAGACCCCTGCACACCTCAAGAATGGGAGTTGGGGTATTTTCCCTAGAGGAAAAAGAAGGGGTGACCACAGGCTCCCCTAGATGGGCTTTGATGATAGGACTCAACGGGTAGTCTTGGCCTGAGTTGTGGTCGTTGCCTTTTGAGAAGGCGCACCTTGTCCTCTTCTAAGATACTGCTTGGAATTCCGTGATGAGGAGTTCAGTGTAACACTCACTGCAAGTGAGAGGGCCACAGGGTGAGTCCATCTTTGCTCATAAGCAGTCTTCTTGAAGAAGTTTTGTCCTATGTGGCTGAATTTAGGTGACAGACTTAGATCACCATGTGTCCTTGAAATTTAAAGAATAAAATCTAAGTTTATGAAATTCCCAGGTTATTTAGAAAAATGTCACTTTAGCATACTGGGTGCACTCTGTTCTTCCCCTTCCCTCCCCCAAGCAATGTTTTCAAGCAAGATGGTAAATGACTTGCACTCAAGATGTTCAGGGGTCAAAGAGGTGAGAATCCAAGAAATTTCAAAATCAGATTTTTCAGAACCTAAAACATCCAAAACACAAACAGCATCATGCATTTCCTCTACATATCGCTCACTCAGAAACCTTCTTTGTGCCTTTGACTCATGCCACAACACCTGCTAATGTCCTCCCATTGAGTTCTGTATCCTCAAAGTTAGGGACTTGCTCTGCTCACATAGAACCACACAGTGGTTCTTTAATTCATCCAGCAACCTAAACAGGCCATGGCCTGATGCATGACATCTTTAACACGTGGGACAAATTTGCAGGAGGAAAAACCAGTACCACCAGAGAATTCCAGTAACCTACCAAGCCCAAGAGCCTTTAGAGATAAGGTATCTTAACTTAGGCAAAGTATGATTCTTGATCTCACACCAAGGTTTACGTAGAAGTGACAGTGACCCAGACATTTTAGTTACAATGTGACAGTTTCCTCCTAAGATGCTCTCCTGGCCTAAGTGCTAGGCTCCTGCTCACCCCCTCGAGAGCCCCAAAACCTTTGTTGATTGTTCCCTGGAGAGGCGTCCACTTTCCGCTCTGTTCTGCCGTTTCACATCCTCCTGAACTCTGATGCAACAGGGCTTGCTGGAGTCAGATGGCCATCGATTCAGATCTCAGCTCTGTCATTTCTGGACTGTGTATCTGAGAAGTTCTTAAATTTGTCTGGATTTTGGTTTCTTCAACTATAAGGGAAAAAAAATTGAAAAGCCCGTCTTACTGGGTTGCTTGGGAAAAAAAATCAATGAACTAATGTATGTAGATTGCCTGGTGCATATACTCAGTAAATAGTAATGCTGTAATTATTATCACACTGTACTGTGGTTAGCTGTTTAGACATGAACCTTCCTCATTAGATTCTGACCTCCTCTAGGGCAGGGACTGTGTCTTATTAAATTCTACATCTCAATCGAGAGTGTAAAGAAATACATGTTTGTTGAAATAATAACATGAATAAATAAATGAGTGCTTACAGATGAGGCCACAGCCTACCTCCACTCTCCAGGGGCCTGTGGCCCTAGAACAATATTATTATATCCCACGAACTCTCGCGTTTGCACTTGAATGCTCAGCACCACATTAGACTGAATCCCGCGGAAGGCTGCGGAGGAAACATCGCCCGTGGTCAACAGCTTCGTCTGATTCAGACTGATTAAGAGCTGCAAGTCCTGAGTTAATTTTCAATGCTTTCAAATATCACCATATGATTAATCGTACTGAGTGCCCTCCTCCTCTACCTCCCTGCAACCACAGTGAGCAAGCAGGGACTTAAAATGACAGTGTTCGTAAGTGGAAAATGCCTGCTTGCAAATCGAGCCCTGAGTACGGCAGACCCTGAAACCTCGGTTTGCTCTCGGCATCCAAGCCCCTCCCCACACCCTGTTTCTGAACTCGAGAACCTCTCTGTGTGTTTTCTACTTGAAAACAGACCCACGCTCGTCCCACGATGGTTTGTCACGTGCATCATCCCAGGCACCTTGAAACCTGCGAACACGGGTCAGGAAGTGACAAAAGGCAGCGGGCCCCACCATCATCTCTCAGCCCAGTTGACTCAGAAGTAATCCTGCTGGGTGAACTCCCCTATTAAAAAAGGAAAAAAAAAAAGTGGTCTCTTATTTGAATTCAAAACCCCCCTCCTTTGGCACATGATGTTAATCGCGTCCTACCCATATTTTGTAAATACAAAGCCTGGTTCAATGGTCCCACCGAGACCACATTTCTCAATAATGAGGGAAATGGCATTTACAGGAAGGGCTGAAAGTTTCCTTCAGTAGCCTGCATTTTTGTAAGTCCTGTATGAAACCTCCATGTGGGCATGACTAATGGATCCACCTAATTAAATTTTTACAGCATTCCAGGCCTGGAGTGTCAAATGTTTGCTTCCAGCGTGTCTCCTTGTAACACTGTCAACTACGTCTCCTATCCCATCCCCCTCCCACACCTCTTTTAGGGGTTGTAGGCTGCATTCCAGTGTCACATGAACTCAGAATTCAGTTGATGAGGATGAAGAAATGGATTGCCAAACAGTTTTTGTAAGTCAGTCTACCTTCACCTATTTCAAGAGGTTAAAAGAAACGAATGAAAAATAATCCTTTTATCCAGGGTAGGATTCTATGGGAAGTTGAAAAAGTCATTTCTTGTGGCCAAGATGGTCTGCAAAAGACCAGAGTATACACTAATCAAGCCAGAATTTTAACTTTGGAAACATACTTGGATTTGGTGGATTCTACAGACACGAGGAGTCGGAGGTTTGCTGAGGGTCATCTGCTATACGTGTTATTCCTGTTCTGCAATTGCTTTCAGAGACGAGGTATACAATTAGATCATTGGCTTGTCTCCTTACTGAAAGGTAGGAGTTTATCACAAAATGAATAGAGGATTTGAGTGTATGTCTGGCAATTCTCAGTTAAAAAAAAAAAAAAAAAAAAAGAACAGAATCAAATTTCGGTGTTGGATGAGCATCAGACTTCAGCCAGGATGGTGCAGGTCCGGGCAGTGGGCTCCTTCCAGTGCCATGCAGCACACCAGAGGTGCCTCCTTGGAGATGGACGTGTAGAGTGGACACATGCCAGTCAGTTCCTGGATGTTCTGTAAGCAGAGACTCTGCTGGCACAGTCCGTGCCATCTGCATCCGAATCGCCCCTGCGCTTGTCAAAGCACCGGTTCCCAGCCCCAACCCAAAGTGTTTGGATCAGAATCTGGAAATGAAGACAGGGACTTCACAAACCTCCCGTGGAGCTTCTCTCTCTGCTTCCTGTCGAGCCCAACAACTAGAACTTGAGATCCAGCGTCTCAAGGCTGCTGAGAAAGTCACTGCTGAACAGGAGTCGGGGGTTCCCAGCGAAGCAAGATCTGGAAGAACTGAGGCCAGGTCGCTGGTACAAGGAAACCTAGTTTTCATCCAGCGGTCAAGTCCCTGGAGTCTCCCCGTCACTCAGAGAGCCTCTAGATGACTTTTCAGTCTAAGGCCTATAGGAATCAGTCCTAGGAGGAAAGCTATCCTGCTCTCTTCTCTGGACCTTTCCTAACCTGCCCATCCCTCTCCCGGGCCTCACAAGCACTCCCATGAGTCCACCTGCACACACTTGGAACAAAACTGTCCTGGCAAACATCTTCGCAAGCATGCCTGCTGCCCACATGTCCCAACAGAGAGCTACAATCCTTTGTCTCTGGTTGGGACAAATTACCATCTCATCAGAAGATTTCTCTTTCTAATTCATCTTGGGAAAAATCACCAACCACAAGCAATTCAAAAAACCATCTCCCTCCAAAGTTTCATCCTAGTGTGGCAATCTTCCCACTCCACAACAGATAGAGTCAAGGTAGATGAAATGGTTGGAAATTTGTTGTGCAACAAAACAGGAATTTTTGGCAGCCGCCCTTTGCTCTGGTCCCGGGAGGAGCCCAGCACCACACTGGACAAAGCAGTCGTGTAGTATAATAGACTCAACAGGACTTTGGAATCAGCTGGCTCTACAATAAGTGTCTTCAGTTGGCACTGGCTGTGTGGGCTTGGGAAAGTAATATCTTCTCAGCCTCAAGCTCCTTTTCCACTTGTTAAATGCCTATGAACAGGAAAGAAAAAAGAGATTATGTAGGGAACCACCAAGCCCAGAGTGCTAAGATACCCAATAAAAGGAGGCGGTTAGTTAGTTATTGTCTTGGCAGACTACGTACTCTCTGTAGACTTTAAGTTGCTTTATTTTACTTATTTGAAATAAAGACACACACACACACACACAGAGAGAGAGAGAGAGAGAGCAAAACACACAAAGAGAGTCAGAGAGCTTCCATATGCTGGTTCACTCCCCCAAATGCTTGTGGCAGCCAGCGCTGGGTCAGGCTAGAGCTAGGAGCCTGAATGCAATCCAGCTCTCCCACATGGGTGGCAGAGACCCAGCTGCTTGAGCTGTCACTGGCTGCCTCCCAGGGTGTGCATTAGCAGGAAGCTGGAATTGAAAGTGGAGCCAGGACTCCATTACAGGCCCTCCTCTATGGGATGCAGGCATCCAAATGCCCCTCCCCATGCCCTCCCCCAACTTCAGATGGATAAAGCTCTGAGTTTGAATCTTGACTCTTCCACCTATTGGCTGAAAAATTTTGTGCAAGTGCCTTAACCTCTGTGGATGACAGGTTCTCTATCAGAAGAAAAGTAGCAGCAGCACCAAACTGACAGAGCTGCTTGGAGAGCTGTGTTAATGGGTGGTGAGAAGCTAGGCTAGGAAAGGAAAATACTTAGAAGGAAACGGCTGGGGTCTCCTCCTGCTCTTTTTTACCATCCCCCTCCCTACTCCTTCTTCCCCATCTCTTCCACTTCCTGATCCCTCCACATCTTCACTTCCACTTCCTTTTCTTCTCATTCCCCTCCCCCCCCCCTCCTCCTCCTTTTCTTCATTCTTCTTCTTCATCATTGTCTTCATCTGCTTCTGTACTGAAAATGAGAGCATGTCACGGGAAGGAGTGACAAAGGAGCTGCTTCCCCCTTGGGGGAAAACACTCCTGGAGAGTGGATCAGGGCAGGAGGCTGTGACTGGGGGAGAGTTCATTCCCGATGATACAAGCCACCAAACAGCCTTTCCGAGAAAAGTGACCCCAGTCCGCATGTCAGCTGGCCCTTTCTAATCTCCCCTTGCCTGTGGTCAGGATCAGATAAAGTCCTCCCCCGCCCCGCGCAAAAAAAAAAGGGGGAAGGGGTTTTTCTCCTTGAGCTGCAGGTCAAGAAAGGTTTGGTGTTTTTAGGCAGAGAACCAAGAGCCTTTTGAGTTTGGGGGAATGGCCGCAATCACACATGTTCAGGAAGGCAAATGGATTTATGGCCCTAATTAGGTCCATTGTTTCCTAACTCTGTATCCCTGGGCACGTGGGTCAAAAAATGGGAGCATAATGCCTGCTCCACAGGGCTTTAATGGGATTGAACACCCTGTGCCATACTGAGCGCACTACTAACTTCCCACGGGAGTGAAAGCAGGAGCTATCTGGGGATCTCTGCCTCTCCTCCACCTTCTGGTACCTGGAAAGAGAGCCAGCATTGTCTAGAGATGATGCCTCCTCCCCCCCATTTAACTCTGGGCTCATCCTGGTGGAGGACGTATTAGTTGATTGGACATCAAGGCTGTCTATAAAACGAGGATTTACTAAAAGTTCCAGTTCCTCAAAAAGTTAAGCACAGAACTACTATATGACCCAACAGTCCACCACTAGAAATATGCCCCACAGAACTGAGAGCAAGACTCCAAGCCAATACTTACACACAAGCATTCATACCAACACTATTCACAAGAGTCAAAAGGTAGAAAGAGGTGCTGTTCCCTGGTGTAGCCGATTAATGTGCTGCTCGCAACGCTGGCAGCCCATACTGGAGCACCAGTGCAAATCCTGGCTGCCCCACTTCTGATCCAGCTTCCCACTACTGTGCCTGAGAAGGCAGCAGAAGATGGTCCAAGTGCTTGGACCTCTGCCACGCGTGGGGAGACCAGGATGGAGTTCCTGGCTCCCAGATGTGGCTATTGAGGCCTTTCGGGGAGTGAGACAGCAAGTGGGAAATTCTCTCTCTTCCTCTTCTCTCTGTCTTGTACTTGCTCGCTCTCACTTGCACTCTGCCTTTAAATAAATAAATCTTCTATTAAAAAAAAAAAGCAGAAACAGCCCAGAGCCCAAAATGTTCACCAACATGAGAAGATAAACACAATGAGGTCTATCCACATAGAGGAATATTCTTCAGTTATGAAAAGGAACAGAACACCAGCATATGGTAGACCAGATGAATCTCCAGAACCTCAAGTTGAGTGAAAGAAGCCAGACCCAAAGATCCACATACTTATGATTTTCCTCCCAGGAAACAGATGAATCCGCAGAGACAGAAAGCAGATGAGTGGTTTCGGGGGCTGAGGAGAAGGAGCGATAAGGACTGACCACTTAGGGGTTGCAGGATTTTCTCTGGGGGTGATTAAAGTGCTTTGGAACTACAGAGAGTTGACGGTTGTCCAACACTGGGAGTATTTAAAATGCCGCCGAGTTGGACACTTGAAAATGGTTGCTTCTGTGTGGTATTAATGGCATTCCAATTGTGAAAAATTTCTGAAGTCCCCATGTGTGGCTGTGTTGGTACCAGAATGAAAAACCAGAAGGAAAAGCAAGCAGTGACTGTCAGAGTACTGATTACAAATTTGCACTTCGAGGGCAGGGTAGGCCCCTAAATCTCTTTAATTAAGACAAAGAAGACAACGGCAGTGGGGCAAACAGCAGTTCAGCAGATAAATAGCAACCAAAAGCGACGAGAGCGGTGGCTCCTCGGGAATGGTCAGCTGCACTGATTTTTTTAAGTCAAGTTAACACATTAAGTGTGCAAACAACACCGCGGGGTCCTTTGTTCCCACTCTCCCGACCCTCTCCACCAGCTTCCTTGGCTTGGCATGCATCCTATTTTCCGAACAGCAGCTGTGCACAGTTGAATAGTAAATCAAACACCCTAAAAAACTGTTGTTTTAAAACAATGTCTCAGATTTCCCAGATCGTGCATGGCTGTTTTCCTTCCCGACATCCCTTGCCTCAGACGGCAGTGCCAGTAAACCCATTCAGGTAGTGGGCCGCGGCCCCGGGGCTGCGTCCCCAGCGAGAGGTGGTGTGGAGGCAGAACTTGCAGGCAGCCTTGGGTTCAGGCAGATCCTTTGTGCTGTTTCTTAGCATTTGCTTTTTAACAAACATTCTTAGACAGGAAGAGCTGGGGTGGACAGGGTTCCCTGGGCACGCATATCACCAAGGATCCTGGCTCCCTTCCTCCTGGTTCTGCAGGCCACTCTGAAGTTAGCTTCTGCCTGCAGCCCCCAGCAAAGGCTGTGTGGGCTCCACACTCACTGTCTGGGGAGGCCGTTGTCCTGTGCAAGGAGATCAATCCCACCAGGCTGAAGGCTTTTTCTAAAGGGATATGGCTTGCTGACGAATCTCACGTGCACACACGCACACTCACGCACTCGCAGGCCCCGGTGGGGTGGGTACCCAGGCTCAGCCGCTAACTTTTATGGAACTAGGATTTCTCAGCCTGAGCATTGAGGACCTCAGACTTGACCCTGCTTTGTTGGTTGTCAAATGTTCCTTGTAGGAGGGGAAGCGCCAAATCTGCTCTGGTTAAGAACTACCGTCATAAAAGAATTTTTAAGTTAAACTTTTTAAAGATGTATTTATCCATGTATGTGAAAGGAAGAGTGACTGGGGTGGAGGCAGGGAAGCAGAGAATCTTCCACAGCTTCACTCTCCAAATGCCTGCAATAGACAAGGCTGGGCCAGGCCGGATCCAGGAACCAGGAACTCCATCTGGGTCTCCCACCTGGCTGGCAGGTACCCAAGTTCTTGGGCCATCATGTCAGTGCCACCTCCCAGGTGCATTAGCAGGAAGCTGATGGGAAACAGAGGAGCTGGGGTTCCAGTTTACTCCAGTCTAGGATACGCATGTCCCAAGCAGCAGCCTAATCCACTGTGCCACAAGGACCACCCATGATGTAAAGGATGAAATAGTCTAAGTCAAAGTATTGATCATGTTCCAGACACGATCTACCCCCTGGAAGGGATATTCAAGGACCAGAGCTGCCCTGGGAGTACAACACAGTCCATCCTACCAAGGGAAAGGGTAACATTTTAGCCTGTACTTGGACTAGCCAGTTTATCTGGAATTATCTTATTTAACCACTTGTTTATTGATAGCGTCCCCACAGATGGCAAAGTCCATGCAGTCGGGACTTTGATGATCTGGGTCACTGAAGATTCCCGCTGAACTTCCTCCTTCTGAGACCGCCTGATCTCTGCTCCTCTCTTCCTCCCCCTCTCTGATTTCTCCTTCTTTGTTCCTCTGGCTGTTTCTCTCTTCCCATCCACATCTGAATGGACTCATATTCCCTCGCACAAAAGCAAATGCACTAATGTTCCCACTAAGACACACACACATACACACATACACACACATGCACGCACGCGCACACACACACACCAGTGCACAGCAGGAAATTCAAAGGAAACACCAAAAACTCATCCGGAGCCCATCACTGAGACACATACGGTCAGAAGTGCCTTCTTGACATTGGCCGATTTGTCCCAACTGCAGGGCTTGATGCCCTCCCCCTGAGGTCGCCAGAAGTTCTGTTTGCAGGCCCAATAACCATGTGATCCTTTGCGTGTAGACTAATGTACAATTGCCATGCAAATCACATTGAAGCTCCAACCCCACTCTACCCCCAAAGGAACAACCTCTCTGTGGTTATGAAGCCCATATCCCGCGGTTCTCATTTCTTGGCAAAGGTTCCGAAAGGCTGGCTGAGCAGGCAGGGACGCAGTTCAGAAAACATAATCGTTTATTTACTCAGATAAATTTGATACTTGCTACATAAATTTGAGGGTATTTTGTTAAACACTTTATATGCTGTACTACACCCAAAAGACCGTAACAGTGCCTCTAGATTGAGGAGCATGATTGGGAAACAGCAAACCAGGCAAATAAATAAATTATATGTATTTATTTTTTTAACATGCTTTTCTAGACATGCTGCAAGGCCTTTCTCAGGTGACACGTGCTTGGCAACCTAAAATGAAAAATGGCCTCTTGAACTGAGAGAATTGAAGCCGCATTCATCTCCCACCTGGGCGGCAGCAAGCGCCCACCCATTTGCTTCTCTTGGTGAGCAGAGAAAGGTCAGACCCAACGGCCACCAAACTAAATCAGCAGCCATCCTTTTTCCCCGACTCTCTGCACAGAAACAACATCTAGGAGCGCATAGATCAAACCCCAAACCCTGTTTTTGTTAAAGGAGACACCAAAACATCTGTAGAAGCCACGCACCATCCCGTGTTGAGCACTGAGTCTTGGGAGTCAGCAGAGTGTTTGTTCCCCAGATGCCTGCTGATCTTCTGCGACTGGGAGAATCGCAGGTCAGCCTGCCTGAGCGCTGGCGTCGTGGAAAGCAGTCTCGGAAAACCTTCTTCACCTAGCCAGCCTCCTTGGCTCTTCTCAGCGCTCCCAAGCGGCCTTCGTGGAACATTTAGGTTGCCTGAGCCACTCTGCCTGACCGTAATCCAACCCAGAACCTCAGAAAGTGCCACAGTGGGCCGCTCATATGCAGGGATGCTGAATCTAGGACCTCAACCAGCAGAGGATCAAAAGCACTAAAAAAGAGTCTGCACTTTACATACAGGTTCTTGGGTCATTGTTCCCTAAACAACACAGTCTGACAATTGTTCACACAGCTTTTGAAATATAGTAGGTATTACAAGTAATCTGGAGGTTATTTAAAGCATAGAAGAGAATGGCATAGGTTATATGCAAATACTACACTAACAAAAGAGTCTCTGGCAAAGGCTGTATCCACCAGGGTCCTGGAACCTGTTCCCGATGTATACTAAGGAACAACTATGTTTTTATACATGTTTTACAAATTGATAATTAAGGGCCAGAAAGCTTAGAAATCTTCCCTGAGTTACCACAGCCACCAAACAGTGACAGTGGGATTTGAGCCCTGGTCATCTTCCATCAGAGCCAACCTCCTTTCAACTGCAGCTGCATGTTATTTGATGTGGTCCTCTGTGTACTTGCAGTCCCTCCGTGGCTCAGTCATTGCCTCTGTGATAGCCATCAAGTGGAATCCAATGTCTAATTGATGCTTGAATCATTGTGATGAAGCAGCTAGGCTCAATGGGAAAAAATTACATAATTGATTAGTGATGCCTGCTCTGTGTGTAAAAGTGGTGAGTAGTGGCATGTATGTGACCTGTTTGCCAATGACTGACCAATTTCCATGGCTCAACAACAATTTTCTGAACTCCAGAGCCAGCCTTTCAGCTGCCTGGGAGGTACCTCAACCAGGATGTCTTCTAGGTACCTCCAACTCCCCAAGGCTGGCCTCTTCTCTCACAACCCCTAGCCAGGTCTAAAAATCCATTGTCTGCTCAAGCGTCCAGGTGATAAACCCGAGAGCACTTCCCCTCCCCTCAGCCAATATGCCAGTCACTCACGTATCTTTTCCCTTCTGCTTTTTATGGCTTTCCAGAATCTACTGTCCTTATCACCTTCTCACTCTTTGAGTCTAGGATAGGCCCCCATTGAAACATCCACAATAGCAGCTAACTAGCACTCCTGCCTCCAGACTTGCTCATCACCTCCAAGTATTGCTCCTGGAGCATGAATCCAGACATGCATTACCCGGATATCTGTGGCTTCCTTAAAGTCTAAGCTCTTTAGCCAGCATAGAAGACTTTTCACGGGAGGCCTCATTTGAACTGTTCAGATATTCCCCGGCTCCTCCATTCCCCACTTCATCATGTGTTACCTAGGCTTCAACAGCATAAACCACCTTGCTCTCGCATTCCCTCATCATCATGCCCATGTGTCTTTGCACAGTCTGCTTCCTGCTCTCATAGTGCCCTCCACAATTTAATGATGCTTTCTAGAGTCCTCCTTGCCATTGGTGGGCATAAGCCAAGAGTCACAGTTCCTGTCCACAGCTCTGAGAGGCCTTGTCACAGGAGCCCGGTAGGGCCAGTCCATGGCCATCTGCAGAGGACCTGGGCTTCCTCTGGGCCTTTTCTTCAGTTCCTTTGCGAAGTAGCAGCTGGCAGGATGAGAGTTACAGTCTCTACATCTACAAAGGACAGGCTTTAGGCGATGTCCTTGTGGAAGCTGGATGGTGAGGCCCAAGACCCTCCGTTACCCTTGACAATGTCATTCCACAACAGGCACTTGGGCTGGTAAATGTTTATATTAACTTGGAGCTACCATTGAATTTTGATCATGCCTGTTCAATACATGCTTTTGACTAAAGTCACTTGATACCTGGCTCTGATTCATGACTGAGATCCTTGAGGATGGAAACTAACCTGAGACAGCTCACCCTCCCGTTGGACCTGGGCCTCAGACCTGGCAAAGGGCAGACATTTAAGAAATGATCACTAATGGGATTGAACGGGATAAAGGGGAGAATAGATGATTCAATCTCAGATCTATCCCTTAGCATCTGGGTATTCTCAGTCTTATTTTGTAACCTTTCTATGCGTCCGTTTCTCCAGTCACAGAACTGTGGGAATAGTTATGCCATATTCCTGGATTCTTCAAGCATTGTTATCCATGGGTGGAGAATAGATGTATGTATATATGTATGTATTGATGGATGAATAATCATGTTGATGAATGAGTGGATTATCAATAAATAAGTTATTGGGTGGTTTTATTTTGTCATATAATTAATTAAGGGAAATGTTCTTCCATAACTGCCAAAAGTGAACAAGCATTCACACACTAAGGGAAGTGACCCAAGCTCAGATGGTCCCTCAAGAAACCAACAGATCACGGGAAAGTTTTCAGCCCTGCAAATATCATGAAGGTTCCCTCTGGGCAACGGGACAAGCTTTCCATCAGACATTCCTCTCCCAGAAGAAGAGGGAAGAGAGGGGAGGGGAGAAAAGAGGAGGAGAAAGCACGCATGCACACACACACACACACACACACGTACACACACACGTACACACACACACAGAAATTACTGTGAGCCAAGCCCTTTTCTTGGACACTTGAAAACGCTGACCCTTCATCCTAGCCAGCTCTCCTCCCCCTTCAGCCATCCTAACAGCCGTCTAAAGGCCTGAGGTTTCGCCTTGCAGAAGGTGGTGAAGACAAGATCTTGAGCTCTCAGTAACTCTGCTTGTGACTTAATCTGTCATCTCAGTAGTACTTGTGTGTGAAGGCGCTGATGGAGATATGCATAGAAGGAGCGTGCCCCTGTGCCTTTCTGCTGTAATCCATTCCAGGTCACCTGTCACCACCTCTGATCTCTCACCTGCAGCTCAATGGCCGGGCCCACCAGGAAAACCCAGACCCTCCAGTTGGAGCGCTCCATGGACCCCAAGACTGCGGCCCCTCCCCGGCTCTGCTGTATCAGCTGAGTAATCTCCCTGCGCATTCTGACACACAGCTGCAAGAAATGAAGCCTGTGCTGTTGATAGATGAAACTTTGGGTAAGATTACATGGTTTTGAATATCTTGATGACATATTTGTCTGAAAAGTCTTTTAGAGGACGGCCTAATATAAATGCACGGAAATGTTTCTAATGACTAGCATTTGTCTACAGACTTCGTTGGAGAAATTAGCATTCATGTGTCTCGGGATGTCATTTGCATTTGTATGTGGGGACCAACTCTTGAATAATCATTTCTTCCAGCCCAGAAGAGTTAACTGTTTACTCTGAACACAGGCTGGCTTCCCTTCAGAGGCGATCTGGCTGGATCTTTGGGGTCTAGAAAAAGAAATGATGTCCTGGGCGTGTATCCCCCCACCCCAGCTCCACTGGAACCTTCTAGATAATCCTCAGTTTCCATTTTCCCTAGCACATATGCACTTGGCCCTGCTGTGTTCCAGCCTCACCCACCCAGCTGGTGTCATCGCCTCCCCTGGCCCATCCAACCTCAGCTCTTTCTACCTACTCCAGTCCAACCAGCTCGAAGTCTGAGACTTGCCTGATGGGACATATACTTAGAGTTCTCCCCATAGTAATGGAGATTCCAATGAAAATTGAGGGGAATTGTTATTGTACAGAGCTAGCATGGGTTCTGCTTCCTGTGTGGTTTCATAGAGATCTGTTGGCTGAAGTTTTTCTGGTCCAGTTTTACATTATCTAGCAGGAGAAAACAAAGCCCGGATACAGTGAGGCAGATCTGCATTCTAATAAGGCTCTTACCTGCTCTGTAGTGCCCAGGAAGTACACCTCTCTAGGTGCTAGCTTTTCATCTATAATTTGGGGAGGAAATTGCGCTAGTCACCCCAGAGATTTGAAGGAGAGTTGAACATGCTTGGCACATGATAGACATGAAGTGAATGTTACTTCTTAGTGTTGGTTTTCCCAACAACTTGTGGTGTGCCCTCAGCAGTGGCACTGAGGCTCCTGAAAGCAAATCTGCAAATAGTAAAACACGATGCACCTGCTTCAGGGCAGGAGTCATTTGGGAGAGTTTTGCAGAGATCCAGGTAGCTGGACAGCCACCGTACTCATTGCCTGATGAGCTCGGATTCTGTCATAAAGTTCTCTTTGGTGTCTTTTTCCTGTGAAGTCTTGCCCTGTGTCAGAAGCAACGCCTAATATTGTGCCAGAGTGCTTTACATGGGAAAGAAAGGGCCCAAGGGGAGGTGAAGCTCACACGTGGCTCTGCCCTAAGACCTGGCACCATGCGTTTGTTGGAGGCCTTGTAAATGACTAGGTGTATGAGTGGGAGACCCTCCTGCCTCCTAGAATATTGATGCTCTGTGTTCCCAGAGATAAGTGTCAAGAGTGACAGTAAGAAGATAAACATTAACAGCAGTGATAATACTGTGTCTCTGGGACCCTCACCCCAGAGCAGGCTGTCTGCTGAGCTCTCTACAGCATCACCTAATTCAACACATTGACGGGCTTGCAGGTGTCAGTTCTCACGTCCATCCCACCAGGAACTGGGATGTAGAACGGGAAGAGGAGGTTTGGAAGCCCTAGAACGGCTACAAGGATGCTAACATCCAAGCCGCCTCCGTTTGCTCTTCCTTCCCGTCACCGTGGCCCTCTCCTGCCTTGTCTGGCAGAATGTCTCGTTTTGAAATCTCAAAACTCCCAAGTTTGGAAGGGAAAAGGGATTCTATCCTTTCAAATGTGGCTGGATTCAGACCTCTAGAGGCTCCAGGAACTAGAGAATGAAATACGACGGTCACCCTACTTGTAGTTAAAAGTGGAAATGGGCCAGGCGTTTAGCCTAGAGGTTAAGATGCCTGCATTCCACAGTGGAGAGCCTGGGATTGAGAGCTGGCTCCAGCGCAGGACTACAGCTTCCTGCTAGTGCAAACCCTTTGACCCAGTGGCAATGGCTCAAGTAATTGGCTCCTTCCAAACATGTGGAAGACCTGGGTTGAGTTCCTGGCTCCCAACTTCAGACCTGCCAAATCCTAACAGCTGCTGTCATTTGGAGAGTAAACCAATGAAAGCCGCCTTCTCCCTCTCCCTGTTCCTTTTTTTTTTTTCTTGCTCTCTCTCTCTCTCTCTCCCCCTCCCTTCATCTCTCCCTCCCTCCTCCTCTCACTCACTCTCTCCCTCTCTCCCTCTTGCCCTTCTTTCAAATAAAAAAAAAATCAATTTTTTTTTAAAAATTGTCTTAAAATGGAAACAAAATTAGACTGGAAGGGCAGCAGCAGAAGTCGAAGCAAGTTTTGCCTTTCCTTTAATAATTTTATTTGTGCTTTAAACTGCTTTCATAGAAATATTTTTGGTAGGGCAACTGCTGCTTTGCTGCTCTCTCGAGCTCATCTCTCTCTGCCTGTGCACGACTGAGCACTGGCCCTGTGGCCGCCCACACTTGATTGGATCACAGGGCACGTGGCTTCACGCTGTGATCTCAGATTGGCTGGTCTGTCTCTCCACCTGTCTTCACACTTCCTAGAAGATAGGGACTAGCCTTCAGTGCAGGATCAGACACAAAGAAGGGACTCAATCGTTGTAGGGTGAATGAACTTGATCCTATGGAATGTCTTCTCAGTTTGCGGGGAATCCCAAGCGTCTCTCTGTGTGTATCTCTATCATCTCTAACTCTCTCTTTCTCTCTCTCTGCCTGTCATCCTTCCTCCTCCCCTGCTCCCTCTCTCCTTCTCTCCCCCTCTCACTGGAGTTGCCACAGAGGAACGGAGTACTATGACCGGACTTGCAGAACTACTTGACTTGCTTCCATCGTTCTGCAAGGAGCCATGTGAACACCGTGTCAAGCTCTCTGCCGTCATGTTAATGTCTCAGATGATGCTATCTGGGGCGCCGCGTCTCCTGCCAGAGACAACGCCTGCTCCATGAGATCCAGGCCAGGCCCTACCCTTCCCATGTCTGCGAAGGCATGTTGGGACAGGCAGAGCTGATCCTCACTGAAGCTTGGATTTTTTTTTAAACTAGTGTACCTTGATAATATTTTTATGTGTCTCTTGCCCAACCTGAAACTTGTTGTTGGAATTCTTGGTGATCTTCTAAAAAACATAGCTTCAAATGCCACCAGGAGTACACCTGAACCACTCTCGATAATATATTTCCCAAGCAGCAAAAACCTACAGCTAGTCCTCAGGGAAAGAGCATTCTAGAGAAGGGTACAGCATCTCCTAACATCTCTGGGCATCACTATTGTGAAAGAAATAGTTGCATCTACTGTGGCCTCTATTTTGACTGGGTTGTTTGGTCATTTGAGTCAAACAAGTAATTAAGTGAACATGCACAGGCATATTAACACATAATAGGTTGCATATATAATTGTTATGTGCAGATACTTCACTGCTTTCGTCACAGCCATTTGTTTCTTGTATCTACCAATTTTCTAAAGATTTGTTTATTTATTTGAAAGGCTGAGTGACAGAGAGAGAAAGGGAGAGACACAGAGAGAGACCTTCTATATACTACTTCATTCTCCCAAACGGCACATAGGCCAGGGCTGGACTAGGCTGAAACCAAGCACTTGGGCCATCATCTGCTGCTTTCCCAGGTGCATTAGCAGGGATCCGAATCAGAAGTGGAGCAGCCGGGACCAGAACTGGTGCTCCGATATGGAGTGCCGGCATCTCCAGCAGCAGTTTAATTGGCTGTAGCACAGTGCTGGCTCTTGTTCTCATTCAATTTTGAATTGAGTGTTTTTTTTTTAATCCCTGCAACTCCCCCACCCCACCCCCAGCCTGGCCCCCATCCATCCTCTGCATTTCTCCACCCGTCTGTGCTCTGGAAGGCAGATTATGTGGACATACAGCTATAGCTTGAACATGACCCTGGAAGTGGGAAATCAGTCCCCAGTGCAGCAGTGTTGAGAGGCGGCGTGACCAGATCGCCAAGGCACCCACCCGTGAGTGGGTGAATGCCTTCCCCGGGGAACTGGGTTGGCTCTCGTGGAGTGAGTTCTGCTTCTCGCAGAACCGGTGAACGACCAGAGAGCTTCCTTGCCCACTTGCTTGTCAGCCCGTTGCCATGTTCTGACAGCACAGGCTCCTGCCAGATGTGGCCACCGCGGTGTTGGCCTTCCAGCCTCTTGGAGCCTGAACCAAAATAAACTTCTGTCCCTTATAAACGGCCCAGGCTGTGGGATGTTGCTATAAGAACAGCAAAGCCCACTAAGACAGTATCAAGGCACTCCCGAGCCCTGCGGCTTCCATTTGCGTCAGGCCGTGAGACAAGAGAAGGGGATCAGACGCTGGCATCAGACTACACCGTCCACGCAGTGCTCCCTCTGCCCGCCTCCTCCTCTCCCTTCCCACTTTCTCCTGGGTTTTAGAACCAGTCCCTTACCCTTGAAAGCCGCAAGAGGTGTGGCAGCGGCATCCTGGTGTCCACGGCCCAGGAAAGAGTACTTTCTTTGACGGTTTTTCCTGTACCGCGGCTCCCCTTTGGGAACGCTCCCTTTACTGAAGCTTCCCTCACTGAGCCAGGTTGACTGCTTCTTGTCGGAATGGAAATGGTTTAAAGCTTGTGGACTGGACTGAATCTCCAAGGGTATGACTCCCCTTGGGTACTCGGAGGTCTGGGTAGAGTATGGTCTTCTCCCCGGGACTGAATCAGAACTCAGCTCAGAAGTACAGAAGTGACCTTCACACCCTCCCTGGGAGAGCCTAAGCCAGAGGGCTTAGCTCCTCTCCCAGCCCACCCCCGTGGACCCCAAAACCAAGGCTGAGCTTTGCAGAAGGATGGAGCATTGGGCCAGGCTTCAGCATCTGGGTAGGATCTCCTTTCTGCTCCTTAACTTTGAGACACACACAGGCTTCCTCCTTGGGGTCATTGGTCAAGTTAGATGACAGTCCAAGCCTCATTTCTCATCAGGCCCTCAAAATATGTGAAGGGTGCGTGAGGACCGTTGAAAAGTTGTCATAGTGAACATACAGTGCACTTTCCCAGCTGGATTAGGAAACCTGATGCCAGGAATGGTAGTTTACACGTGGTTTTCTTTTCTTTTCTTTTCTTTCTTTCTTTCTTTCTTTTTTTTTTTTTCTTTTTTTTTTTTTTTTTTTTTTTGACAGGAAGAGTTAGACAGTGGGAGAGGGAAAGGTCTTCCTTCTGTTGGTTCACCCCCGACATGGCCGCTATGGCCAGCGTGCTGCGCCGATCCAAAGCCAGGAGCCAGGTGCTTCCTCCTGGTCTCCCATGGGGTGCAGGGCCCAAGCACTTGGGCCATCCTCCACTGCCTTCCTGGGCCACAGCAGAGAATTGGCCTGGAAGAGGAGCAACCGGGACAGAACCCGGTGCCCCAACTGGGACTAGAACCTGGGGTGCCGGTGCCACAGGTGGAGGATTAGCCTGGTGAGCCACGGCGCTGGCCTACACGTGGTTTTCTCTTCCTCCATAGCAGCTAGCCAGTGCCATGCTTCAGAACTTAGAAAACTGTGGTTGACTGGCCGCTCTGCTGGTTCACTTCCCAAACGCTCACACAGGGGTTGGCCTTGAGGCGGAAGAAGGGAGCCAGGAACTCACTCTGCCTCTCCTGTAGGGGTGGCAGGACCTAGACATTTGGAACATCCCCACTTCCTCCCAGGATCTGCATCAGTAGGAAGCTCGAGTCAGGAGCCTGAGCTGGAGCCGGGCAGTGAATCCTGGTCCTCCCGCGGGAGACACTGATACCTTAACTGGCGTCCAGCGCTGTGCCAAAGGTCAGCTCCTCTCTTGTACTTTTTGAAAGAAGGCAAATGATGATCTTCTAGAACTTCAGGGAGGCAGACAAAGGGTGTCCACTCAAAAAACAAAACCACCTTCTTAGCCTGTTATACAGCTAGGACTGGTCACGTGGCTCAGTTCTTACCAATGAGATATAAGTATTTCAATGGTGCATCAATTTCTCCCCTTTTTTTTCTTGTATGGAACACAGATAGGATGGCTGGAACTGCAGCAGCCACCTCAGGAGCACGAGAAAACAAGCGATAAGGAAAAAGCATGCCCACTATTGAGATGCTTGTGTTGATAATATTGAGCCACTAAACTAGTGAGAGCAGCCAACTGCCATCAGAATTGTGGGTGGGTGGGCAGAGGAAATATCAACCCTTATTTGTTTAAACCACTGTTAATTAGTTATTATGGTGCTTGTAGCCTAAAGAATTCCTATGCAACATGGTAAATCCTGTAATAACAAGATAACGTCCTCTGCCCCAGCATCCCATAAGCCTTGTGAGCTGTAGTCTGTGTCCCACAAATGTTTTTAAGTTCCAAATCTTGGTCTCCCCCAGCATTGCCTAGAACCCATGACCTCTCCATTCCGCTCTCGGCCGCAGAAATCACAGCGACACTGCTGTCGGCGGCATCCGGGGCTTGGGGAAAGGACACGGGCAGCAGGAACTCTGCAGAGGACAGCAGCAGTTACTGCGTACGCCTTCTGGTCAGTGGTTCGCACACACCCAGGGTGGCTTCGAAGCAGCATTCTTATCTGCTGATGAAAACCCCGAGGCTCGGGCGTGTCACTGGGCCACGATCCTGATGCGAAGCCTCGTCTCTCCCAGTGCCCTCAGGTGTCTTCCCAGCTAGACCAAGAACTCAGCATCTAGAAACCACTCTTAGGTTTGTTCTTCTTGAGTTTTGCAGCTGAAGACACCAGCCAGCCCCGCCAGGTGTCAACCTGCACGTCCGCTGACTGTGCGCTAAGCCTTCAAAGGGTCTCGTGTCACCTCTGATCCCGGGAGGCTCGGAGGACGGTGGTTTGGGGCTATTGAGAAAGTCTCCCTTTCCTCTCTCTGATTTGCATGCTGGATGTCTATTGAAAGTTGCTATGGTGATCCGTTTGACCAGAAGTTTCCGCTGAATCATCCCAACGCATATATAAAAATATAAATGTGGTTTGGGGACCCGAAGCCCAGCAGCCCGGAGAGCCGTCTCCATTTTTCACATGTGACTCACTCGCGGTCGTGCGTGGGCCCAGCTGGGAGGAAGGCGAAACCTCTGCAGCAGGTGTTGCTCCCTGGAGAGACTTAGCAGAGCCCTGGCCCTTGTGAGGTCCCAGGAAGGAAGCATTGAAGCCGGCACCTGGGCTCAGCCTTTGCTCCACTGGGTCCTTCCCCAGCTGCCCATCTTTAAGTCCATGTCTCCAGCCCAGTGTTTCCGAGGAACGTCTGTGCTAAGCATTTGTGTCCAGGTGGTCTGCTTGGGAGCTGCACACAGAAGCCGAAGGAAAGGAGCGGGGATTCTGAGGTGCAAGAGGGAAAGGCCAGTGGAAGGTGCTGCTAGCCAGGGGCTGCTGCAGGCACAGATCCGCGGGGGCTAGGGGAACGGGTCACAGCAGGTGGTGACTTGGAGCCTGGGTCATGGACGGGCAGAGAAGGCTTAAATCTCTCTTCTCATTGCAGTGCTGGCTCCAGGTTTTGCTAGCGTCAGCCTTGACATTGGCTTCTGTAGGCAGGGAAAGGAAGGAGAGACTGTCTAGGAGTGTGAAGAAAGAAGGTAAGCAGTGGAGCCCAGGACAGGGTGTGGCCTGGGGAACGTCCTCGGGCATTCTGGTTTCTTGACTTCCTCTCTTCACCGAACAGTGGCTGCCAAATAACACGTGCTGCTCTTGGCTGTGAACCAGGTATAAGGGCTCATGGCTTGGTACTTCACTTGTACATCTCAAGAGTTAAACAGGGCTCTCAAAAGATGCCCTTCATTTCTTTCAACTGCATTAAGGCGTTTGTTCTTTATTTGACATACGTACCATGAAACTTGGTGGCCATGCATTTGGTTAGCTTTCTAGATAAAAGCATTGCCTGATTATCCCCTTGTTTGCTACTTGCAGGTGTTTGGAGGGTGTCACTGGTTGTGGGGGTTGTGAATTGGGAACAAGAACTCAGAGGTCAGGGGAAAATGCAAGGCAGATTGTTCAAAGAGATTATTTTTCAAGTTGGTGTTGATTTTTAAGAGTTGTACAATATGTTACCTCGGCAAGAGAGGCGGAAGACAACTTTTCTAGAAAACCCCTTGACCTATCAAAACCCTAAAATATTTAAGCTTTTCACCCAGTAACCCCAATTTTTGATATTTATCTTAGAAAAATGTTCAGTAGTTATGTACAAGAATATAGACCACAGCAGTAATTAAATGACTCTAACAATGCAAACCAGCTGAAGAGCCCCAAATAAACAAATTAATCAAATAAATGATTTTATAATCACATGATTGAAAACTCTCAAAGAATATTCAGTTATTTGGGAAAGTATTGATGGTATCATCATGATGCAAAAAGGTGACTATAAAGGCACATTCATTCTAATGCAAATTCTTTTAAATATTTCAGTTATGCATTTGCATACTTGTGTATATGCGTTCATATGTGGATTACACCAGACTGTTTCTCAGTGGTTACCTTCATTCATATCTTTATTCCCTCTCCTTTTTTATTCTTTGCAAATTTGCTGTAATGAGCAAAAAAAATTCTCATTATCAAACAAGGAAGCAATAAATATGATGTGTAAAAGTGCTAAAAAAGCCAAATTTTAGAATCCTGGTCCTTTTTCCTTAACATGTTCTTTCCTGAAAATGCAGGAAATCCCCCAAAAACAGTGAGGGCAGCTGCAGTGCCCAAGAAAGTCCAGACAAGTGCTTTGATGCATGGCCTGTGACCCCAAGGAGGGAACACGGAGGAAGACAGCCAAGCAGATGGGGCAAGAGGGGATTGTGATGGCCTTGAGTGACAGCTGTCAGAAACAGCATGAAGGGCCAGGTGGTCTCCCAAGGACTTGGGGTGTGTGAAGCATTACAGAGCCTGCTGCCACTTCTGACCTCTGGAGATACGTCTTTGACCATGAGAAGAGCTTGAAAACCACTCTCCTCACATGCTCACCTTGTGTCTTGTCCAGATTCTCTCCTCGGCTGGCATTTCCCTGTCCACACCCCTTCTCCCGTGGCCTCCACATCCATGTTCTCCAGCCGGGACCCTTCTCACGAACTGGGTTTCTGAGATGCCAGCCAGCTGCTGAGCTTTGCTGAGGAGGAGGTACCCTGTGGGGTGTGGGGGCTGCAGCAGGCACTGTCACTGTGGTGGGTTCTCCTTTGCTGCCTACAGATGAATCTTCTTCTGACCTGTCTTTGTATTGGTGGTTCTACATTTTGCTTGAACCATGGGTGCCATAGTGAATCTGAGGGGTTTCATGAGACCCTCCCAATAGGAATGTGTGCATGGGATCAGCTCATTCCTGCTTCCTGCAGAGACCCAGGGATCTTGACATTGCAAGTAAAGGATCTGGCTTTAGGTGATTCCCACAAGAGCCTAGAGGCCAGCACTGGGACAGGCTCTCTCCCATCAGCTGTTCTCACTCTCGTGGAAGAGGCGTGCCTGGCAGGGGGCACCTGGATGATCCTGATGTCCCAGGAGTGATCTGGTTCTAATTCTGAGTTACCTCCCATGGCTGCCATTCAAGTCAGAAACACCACCTCACTGCTAATTCTGAAGTTCACTCTAGGGTATCAAATTCAGCCTTGAAAGTGGGTGGATGTACGTAGCACAGAAGGCTTCCATCTCTTGAACTGTGAACAATTTTTTTTTTTAATAATCAAGAATAGCACTGAGTTCTGTGTGCGGATGCGTCCAGAATGGGAGTCCAGGTTCCAAGTGCAAATGTGTGCTGTGGTGCTCAGAACAGCCATCCCCTGGCAATCTTCCAGGCTCCAGACTCAGAGTGAAATAAAATTGAAGGAAGGGAAGTGAGTGATGCAAATCTGCAGAGCCAGCACCAGCTGGGGATGTTGTTACATGTTGTTACATTTGCCTCCATGTCCTTTCTCTCTGTCTCTCTCTCTCACTGTCCACTCTGCCTGTCAAAAAAAAAAAAAAAAAAAAAAAAGTTGCAAAAAAATAAAAAGGCCGGCGCCGTGGCTCAATAGGCTAATCCTCCACCTTGCGGCGCCGGCACACCGGGTTCTAGTCCCGGTCAGGGCGCCGGATTCTGTCCCGGTTGCCCCTCTTCCAGGCCAGCTCTCTGCTGTGGCCAGGGAAGGCGGTGGAGGATGGCTCAAGTGCTTGGGCCCTGCACCCCATGGGAGACCAGGAAAAGCACCTGGCTCCTGGCTCCTGCCATCGGATCAGCGCGGTGCGCCGGCTGCAGCGGCGGCCATTAGAGGGTGAACCAACGGCAAAGGAAGACCTTTCTCTCTGTCTCTCTCTCTCACTGTCCACTCTGCCTGTCAAAAAAAAAAAAAAAGTTACATTTGCCTCCATGGCTGTTAGGGGCTAGCGTTTGGTGCCATGATTGAGACTATACTTGGAATGCCTGCCTCCCATATTGGAGTGCCCGGCTTTGACTCCCGCTCGGCTTCTGATTCCAGCTTCCTGCTAATGGCACACCCTGGGAAGCAGCAGATGATGGCAGTTCCCAGTAGGCAGTTCCCAGTCACCCCTGCAGCAGACTGGCCCAGCTCTAGCTGTTGTAGGAGTTGGGGGTGGGAAACCACCAGAAGGAAGGTCTCTCTCTCTCTCTCTTCCGTCCTCCCTCTCTCTCTCTCTTCCCCCCCTCCCTCTCCCTTTCTCTTTCTCTCTCTTTGTCTCCCTCCCTCCTCCTCTCCTACTCTCTCTCTTTCAAACAAGGAAATCATTTTTTAAAAGTTGCTGTTCAAGAGCAGCCAGTATGTAGCCCAGCCAGAAGACGGCCTCCAGTGAAAATACGACCCTAAGTGTCTAGCTTGCTCCAACCTTAGAACCACATGCAGCCCAAATTGTGCCTAGCACCTGCCTTTCTTCCCCCCTGGAAGGGATCGGCTGGAGTCAAACACGAAGCAGCACCCACTTGTGCCGGGAGGTCTCTGCACAGGGCGTTTGGCTTGTGTTGAGCAGAGGCCGAGTTTCCACCAAACCTGAGCTTGGTTTGGTCTCTGTGCTGCCCACAGGTGGCTTCTACACACACCAGTGCTCTACATGGAATAGCCCTGGGCCCGCCCCTTCCCAGTATCTCATCTGTCACTCACAGTGCTGGATGGTAGTGAGGCAGTGAATGCAGATACCCTCCAGGGACACTGCTGAGGGCACTGGACTGGACAAAAGACCCAGGAATGACAATCAGAAGAGCTGGGTTTGAATGTCTCTCTGTGACAAGCCTGCCCGCAAGCCGTGTGGGTTTGAACAGGTATCGTCACTGCTGCAAATTTCAATTATTTCACCTGTAACCAAAAGAGAATAATATTCATGCTGCTGGCTCATCATGAAAATGAGATGGAATTAAGACATAATCACGTTTTCATTTTACAGGGTTTTTTTATGTTTATATTTTTGACACCAGGAAACATGGTACTGAGGACAACTGGAGAGAGAGAGAGACCGGGCAGATCAGACACCGGCGAGAGGCGGCATCGCGGGGTCGAGCACTGGAGGGAGGTCTGTGACCTCAGCGGGGGTGTGGACATCTGAAATCGACTTCAGAGGCAAAGCACCACAGACTCTGAAGGTAGGAAGACGAGAACTGCTCGTCGGTTCGTTCATTCTGTTCTCCGACTGTTCTTGGATATGCACTTGCTGTGTGCTGGCCGGGGGGTTAGATTCTTGGGCAAGAAATGGTGAACACGACAGAAACATCCCTTCCTTTGGAGTTAACACGCCCTGAAACAGCCGACGTTACTGTAAAGGACCAGACAGCAGATATTTTAAGCTTTGTGGCTCAGGCAGACTATGTTTCTGTTGCAGATGAAACTCCTTCTCATCCTCCTTGTCTCCTCATTCTCCTTTTTCTTCTAAAGATTTCTCTTGACATGCAAAAGCATTCTTAGCTCTCAGGACTTACAAAAGCATCCATAGGCACTGGGGTCAACAGAGCAATTAGGCTTTGAGAAAAATGGTATTGGGAGAGGGCCGAGCAAATGTGCAAAGGCCCAGGGGTCAGAGAGGATATGAGAGGCAGCAGAAGAAAGCCAGTGTGGTGTGGAGGGATGTGAGGGTGTGGCTCAAGCTGAGGCTGGAACCAGAGGGAGGGACAAGAGTCTACATCTAAAAAGAAAATATACCAAAGTGTGCACTCGAAACAAAATATCCACCATGTTAAGAGTCGGGGTCAGTTAAGGACACAGGGAAAGGAAAGGCAAAGAAGTAGGAGGTGAAAGAAACCAGAACTTCTGGGGAAATAAGAGCAGAAGAGCAAGTGCCTATTGTTTTTTTTTAAATTTATTTATTTTTTACTTGAGAGTCAGAGTTACACAGAGAGAGGAGAGACAGAGAGAGAGAGGTCTTCTATCTGATGGTTCACTCCCCAGTTGGCTACAATGGCTGGAACTGCGCTGATCCAAGGCCAGGAGCCAGGAGTGTCTTCCGGGTCTCCCACGCTGGTGCAGGGGCCCCAGGGACTTGGGCCATCTTCTACTGCTTTCCCAGGCCATAGCAGAGAGCTGGATTGGAAGAGGAGCAGCTGGGACTAGAACCAGCACCTATATGGGATGCCGGCACTTCAGGCCAGGGCATTAACCCACTGCGCCATAGCGCCGGTCCCAGCAAGTGACTTTTGTAAACTGGAAGAAGTGACCACCCTTCCCGCCCCCCGGGGCCTGAGGGAGACTGCAGAGATGGCATATATCAGTCACTTAGAACAGCTTTCAGTAGAAGTTCAGTAATTGTCATCTACAGGAACAGACACAGGGACTTCAAAAAGTTTGCGGAAAAGTGAAATTAAACATCAATTTATCTTGTTGTAAATTTTTTTGCAATCCATGTGCATTTTTTTATATGCTTTTCCTGTGAACTTTTTGAAGACTCCCTTGTATGCACTGATATCAACTTTTCTGCACCAAAATACACTTGTTTTAATTCCATGTTCCACGAACTTTTTGAAATACCCTTGTACAGTCAATGTAATGGCTAAGTGGTTCTAAACAGACTTTTGTGGGATGCATGAGTCCATGAATGAATGAACAAACAGGGAAAAGAAATCCAGCAACGAAGCATTCGTGTCTTGGAAGGCCGAGGACATCATCAAGGAGTCTCTCCCACAGTGATATGACATCTTATATGAATTCCATCAATCCAGCCAAAGTGAGGATTCAATTAATACAGCTACTAAATAAGGTTTCACCCTGCAGAGCGGGGCACCTAGGGTGCATCATCTGGGCCAGCCCGGCTTCCCTGCTCGGGAGCACACACAGCACTGAGCCCCCAGGAAGCCTTACTGGCAATTACAGCCAACAGAGCGAAATCCTGTCTCTAAGCAATTTCCCCTGTAAGCTCCAAATTGCTCTTGGGATCTTTATGTTTCTCCAACACAGACTCTGTGTTAAGTGCCCAGCTCCCTTCCCACTGTGGGAGCTGACAGCAGGTGGACTCCAGCATGGGTTCTGGCTGGAGGGAGTTTGGTGGTTCTGCCCCTTAAGGCTCTAATGTTTATCAATGGATAGTTGTCCAACATCACTTTGTTACGTCAACAATTCTGATGCCTGAAAAATAACCTAGTACCGTAGAGCAGCGGAATAAAAGTGGCCTCTGGTATCTGATGGGTGGAGGCAGGCCTGGCAAATTCAGACTTCCCTGGGTTCCAGACCACCCCCAATGGGTTTTTATTATAGCATCCTGAAAATGCTTAAGCATTGGGCTTTAATTAAACATTTAATAAGCATCATGCAAATTTATTGTTTCTGCCAGGGAAGAAAGGATAAATCTTGTAGGTGGACATTTTCAGCCAAGAAGAGTCTCATCTTCAGGGGAGTCATTCGGGGGCCTTCTGTCCCACCCCCACCCAGGTTTGAAGAGCCCAGCAGGAACTGGGTACCGCTGGCTGAGAGCAACTGTGTTCCTTTCTGCTTCTCAGACTCAGTCCTAAGGCTGATGATGGAGGGACCTTGCCATGAATGTGAAGTGCTTAAAAATGGCCCCGTTTCTTACAGGGTCTCCTTCCTGATAATCAACTCCCTCTTCTTGTTAGCTTGTGTATTAACCTATTTTCTGTTAGTACAGAGATGTATCTAAGCCTGGGTACTTATGAAGAATGTTCGTTTGTTTAGCTCAAAGATTTCAGGCTCAAGGGCATGGCACAGGCATGGGCTCAGCTCTGATGAGGAGCTCAGGTAGAGATCAAGGGCAAGACAGGAAACTAGAGCCAGGGTGCAGGGCCAAGCTTCCTGTGTCTGTAACAGCTCCTGAGAAAAGTAAGTCGAGGTCCGTGAGAACTACTCTCCTCCCTCCCAAGGGCACTCCCCTGATGATCTAATGACACCTCTAGGACCCATGCCTTAAAGGCTCCCCATCTCTGTGTCTCCCATACTGGGGGCCAGGCTTCCAACCTATGAGCCCTTCTGGAGCAAACGACATCCAGTTTCAAACCAAGGCACCATGGCAACCCCAAGCTCTGATCCTGGAGGAGGAGCAAGCTACCCAGGAAATTCTTGGAGGAAATGGCTCCTTTGCATAAGATTCTTCCAACTGCCTGACCCAGGACAGTCAGAAATCTGGTTAAATTGATATTTACTGACCAAATGCTGGGACAGTGAAGAAGCCAGTAGATTAAATATTTTTATTAACTGCAAATTTATCATAAAACCCTTTTGGATTCCAACTTAATAGTTAAAATTCCTTTTAAATTCGTATCAGTCTCATTTCCTGCCTTTTTAAAGGGGAAAGTGGATAAAACTCTTTCTCTGGTGCATAGGACTGGAAAATGCCCTTGGCAATTCTCAGCACCAATATTCATTGAACAAGACAATAGCTACAGAGTGGTGGTGCTCAACTGGACAATTTTGTCCCTCAGGGGACATATGGCAGTCTCTGCACACATTTTTTGCAGCTGGAATAGGGTATTGCTACTGACATCCAGTGGGTAGAGGCCAGGGATGCTGCCAAAAATCATATAAGCCACATAGGACAGCCCTCACCATGAAGACTATGCAACCACAAATGTCAGTAATGCTGAAGTTGGGACACCTCAACGTAGACATGGAAGAGGGTCTACAACGCAGATTAATACATCAGATCATCTGCTAGAGAGTGGGAATCAAACAAAAGAGTCTTTCATGGGAGAATCTTGTGGGGACTCTGCCATCAACCAGCTGTGTGGCCTTGAGCAAGTTAATATATTGAATAAATTGAGTTCAGTTTATTCACTCATGCAGTTGGCTAGCTTTATGAAAACTGGAATGTTCTAATCTAAGCAGAGGAACGCAAATGAATGAAATGTGCAAAGGCTTAGTGAAGGCACCAGGCAGTGTCCAAGGAAGACCAGAAAATAATCCACAAGAGAGAAAGTGAGGCGAGGGAAGATCATCCTTCCAGGTCATCCTTCCGGATCTCAGCACATGCTGCACTTGGAGCATGACCTTCTCACCATGCAGGCTCTGGAGGGGTCACTGGGATGAGAGACTGATCTCTGCTGCTGTGATGAGAAGACCAGAGCAGGAGAAGACAGCATTGCAACAAAGGGAACACAGGGACCATTGCACAGTTCCAGCGGATCAAGATGGAAAAGACAGCGAAGAGCTGGCTGTTCCCCAAATTGACTGGAAGATGTGTTTCCCTGTGATGCAGCTTTTGCACGCCTAACTCTACACCCGAGAGAAATGAGTCCAGGTGCCACCAAAGCATGAACAGGAATGTTCACAGAATCATTCATTATCCAAAATAGCCCAACGGTGGGGAGGGCCAAAGTGTCCCTCAGTAGATGGGCGGGTCAACAAATTACAGGAAATCTGGACAGTGGAATATTGTGCATCCAATGTGGAGTACATCACGGATACACCTCCAAACAGTATGCTGAGTGAAAGAAGCCAGTCACAAAGCACACCCCGTGTGTGATTCCATTTATTCCAGAAGGGGCACACCCACGGAGGCAGCAAGTAGGTTTGCAGTTGCCAGGGGCCAGAGGGAAGGGGGATGGGGAGTGACGATGCTGGGTAGGGGGATTTGGGTGAGGGATGAAAACGCTCGGGATTTAGGGTGGTGATGACTGCACGATCGTGTGAGTGTATTCAAAAGGCACTGAATTGTGCACTTTGAGTGTGTGTGCTGTGCGGGATCTGAATTACCTCTCAGTAAAGCTGTTTATTTGAATAAAGTGGTGAGCGCACTAAGACAGGTAAGGAGGGACTAAGAACAGATTCCAGACAATAGCCACAGCCCCGGGCGGTGAAGGGAGGTTAAGACGGGGAGGGAACGAGCAGGGAGGCTGCCTGCCTGGTGTCCCGGTCAGTGTTGCTGCTCTCATCCTCACACAAGATTATCACCTCGAAGTCTGCCTCTTTCTTCTAGTTGGAGTGCAAGAGGGGAAAAGGCTGGAAGGGTCGGATTGTTTTGACAAACTTGAGCACTTTCTCTTTTTTTGGTGATCTTTTCTATGCTTCATGGCCAGCAGGCTGTGATCTGGGACCCCATGGAAGCTGGTCTATACCACCTTGAGAGTTCGGGGTTTTTTCATGGAACGGATGTGGTACGTGTTCAGGCACATGGCTTCCCCGGGGATCCTCAGCCTGGGGAGAGAGAATCATGGCGTTTCCTTTACTTAGAAATTTAACTCCTCAGACACATAAAAGTGTGACTTCTGGTAAAGACAAAAACAGAAAGAGCGTGCTGATGAGAAATGAAGCTAGAAAAAAAAAAGACCCAGTCACGTATAATTCGTCAGCATTAGATGTCAAGTTTTCCTGTGTCATTTGGGAGAGTACTTTAATCTGGCTTAAATGCTGCTACAAATAACGCACTTGTTTTTATGTTCACAAGCGTTCTCAAGGCTGCAGCAGAGGTTGACCTTATTTAATGGATCCTGAAATAAGGAAATCTCCCCACAGCCCCAAGAAACACAGTCTCTTACATTCACAGCAATATCTAGGCTCCAAAGGTTCATCCATGCATTCATGTCATAAACTGTTTGCCATCATACTCTTTGGGGGAAATGAGGACGAGCTGCCATCCCTCCCCTCAAAGAGCTCACAGATGCATGGAGAAGAAGACAGTCGGGTAGATTAACTCCGTACCCAGGAAGTATTCAAAGGGCGCAGGGGGAAGCGATGGTGGCTCCACTGCTAGAGATTTGTGCTACAATGCTGCTAGCTGCAAGTGAGAAAACAGATGACAGGTCTCAGGAGATGAAGACAGGCATGTACAGGTGAGGGCTCCCAAATCTGACGTCGGAGCTAGACCCTGACCACAAGGACCCAGCTGTCGCACTCAGTGTAGAACGGCTGTGAGGTGGTTGCTGTTAAACCACCACAATGCTCACCAGTAACTGCATTGATTGAGATGCAAGGGGCCTCAGATGCCCAAATAAACCCTGTGTGGGAGGTACTGGAAGACAAGATAAGTAACTTGGATCACTATTTCCTTTTCTTACATTCCAACACCATCTGAAGTCTGCACTAGAGTGCAAAGGCCTGGAGCTGCCCTTGTGGAGTTTTGCAAGGTTTAGGTTGCCCTCAGTTCTCATCATTCAGGAACCAAATGTTTTTGATGGCCCCGGGCCCTCAACCAGACTCCTGCGCTGGGCCTGGTTTCCCATCAGGGGGGCAGAGAAGAGGCGGTTTTGTTTTCCAAGCCTGCACCTCCGCCCTCGCGCTGCGTAGTCATCTTGGCTCCTCGGTGTGGGAGGATGCTTGCCACAGGCTGGTCTGAGCTCCAGGCTCCTCTCCCCACAGCACTCCCCCGCAGTCCCCTCACGACTGGGTGCCTGGGGATGGGGGCTTGATCACCCAGACTCTGCTGACATATGTACACCCTTCCCAGGCCCTCTAGTGCCCATTTCCTTGGCAGTGGCCCATCATAGTTGCCCAACAGTGGTTCTATGATTTGTGTCTCTTTGCGGGAGCAAAGACAGAATGGGTGCATCAAAGAAGAACTCAAAGCCGTCATCTCCCTGGTCATGCTGAGGCCTCTCCCAGCTTCTTGGCTGCTGCCTGGAGACCACAGCTGGGCTTCCAGGCCTAGAAGGAGCTGCCTGCCAATGCATCCCATCTGAAACGCCAGCTTGTGAGCAGTAAACTACACACATTTAATGCAGAAGCCTCAGAAATACTAAATAGGAAACCCTGTGGGTTGTGTCATCTTCACAGAGCAACTTTTCCCATTGCTCTCAGGCTTCAGCCCAGTTAGGACCTGGCTAATTAGTTTTGCGCACAGCACAACAGTTGGGGAAAAGGTCACTTTGATATATGATTTTCTTTCTCTGTCTTTCTAAGCCACAGAACTTCCTTCAAGGAACAAGTACTAACCTCCGGTTCTCAGAAGCAAAACTAGCAAGTCACACAATTCTATGAATTCACACAATAAGCCGATGATTAATAAGAACAGTCAGCATATCTGCTTATTGAGTGCAGGTGCCAAACTCTTCCCAGACCTTGCGTGTCCTGGAGAGGCGGAGAGCCCACTTCGTAGATTGCAAGCCACATCCCACTGAGGATGAGGAGAGAGCACTGCCCATATCCCAGGCAGAAGGTAGATTTGGAGTCTGCAGGGCTGGGGTTTTACCCAGCTGCTGCCAACCCTGCTGGTGCTTGGGCAAGATTTTTTTCTTTCCCAGTGGACAAAAGATTTAGCGGCTCTAACAATAAAATGGACGTGGGAGGATGATTTGATGAAAACAAAGTGTTTCTACAACAGGGAACACACTCCAGGAGGCATGGTGAGGCCTGCCAAGATGGAAGTAGGAAAAAATTAGGCACCACTTGGTGGCTACCTGGGCCAGGTGCTGCGTAAGGCACTGTGCCATGCTTTGTCATGGAAAACTCTGAAAATACACGTGCGGTTACAGAATTGGGGATTTCTAGGATGGAAGTGCAACGGTGCTTTGATGTAGCTCTGATACTTTACTGACAAGAGGACAAGCCTGGAGACCTTCCGTGGCTCCCTCAGACTGCCGTGAACATGAACTCCATTGTAGGTACCCAGGAAAGATCCCTGACATCAGAGGGTTAGTCAGTATGGACTCCTCAAAACACGGCGACAGCCCCACCCCCGAGTATGTTGTCCGTCACTATCCTTGGCCGTATAAGCTCAGTAAGGACATGCACTCTGAACGCCAGCATCCCTGGCAACTTTATCGCGGGGAACTTCCAAACACAGCTCAGTGTCCTGCCACAGCTCTGACACCATTCCTCACACTCTCCACCACGTCTCACTCTCCATACCCGCAAGAGAGCAGCATGAGCACACTTCTAAGCCCTGGCAGTTGTCCCTGTATCCGCAGTCCTGCCCTGCCTTTGGGATAGTGTGCCTTCTCTTTCCCCCAACGTCTGGTTGCATGACATAAGAGTTTTCTGGTAAAATCTACCTAGACAAGAATTTTGCAATCATGGGTGGCTTCATGCATCAATGAGGCACAAGGGCTGCTTTGAAAATCATTGCTACTTTTTTTAAAATTTTTAATTTTTTTTGACAGGTAGAGTTATAGACAGTGAGAGAGAGACAGAGAGAAAGGTCCTCCTTCTGTTGGTTCACTCCCCAAATGGCTGCTACGGCCAGTGCTGCACCGATCTGAAGCCAGGAGCCAGGTGCTTCTCCCTGGTCTCCCATGTGGGTGCAGGAGCCCAAGCACCCAGGCCATCGTCCACTGCCCTCCCGGGCCACAGCAGAGAACTGGACTAGAAGAGGAGCAACCTGGACTAGGACTGGTGCCCATATGGGATGCCGGCGTTGCAGGCGGAGCATTAGCCAAGTGAGGCACAGCACCGGCCCTGAAAATCATTGCTACTTTAAGAAATGTTTCTGAAAATTCTACCATTCGCAGGATGAAACTCCAGAGTGGGGTTAAGGGACCCTTCCTCCCTCCTGGACTTTCACGACACGGTCTGGAGAAGAGAAATCCCAATTCCTTGCCCACGTGACTCTCCCCAACAGGAGCCTCACCAAGAGAGGCTCACTCCTGTTGCGGGTGAGGCCTCAGGCCACAAAAGCTGGTGATGAGTCCAGGATTCTCAAATGCATTCACTTCCAAGGACCCATATTTACAGACAAATGATGCAAAGGAACCAAACTGAGGCCATCACATCGACGTCTGGTGTCCATGCCTGATCTTGCCCAGAAACCTTTGCTCTCTGTAAACAGGTTTCTGTTTGGATCACATGAGCAGGTGATATTTTAAGGAACCACAAAGCCACCATGACCTCTGGGGCGTCACAATCCTACGCAGAAGAAAAGTTCCTGGAAAATTGTATTTTCTCTGTGTCTCAAGATGCTTTTCTCTCCCTCCTCACCAAAACCGTTGTAGAAAATCTTCTGGATGTCCTGCTCTCTCTCTCTGTGATAGAATCTGAATCCCTTCCACGGCCATTCGGAAAGGGCCACCCAGGAGCCAGGCGCGGGACTGCGTTAGCTTGAACCAGGACACAGAGATGAGACAGAAGGCCCCTGCTTCAAGACACTCCCAGAATCCTGAGAAAAATCAACCGGCAAAAAGACAATCGCAAGGATTTCACACGAAACCTTTCTGGTGGAGATGCTCTGTATCCTGATTGTGGCGGTCGTAGGAATTCACAGGTGTGATAAGATTACGTGGGATGAAATACGCACACACACATAAGTGAAGGTAAGACTACTGGGACCTGTATAAAGTGAGTGGATTCTAACAATATCAGTTTCCTGGTTGTGCTATCACACCCTTGTGATGCAAGACGTCAGCCTTGAGAGAGGCTGGTGAAGGGTACACAGGATTTGTCTGTATTATTCATTACACATGCGTGTGACTCTACAAAATGTTCTGAAAAACTGAAAGTGTGCACATAATTGCACTGGAAGTCACACATGCCGTGTCTGAGGGCCTGGGAACACAGTGGAGATTCACCAGCAGGGTGGAGTAGGGAGAAGCACTCCAAGGTCTCCTAAGAGAAGGCGGAGAGGCTCAGAGGTCAACACAAGTTAGCCAGGGTGCAGCGGCTGAGAGAAGTGCAGAGCCACAGGCGCCATGGCTGGGAGACAGCGTGGCCCTCAGGGGCAAGTGAGAGGCAGGGTGTGGGCAGCTCCCGCTGCCGTCGCTCCTAGCCACTCCTCCCACCACTGCGTTACAACTCTGAGTAAGATCCACTTCTTTTCTCCCTAGAACAAGGTCTGTTTCAAACTGTCACAGTCCTCCCTTCTCCCCCTCCCTTTTGTAGATCATTTATTTGTTGAAGAAACTAGAACGTTTGTTTAGAGAATGCCTCAAACTCTGGATTGGAACCCCTGTTTCGTCACGGAATTAGTCTCGTGCCTCTAGCTCGTGCATTCCCTGTGAACTGGTACCAGCCTTATTGTCAGCACCACCACCACCATCATCAGTACTCTCAAATCATTCCAGTGCTACCGAAAAGGTAAAAATGCAGGCGTCAAACGCAAGCCTCTACAAGCCGAATTCTTCTTTCAAGTAACTTCAGACTGAGCCTTTCCCCCTGTGACATAGGAAACAGACAGCAGCGTCATGTTGGAGCTTGAGTTGGAGAAGCTCCTCCAATACAAAGAAAATGCACAGACTTGTGCAGTGGCCAAGAGAGACTGGCACTGAGCTGCTGTCTGCTCGGGGAGTTCTGGGAACAGGGCTTTCTGAGGGTAAATTCCAACAAAGCTGGTGGATGCTGTGTTAATGACTAGACTCTTAGTCACCTCAAGGGAACCGAATGCGCACCGAGATTACACCAGGATAGTGGAGGGAGGGAGATATTAGCAATTCTGATTACAGATGGGAACGTGATGTCAGGGGCGTTGGTTTTTTTTTTTTTTTTTAATAATTGCTGTTATGCTTTGATTAAATGCCTCCCAGAATACTGGGCTGCAAACGGAGAGGCAGGAGTGAAGTGAGGAAACTCAGGGTTGCGTTCCTTCGTATCTGCGTCTTGAGAAAGAAGAGGCAGGCATATGCTTCATCATTAAATAAAACACAAAACCCTCCGTTGCTCTGCTCCCTCGTGCACTGTCACACTTGCAAGCAGCCTGCCAACAGACCAATGCGTATTTACGTGGAGCAAATACCAGTGTCCAAAGAGTTAAAGAAATTCCCGAAAGCATCAAGAAAGGCGAATAAAGAGATCAAGTTCAAACTCTCATAATCTGCATTTGCCACCTGACTTTATCTCTACCTGTCTGTAACTGATTTGCTCTGAGCTTCCCAAGGAGGGAGTCCAGTGCGGTAGTTCCAGGGACACAATGCAGCTTCCTACTGGCACTGGGAGCTGCAGTCACAGGTCAAGAAATCCTGGCTCTCCTGCTCTTTGCCCCAACTTCCTCCTTTAATCATTTGCTTTGCTTATGGGGCTGAAGCTAACGTAGGCATTTGAGAATAACGATGCTGCCACGGCAGGACAAGACTGCTGGATCCAGGGATTCACACTGAGACTCGGTCAGCTGACACCTCCCTGAGCAGTGCCCATGATAGATGGCATCAGAATGGAGATGGAGATGAAGGGCCCGCTTGCCAACCAGCCACGTTGCGGTGTGATGCAATACGATGCTCCACTCCCATCTCGCACAATATGCCACGTGACAGCACGTCAAGACATTTGTGGAAAAATGGAATTAACAGGTAAGTTTATTTTTGTGCAAAACAACTTTGAAACCACGTATAGTTTTTACGCAATACACGTGTCGTGTGAACTTTTTAATTCAAGGGACGTGCACGTAAAGTGCTTGTAACCAACATAAACTAATCCTTTAACTCTGATTTCCATGAACTTTTTAAGTACCTTCACGTTATATGATACTATATTATACTTTATGATGGGATATGGTATGTTTACTTGGCTATTTACTTCCTGCCTGTCTCCCTCTTACCATAGGTAATTGAAGGGAAGCAGGAGTACAGACCGCGTAGCCATGTCTGGATTTACAGTGTCACTCACCAGCCATGTGACCTTGGGAAAGCCCCGTGACCGAGCACATGAGGGGCCACCTTTCAAGGAAGCCAGTGAACAAGGTGACAGCCGCGTGCATCTCTGAGGACCACTGTGACTACCCCGTGAGTTAAGACTGAGACACACCTGGGTGAGTGCCATGTACTCGTTGTTGTTAGTAATGGCACAGTTGTGTGGCGGCTCCACGGGGTCACCCTTGGGGCAGCTTCTGAATCACACTCAAAGAATCCCCGAGCCCCTCTCCTGCCTCATTTCTGAGTTCACGTATGAGCCTGTCATATTTCACCCCTCTGCCATGGCAGTGGGCTCAGGGGGTGGGCATATAACTGGTCAAATGAATCAGCCCAATGCCACCCAACCATGGCTCTGCTGACCATGGAGGACTCCGAGTGACCCCCACTAGACCTAACCCGGAAGTATTTGGGTCTGGAGCTTCCCATCTGCAGGCCTGCCTGGAGATCCCGCAGGTGGAAGGAAGCCGTTCTGATGACGACGGCCAAGTCCAACACCAGCTCTGACCCTGGAAATGTGGGTTATGTGCTCCAATCCTGAAGACACTGGACTCACTCAACATGAAGAACTGTTCCAAGACCACTCTACCGGGAAGTCGCTGCCTTACCTGACAGCTACGCATTGAGGCTCCCAAACAGAGGCTGAGCGGCCGCTGTGGGATCCGCGAGTGAAGGCACTAGCCAAGCAGGGCCCCTGGAGCCAGTGGCGTAGTATTAGCATCTCATTTCCTAAAGGCTTCTCAGATGCCATGCGCTGTGCCGGAGCTGTGGGTGCAGCATGGTCTTGTCACCTGAAGATTGCAGAACAGGGTCTGTGTTCATGGGGAGGCAGCCGTGCCTCCCAAGTGCAACCTGAAGGCAGGAGCGGAAAAGACAAAAGAGGGGAGATAGTGCCCGGGTCCCTCTACACCACCCTCGGCACACGCTAACCACACTGTGGCAGAGCCCCCACCGCGGGACAGGCACTGTGCCGGGCGTGCGGTGTCTGTGTGTTTCAAAAACACAAAAACTCTTTGACCAAAGCAGAGGCTGAGGCCCAGAGAGCTCAGCAAATGTAGCCGAGGTCTCACGCGTGGCATGGAGCAGGACACATACCCTTGCTGGCGTGGTGCCAAAGCAAGGCACCTGCGAGGTCCGTCTGCCTTAGGACCGAGGCTCCACACAATACCAGCCCCAAACAGCAGCCCCCGGCCTCAAGGTGCCGGCTCTGTCACTTCATCCTCAAAGACTCAAAGATAGCCCAGCTTTGCCCTCCTGCCCTGTCATCACCCCCACAGCAACCTGGGGTCAGCTCTCACCCATGTCTCTGGCCGTCTGGCCCCTGTTCCCATCTATCCAGCCCCAAACAGCTGAGGGCAGTCCCTCCTTGCAATCCAGGATTGATATATTTTTTTTACCGCTTTCATGCAGTTCAGTCCATTTGCAGCCTGAACAGTGACCTGGGTGAGGGCTGACCTCAAGCTTTGTCTCCAGGCCACCCCTCCCCCTCCCCTGCCACCCCTGTCCTTCACACTCCAGTCTGCCACAGCCAAGTGTGCCTCACTGTGACACCATGATGCCTAATCAGCAGCTCCTCCCCCAGCCACAAGTCAACAGTCAGCGATGCCTGCCTCCGGGGTCCCTTTCTCTGCCCTGAGCTCTGGCGATCCCGGACTGGGGCTGCTGAACCAGCCAGAGCCCAGCTCTCTCACACAGGACACAGAGACAGGTCATAAATAACTCATGGGCTGGTCCCTGCGCTCCTCCCTGGTTTCTCTGAAAGGGGGCAAGGGAGGCCTCACACGGGAGATTGTGCAAAAGCCTGCACATTCAGACAGACTGGGGCCCTGGCCGCGGCTCAAAGGCAGACACTGTAAATTCTGAACTCTCCTGTTCAGGAAAATGCCTCGGAGCCACTGGCTTCCGCACGGGCGGCAGGAATCAGCAGGGGAATGGGTGATCCAAACAAGAGGGAGAGAGCCGCTCTGAGACACTTTCAGATGCACGTGGGCCTCTTCTGCTGAGTTTGGCCAGGTTTCATCTATTTTTTATTAGTCTCTGCGGTCCTAACGTTGGACAACTGCTACATATTTTGACAGAGCCAAGGTTTACAAAGACACAGACAGGTGTGAAACGTGAAGCAGTTGCCCAGTAACGTGGCCTCTTCCACGGAAAGCTTTGCCTGGACCCAGAAAACTGATCCAAAAAATATGCGAGGGTATGTCTGAGCATTTGTGGGAAAAACGGATTTAAAAGATAAGCTTATGTGCGTGCCAAAAATATTTGAAACCCATGCATAGCATTGGCATAATGCATGTTTTTTTCATGAACTTTTTTGAAGACCTGTTAAATGGTAAGTTTTTAAAAACACTGCACCCAAATAAACTTATCTTTTGATTCCATTTTCAACAAACTTTTTGAAGTTCTCTTCTATGTAGAATACCCAGATGGGGGTGATTTAATTTAAAATTAGCCCTGCTTACCAGGTAGGTGAGTTTAAAATGTCTATTAGGGGACTTACGGAGTCAGAGCTCATGAGGGTTGGGGGGAACAGTCTACCATGGGATGCCACAGGGCTTGGTCCCTCCCACTGTCTTTACCAACCCCGGGCATGGTAAGAAAAGCAGCCGAGCACTGTTCACGGAGCTCCCCTGGGGCCCCGCATCCATAGGGACATTTCACAGGTGCACTTCCAAGACCCAGCAGTATTGCAGTCTGCAGGTGCTGCAGGTCCAAAGCACATCGATGTCATCTGCACCCGGCACAAGGAGAGCAAGACTGAATCGAGTGAGACGCACACACGTCTGTGCTTGGGTTCAAACATTTACGCACACAAACCTAGGATGGGGGAAACAGAAAGGCCCAGGGGAGCGAGTCCAAAATGCACGCACCATGAGTCACCGCTGTTGCGTGTCTGCTCATGAAATCACGGCCTGCGTGTGCGGCAGACGACCGCAGCTTAGCAGCTGGGATGTGGAGTTTGCTCTGTGGTGACAGGCTTCCCCTTGGGCACCTGGCGTCAGTGCTGGGACTTGAACCCTCAGAGGGCTGCAGTGACCCATGTAAGTGCACCTTGGAGTGAGCAAGCAGGAAGCAGGAGTGCTTGGCATCACGGCATATGTGGAAATGTTCAAGGGCCGAGGCGTAGGCTACAAAATGAAAGACAGGGAAAAGGTATCCTGTAGGCTCTCTCTGCCTCCCAGAGACCCTGCAGCATGAGTCTGTAACATCAGGATCAGCGTGGAGAAGGGGTTATGACTTCATGACAGCCTTAAGGATGATAGGTGAACGGTACAGCTGATAAGTAGGGAGCCACCCGTCACTGCAGGGGATCAAGTACATGCTGTCCAGGCTGAGTCTGGGCCTCTGTGGGCCCTGGGCACGCTGGCTTGCATGAACCCCTTCTTCGATAAAAACACACACATCTGCCTATGCAATTATAATTGATGACTGCATTGGTGGGCTCACAGACGCAATCCGGGCTGCAGCCGACCCCTTTATTAGACACTGATTTTCAGTGTGGGCCCTGGGCACTGTGTCTGCTGCCCCTGTCGGAGAAGCCGGTGTGCATGCAGCCAGCTCCCCCGCCAGGGAGCGTAAAGCAGGGTCAGGCGCCCACATTAGCTGATCGGATCTCTAGCTTTGCCCCCCAACCCCCACCGCAGTCTAAGATCCCACGAGGTGAATTCGCTCAAAGAGCAGAGAAGTGCTCAAAACCAGTGTTTGAGACTGTAAACGTGAGTGCATTTCAAAGGGTGTTCACTGTGCAGCTGCGGCGAGGCCACTCTGTTAAAAGTATACATAGGCACCCTAAGTATTGCAGATGGAAACAGCTGACACCAAGGCCAGGGGTCTTGGTGAAGAGAAGAACTAGCCATCCTTTTGTTTGATAGCTTATTTCTGTTGTGCTTGCCAGAGAAGACATCACTGTAAGAAAACTAATAAAGAAAAATAATAGCAACAGAAGGTCCATTCTGTCCCTTTAACTTTTATTGTGGGTGGTAGAGGTGTTCAGCCCGATTTCTGTTCTCCATAGGATCTGGAACATTCTGTCGCAATGGACACGGTGCTGGGAGGGCGTCCCTGGGCACGTTTGGTGTTTGTAGTGCACAGAACAATGCCTGACAAAGCCTGGCCACACCCACAATGGCACTGAGAACAGAAATAAAGGTCCCCATAAGGGGTCCCAGCCAAAGGAGTTCAGAGCACACGTGTTAAGAAAATCTCTGGGTCAGCCTCTGATGGTGCCCACCGAGGGAGGACACGCCCCCATCACTGGGGGGTAGGAATAACGGAGAGCAAAACTCACAAGGGACCGTCGTCCATGAATCTGTCCTCTCGTCAGCGAGCAGGAAGTTACAGCCTACACTCGTCCCTTGTTCCAATCCTGTTTTGTTTTAAAGTCAGTTTTGAACTCACCACAGTAGAAATCACTGAAGGGATAAACGCTGTGGAGAGAAACCCCGTCACCAGTGTAAGTGGCAAAGAGGGACCACAGGGATGCTGACGGACTCGTCGTCATCAACAGCCCCTCGGCGAAGGAAAAGGAAAACCCAGGGAGATGGCCCTGCCCTGCAGAGGGAGACGGAAACAGCACAGAAATGTGTGGATGCGGGGTGGCCCCCTCATCTTACATCCCTTGTACGGCCTGAACCCAGAAGTCCTTTCATTTAACACTCTCGTGGACAGCATACACAAGGCCATTCATCAAGCGCCTCCCATCTGCCAGGCCACTGTGGGGGCCTCTGTGGGATAAGGAAGGGGGAGCGAGCTGGCCCCCGTCTGGCCCACCTTCCCGGGAGTCCTCGCTTGGGAACACACCTGGATCTTCCACGTCTCTGTGTGTAAAACAAACACGTATTTCATGACACAGCCTGGGAAGAACGCTGCAGACAAAAGGAGACCAAAAACAAAACAAACAAACAAAAAAAAACAAAACACACATGAAATCAAGATAAAATCAACAAACCCCCCAAACTCTGTCCATGCTATTGACCTGCTGTCACTAAGGGAGAGACCACTGATGATGGGGCCCACATTTCATGTTGAGAGCACCCAAAAAATAATGCAAACAATACATGAGGAGCCCAGGGCTGCCTCCTCCCCTCGGCTTCTCCTCCCGCCCCCGCCAGGCTCACCCCCCGCCCCATCTAAAGGAGACCCTGGGAAAGAAACCTCCACCCCTCATTTGTCTCTATTTTGCTTCCTCCTCCCGGTAAGCAAATGTTAGTTGTTCTCTAACCGCACCGGAAAATCAGAATTTATTGTACATATGTTTGCGTTCCACTTAATAAAAAAACCTATATTTTAAGATAAACTTTGTTAGTAATTCATGAGGTAAGTGACTATTTATGCTAATCAGGCAGAAATATATTCTCAAGCATAATGCATTACATAAATTTGAATGCAAAATGTTCAATTATGAAGTAAATACAGGTAATGCAAATAATAAATTACCTCTAATAAAAATTATAAAAGATGTGTCTTCAAAGAGAGAGCGGCTTTAACTTACAACTGTGAATTGCTTAAAGAGAAAAAGAATTAATAAATGCTGAATTACTCTGATGATTATTTAACACATAATTCACCTATTCATGACGACTCGGAGTAATCAGACTGTTGTTTCAGAGCCTCCGATGTGAGGCAAGACTGTTTCCTCAGCAAGTTTACCCTTATCAGATTATCGCGTCTGATTCTATTAATTTTCTTCCATGAATCTGCGAACAGTGATTTGTGACTTACTTACCCTGCTAACTGAAGACTGTTAAAAGGATTTATCTAACACGAGCCCTAAGAACAGCGGGCGCCTCATCATTCAGTTCCTCTAAAGAACTCTTTCGCAGATCAATTCAGGTTGTTTCATAGTGAAATGTAGTGGACGCTGGTCAGCTCTGCCCTAGAAAAATCAGTTCCCAGATAAACAAAGAGTTCAGACGCCGTGTTTGGTGCATCCTGTTCTCTGCATATTTTACACACACACACACACACACATATATATTTATGTCCGATTTTGGTGTGATGCACTTAAGTTGGTGTAACAATCAGGAAAAATGTGTTCCCTTTAGCTTTCAGTCTTTGTAATTTGTTCGCAAGGGTTTTACATTCATCTGGCACGAAGTTGTTACGCGTGGACTGGCACGAAACTACAGTTGTGTTTTTGATGCTGACTCTTTCGCAACCCTTTCGGTGATTCGACCCATGGCCGCCTCCCCTCAAAAATCTTCTATAAATATTCATCGCTTTCAGAGACTTCACAGCTACTGGTTTGAATTGGTCAATAATGACAAATGCACGGTTTCTGAATTACTGTATATTGTTCTACAGAGATTACTGGGCTATATATAGCAAGGGGGTATTAAGCTGTAAGAAAACACAGTTCATATTGTATTTGGATTAGATTGGCTTGGACAGAAGCGAAACAAAGTTAGGGAAGAAATCTAAAGAAATGTGTCCTGTTGTAATTGTAGAGCCTCAGAAACCTGAATAGTACTAATTAAAATGAGAGGGCTCGATTGTTATAAAAGAAACGCCACTAACAGAGAACTGTAAATGTTTAGACACCCCTGTGAATCACTAAATAATAAAGTAAAAGGGACAAAAGTGAGAATTAAGTTGTAAGCCCCAGAGAGCACCAGGGCTACACATCTGAAAAATAATCCTGATCCTCTCTCCCTTTCTCTCTCTCTCTTTTTTTTCCCAAGAGAAAACGAGAGAACTATAAAAGAATCTACAATAAGAGAAAGAAAAACACCCTGGCTTGACAGCAGTGCACAAAAATAAACCCTAGAAAATGCGCAGATGATAATAAAGCGATCGTGCCAAAGATGGGCATTTCTAGAAATGATGTGTGCTGGAGACGACTGGGTATGTGGCCGCCGCCGATCTGTAGGGCCCCGGCTTCCTCATTAGCCAACTTTGTTTAAAAAATGTTGTTTATTTACAAGTGCAGAAGTTTCAATGTCCCTAGCCAGAAATGCTTTTTTCTTATTTTTTGGGGGGGAGGGGAGGGGGAGAAGCATGGATCATACCTTAGAGCTGTCAACAAAACTATGTGATTTTTTAAAATTATCCTAAACCCCCAACTTATACATAAATTTTATATTATATATATATATAAACTTCAGACACTTGTGTCTAATAATTCTTTTTAAAAAATGAAAGAAACGATGGCTCGGGACAGTGCAGTGCCCCTGTCGTTGAGGCAGAGGACGGAGTGCACCCAGCACCTTCCCCTAACTTCCGGGGAATTGGGAGACAATCCTCACCCTTTCTCCCGGCTCTGTGCCCTACAAAGTCAGAACTGCTTCTGCAGACAATTCGGAATACCCTGGGCGCAGGCCCCTGAGGACCAGCACCGGCCCCGCCATCCTCCTGGGGCCTCTCCCAGCCGGGATGCCCGGGTCTGCTGAGACCCAGGGCTGCCAGGCCCCGCGCGGCGCAGGCTAGGGCTGCCCCGGTCTACGCAGCCTGCAGCCGCAGGCCTGGCGATAAGCGGCGAAGCCCGCCGCCGCCGCCGCCGCCGCGGGTGGGTGCAAGCGCGCCGAAGCGCCGGGTTCAAGAAGCCGGCTTAATGTAGGACTCGGTGACAGAAGTCAGGTTTCCCGGGAATTACTTTGCAGATAAACAACTTTCTAGCAACGCACTTCATCTTACCGCCCAGAGTTAGAGAACTTTACTTCTCTCCAGAGCGCCGCGAAGCCCGCTGGAAACCCAGCCCGGCTCTGGGCTAGGGCTGTTATTGGGGAGGTGATGGGGTGGGGCTGGGGGGCCCTGGGGGACGGGGTGCTGGGGGGTGCTGGGGGACGCGCGCCAAGAGGGCTCGGCCGCAAGGACTCCCGCGGGCTGCTGTGGTCCGGGGCCTGCGAGCCGGGTCTCCGGCCCCTTGTGTGCGAGGCCCGGGCCGCCCGCCGCCTGCGGACCCACTCTGCGCGCCCGCCGCCTGCGGACCCACTCTGCGCGCCGGCCCGCCCGGGGCAGGCAGCTTCTCCCCGCGGCGGCGGAACCGGCCGCGCATCGCCGTCCACTGACCTTTGCCGAAAGGTGGCGCTGTTGAGGCACAAACCAACCAGGTCCAACAATAGTTCTCGCTCTTCGATCCTCCTGCGGGCTTTTCAGAATTAAAAAAAAAAAATTTTTTTTTTAAATGCATCCCTTCCTAGCGTTTCCCCCCACCTCTCCCGCAAAGTCAAATAAATACGATTAACGCCCAATGCGTCTCATTAATTGCACAAATCGTGCCAACTTTCAAGCGGGCTGCCCGGTGTCGCAAACGCGGGGTGAGCTTCCAGCAGTGTCTCTCAATCCCAAATGAATCCCCGCGTCTCCGACTGGCCTATCGCTTTAAAATCTTAGAAACAGACTTGTCGGGTTCTTTTTTCTTTCTTTTTTTCCTTTTTTTTTTTCTTAAGCTTTAAAACAATCGATTGAGAAAAACTAAACCGGTTATTAGCATTTCCAGTGGGGAGGGAGGGAAACGCCCCCCACTTCACCCCCACTCCAGATTTCCAGGTCCAACCGAGAAAAAGTGGCTTAAAATTTAACCCTTTGAGGGTAACCCGTGTGGACTGGGGTCTTGCCGCGGGCAAGTCTGGAGGAATTCGGCCAAACGCTCGCAGGGCCTGGTTAAAACAGGGGGGCCCAACCAGGGCTAGGGGTGCGAGTCTTGGAGGCCACGCTCTGGCCGGGGTCGGGAGCCGAGGACCCAGCACCCCCAACGCTACTTCCAGCTCCCAGAGTTCCAGCCGCGGCCGCACTCCCTTGCCAGGGGCGCGCGCGCCTGCGGCCGGGGGCCTACACCCACGGCCCCAGCTCACCCATCGCCTGTGGAAGGCGATTGTGCCGGGGCCGCTCCCTCCCCCAGGACCCCTCCAGCTGCCCCGGGCCGGCGCGCGGTGGAGCGGCGTCCTGCGCGCAGCCCCTACCCCAGCGCGGCGCGCGTTACCCCGCGCACCGACACCGTGAGAGGGACAGAGTTGGAGCCAAGTTTGAGCGCGGAGCACCACAGAGCTGTCCAGGGAAGCAGGGTCCCCCAGCCGACACCTGGACGCCAGAGGTGCAGCGAGGAGGAAAAGCCTCCAGGCCGACGCGCGGCGCTGGGGACTGGGTGGGAGGTGGCAGGGCCGGGGAGTCCGGCGGGTGCCAGCGCCGGCCGCAGAGGGTGAGCTGGGGGCCCCGGAAGGCCGGCCGGCCCCTGTCGCGCTCGAGAGGAGCAGCGATCGGTGCTCCCGGGCCCGCCCGAGCTCCCGCAGTCCCTCTGAAAACCCCTACTCTTCTTGCGCCAAACTTTGCGCGGGGCCTGGCTCGCGCGCCCGGGGAGCGCGGCGCGGCAAGGGTTAAGCCAGCCCGTCCCAGCTGACAGTCAGCTGATTGGGCCCTGATTGACAGCTCCGAAAAGTTTCCTTGTTTCTATACTATTATGCTAATCGCCGCCGCGCTCGCAGCCTGCCATTGGCCCAGAGTGCCAGTCAATTTCCCATTTGGGCCTGACGTCACGAGTGCTATAAAACTCAGCAATTGCTTTAAACTCTTCTTGCTGGATCACAGGCTTTAAAATCTTTTTTCATCTTCGCGCTGTAGCTCGGGCCGCTCACCCGCTCGGCCTCCCCCTTGGCTCTTCTGCCTCGCCTTTCCCCAGGACTTCGCGATTTTGCTTTTGAGAGAGAGGGAGAGAGAGAGAGGGAGAGAGAGAGAAACAAGGCAAGAAGGAACTTAACTCCTCGCTCCCTTCCCTCCAGCCAGGCTGCACTTCTGTCTTGCACTGTGCACAGAGGGAGCGAGAGCGAGGGAGAGGAGAGAGAGAGAAAGAGGAAAAAGAGAGCGAGCGAGCCAGGAGACGCGGAGGCGAGAAGCATGAAGCGTTAACTCCCCCGTGCCAAGGCCCGCACCGCCCGGACAGCGCCCGCCGCGCCTGCAGCCCCGAGCGGCCGCCGCGCGCGCCCCGGCGAGCCGAGCCCTCCTTATGCAAAGCGCGCAGCGGAGCGGCGAGCGGGGGACGCCGCGCACCGGGCCGGGCTCCTCCGGCTTCGCCGCCGCCGCCGCCGCAGCTCGCCGAGGACCTCCCCCAGCCTGAAGCCGCCGGCCCGGCGCGCACGGAGGCGAGCAGGCGAGGAGGGGCCGGGGCGAGCGAGCGAGCGAGCGAGTCCCTTGGCGTGAGCAGGCGGGGAGGGAGGGCGGGCGCGGGGGGCGCGGGCAGGGCGGGGGGGCGTGTGCGCGCTCGGAGGTTCCGGGCCAGCCGCCGGCGCGCGAGCTAGAAGCGCCCCAGCCCGGCAAGCTGGCTCACCCGCTCGCCGCCCAGCACAGCCCGCTGGCCCCTCTCCTGCAGCCCATCTGGCGGAGCGGCGGCGGCGGCGGCGGCGGCAGGAGGATGGCAACGGAACTGGCGATGAGCAACTCCGACCTGCCCACCAGTCCCCTGGCCATGGAATATGTTAATGACTTCGATCTGATGAAGTTTGAAGTGAAAAAGGAGCCGGTGGAGACCGACCGCATCATCAGCCAGTGCGGCCGTCTCATCGCCGGGGGCTCGCTGTCCTCCACCCCCATGAGCACGCCGTGCAGCTCGGTGCCGCCTTCCCCCAGCTTCTCGGCGCCCAGCCCGGGCTCGGGCAGCGAGCAGAAGGCGCACCTGGAAGACTACTACTGGATGACCGGCTACCCGCAGCAGCTCAACCCCGAGGCGCTGGGCTTCAGCCCCGAGGACGCGGTCGAGGCGCTCATCAGCAACAGCCACCAGCTCCAGGGCGGCTTCGATGGCTACGCGCGCGGGGCGCAGCAGCTGGCCGCGGCGGCCGGGGCCGGCGCCGGCGCCGCGCTGGGCGGCAGCGGCGAGGAGATGGGCCCCGCCGCCGCCGTGGTGTCCGCCGTGATCGCCGCGGCCGCCGCGCAGAGCGGCGCGGGCCCGCACTACCACCACCACCACCACCACGCCGCGGGCCACCACCACCACCCGACGGCCGGCGCGCCCGGCGCCGCGGGCAGCGCGTCCGGCTCGGCCGGGGGCGCGGGCGGCGCGGGCGGCGGGGGCCCGGCCAGCGCCGGGGGCGGCGGCGGCGGCGGCGGCGGAGGAGGAGGAGGCGGCGGCGGCGGCAGCGGCGGCGGCGGGGGCGCGGCGGGGGCGGGGGGCGCCCTGCACCCGCACCACGCGGCGGGCGGCCTGCACTTCGACGACCGCTTCTCCGACGAGCAGCTGGTGACCATGTCCGTGCGCGAGCTGAACCGGCAGCTGCGCGGGGTCAGCAAGGAGGAGGTGATCCGGCTCAAGCAGAAGAGGCGGACCCTGAAAAACCGCGGCTATGCCCAGTCCTGCCGCTTCAAGAGGGTGCAGCAGCGGCACGTCCTGGAGTCCGAGAAGAACCAGCTGCTGCAGCAGGTCGACCACCTCAAGCAAGAGATCTCCCGGCTGGTGCGCGAGAGGGACGCCTACAAGGAGAAGTACGAGAAGCTGGTGAGCAGCGGCTTCCGAGAAAACGGCTCGAGCAGCGACAACCCGTCCTCTCCCGAGTTTTTCATGTGAGTGTGACACGCGACCCCAGCTAGCCACCTCGCTAGGCGCCGCGCGGGGGTCCGGCCCGGGGGTGGGCTTGCGCTCGCCACCGCCGCGCCCCTCCCCTGCCGAGCCCCCGGCCCCCGCGCGCGCGCGCGCGCACACACACACACACACACACTGACATACACGCGCACACACACACACTGACACACACGCGCGCACACACGCACACACACACGCGCGCACGCACGCACGCAGCCCGCTCCCAGGTGCTGCTGCTGGTGGCGGCGGCGGCTGTTTTAAGTTGGGGAGGGAAGGGGTTTCTGGCCCACGGATTGCCAATCTGAAAGTCTCCATAACCTGCTAGCTTGTTGGTTTTTTTTTTTTTTTTTTTTTTTTTTTTTTTTTTTTTTACAACATCCCTCCCTCCCCCCCACGACTTGCACGATGTTCAAAGATCTCTGCGGAGCCCTTGGAGTGAACCATTGCTCACCTTTGAAGCCTGCATCATTCACCTGTTTTTTTGTTTTGTGTTTTTTGTCCCCCCCCCTTCTTTCTTCTTCAGTTCATGAGCTGGTGTTCATTTTCTGTGTGTGTTTTATTTTGTTTGGATTTTTTTTTAATTTTACTTTTTTGGAGCTTGCTGTGTTGCCCAACTTCCACCCTCACTCCCTCTCATCTCCTCCGAGATAAAAGTTTTTTTTCTCCTCCTGAGTTCTTCATGTGAGATTGAGCTTGCAAAGGAAAAAAAAATGTGAAATATTATAGACTTGCAACGTGCTGAGTTCCATCGGGTTTTTTTTTAGCATTGTTATGCTAAACTAGAGAAAAAATCCTCCTGAACCTGCCACAATCAAGCCTGCATCCACCTTCTGGGTATGACTTGTGAGCTTTGGCCTTAGGATGCCAAAGCTAAGAGTTCTGTCTGCCATTTAAAAGAAAACTCATTCTCATCTCATGCATTATTATGCTTGCTACTCCGTCTTAGCAACATGAACTTTAACTGTTTCAAAGACTTTATGGAAAAAAAGACATTATATTAATAAAAAAAAAAGCCTGCATGCTGGACATGTATGGTATAATTATTTTTTTTCTTTTTTTTTTCCTTTTGGCTTGGAAATGGACGTTCGAAGACGTAGAGCATGGCATTCGTACTTTTGTTTTAGTGCCTCACGACTTTTTTGAGTTCAGAACAAAAAAGTGCAACCCTAGAACCTTCTTCCCATGAAAGTTTGCATCTGCTCCCAAACCGCTTTGAGTTCCTCAGAACTTCAGCCTCCATTGTCAGTGCACTGAAGGCATTCCTGTCACAGATACCAGAATGGGTTACAAATTTAACATGGCAAACAGGAAAGAACTCGAATGTTTTCTTTTTATTAAGAATGATGCCCCACTCTGGGGACTAAAATCGTGCTGTTGCCAGAAAGCAGTCTAAAATTTATTTAAAAACAAAAAAAAAAGAGAGAGAGAAATCTGCCCCATTATTTTTGGTTTGTTTTATTTTATTTTATTATATTTTTTTTTTGGCTTTTGGTCATTGTCAAATGTGGAATGCTATGGGTTTCTAGTATATAATTTAATTCTAGTTTTTATAATCTGTTAGCCCAGTTAAAATGTATGCTACAGATAAAGGAATGTTATAGATAAATTTGGAAGAGTTAGGTCTGTTTAGCTGTAGATTTTTTAAAAGATTGATGCACTAAATTGTTTACTGTTGTGATGTTAAGGGGGGTAGAGTTTGCAGGGGGACTGTTAAAAACAAAAGTAGCGTATACAGCATGTGCTTGCAACTTAAACCTAAGTTGGGTATGTGTAGTCTTTGCTATACCACTGACTGTATTGAAAACCAAAGTATTAAAAGGGGAAACACCCCTGTTTATATCTGTAGGGGTATTATTTTACATTCAAAATGTATGTTTTTTTTTTCAAAATTAAAGTATTTGGGACTGAATTGCACTAAGATATAACCTGCAAGCATATAATACAAAAAATTTGCAAAACTGTTTAGAACGCTAATAAAATTTATGCAGTTATAAAAATGGCATTACTGCACAGTTTTAAGACGATGCAGATTTTTTTACAGTTGTATTGTGGTGCAGAACTGGATTTTCTGTAACTTAAAAAAAATCCACAGTTTTAAAGGCAATAATCAGTAAATGTTATTTTCAGGGACTGACATCCTGTCTTTAAAATAATGAAAAGTAAATCTTACCACAATAAATATAAAAAAATCTTGTCAGTTACTTTTCTTTTACATATTTTGCTGTGCAAAATTGTTTTATATCTTGAGTTACTAACTAACCACGCGTGATGTTCCTATGTGCTTTCCTTTCATTTTCAATTCTGGTTATATCAAGAGAAAGAATAATCTACAATAATAAACTGCATTTTTTTTGATTCTGTACTCAATTTCTTAGTGTACAGTTTAACTGGGCCCAACAATTGCATGAGGAGTGTAAAAGCATCCTTTTCGCCTGTGAAAGGACTGGTGGAGGAGCAGAGAGGCAGTCATTCAGGGTCAAGTCAGAGGCTGTTTTGCGCGTTGCTGAGGCTGGCCCCCTGTGGAAATTAGTAATATTTCATACAAATGCATATTATGCTTTCTCGATTTTTTTTTTCTTCCTGAAGTTTTCAGTTTTCAAATCAGTTGAACCATCATTACCCTTTGGTGGGGAGGAGGGGGGAAGTCAGTGGTGCTGGACTTTGCAAACAGGGCCCCACGCTGGTGAAATCCAGACACAAACCTGTCTCCGAAAGGGGAGGCAGCAAGTGTGGCCCTGGAAGTGGCTTGAGCATTTCCTGGGACAGATAAACTGCACTTGCCTTTTGGCTAGAATTGATTATTTTTCCTTCTTCTCTTCCACACCGTGATTTTCTTGTTAGCAAGACCTGACAAGATGGAATATAAACACTTTGGACAAATCAAAGTTGTTTGTTTTTGATTTTACTTTTTTCCTTTAACTTTGAAGGTCACTGGCCTTAAATAGGAAAAAGAAAGTCCACCTCTGACTTATGTAACTCCAAGTACGTATCAGGTATAACTGTGGCATCAAATCATATTTCACTGTGAACATTGGTAGAGTGCTTCCCCAGTAAGACAGGCTGGTGACGATTTCAGATCACGTTAGCCCCAGGAATATAAGCAGAAAATAATGCTTTCGTGGAATAAAGGCTGTCCTTTGTTTGCTTTATGGATATTTACCCCGAAACAGGCTGGTCTCGAAGCTGAGTTAGACATCATTTGGAAAGATTGGAGCCATCTTCAATAGCAGGACTCCTAACATTGACCTATTTTAAATGGACACAAATTCATACCACTGGTGTTACAAACTCATGCAGCTTGCACTCCTCCTCAACTTCCCTCCAGAGCCCTGGTAGAATGTGAGACAAAGCCAGCACTGTTGTGAAAATATAGCCAAACACGGATGACTTTTGTTTCAGTTTGTTTCCCATTCTTAAAAAAAGAAAGAAAGAAAGATAACATTGCAACTCTGAACGAAGCCTTACTTTGAAGAAAACAGGTTGTGCTTGGCGCTGTTGAGCCCTGACCAGTTTATCATCTGGCCTTCCTGTCTCTCTCGCACAGAGCACGCAGGCAGTGTTTACGCGGTGCCTTTGACCTTCCGTGCTATGCCAGTTTGGATATGGCTCCCGAATCCACACTTAATTTTGCTTAACGGAAGTTTTAACAGTAAGCCTACTCCCATGAGCTGGAAGTCAGTCGCTCTGGGCTTCAGAGAATTTTTCCCCCTCTGCTCACAGCTGGGAGACACCCAGTCTCTCTCCCTCCCTCCCTCTCTCCTCTCTCTCTCTCTGAAGAAGTAGAAATGGAGACATCTGTTGTATAGGAAGCTTAGCATCCCATGAAGGATTTTGGGCAAACATTCTCAAAATAAGGGTGATATTTGGGGTGCAGTCCCCACAGTGTCTCACAGAGCATGGGGCCTGGAATGGGAGGAAAATACGTCTATGCAACAATTAGGCGCTTGGGTAGGAAACTATAAGGCAGTTCAATACCATAAGGCAGTTTGGGCCCCAAAACAGCAGAAAAGGAAGTGGAAAGCGCTGGTAGAAATGGGCGTGGCTGGCTGGCTTTAAGAAAAGATGAACTCCTAGTGAAAGGCACTTTTAGCAGCAACAATGACTAAGAACTGAAAAATAGTGTAAGGGTGGGAAACATGAGTGCATGCTTCTCTTTTTACAAAGAACTAAGTCCTGCAGAGGGGCACTTCATTCCAAGGAAGTCTCCAAATTAAAAAAAAAAAAAATCATAAACATAAACTCGCTCTCCTCTGTACACTGCATCTGAGTCTTTGTCCAAATAGTGTTAAAATTCCGTGCATTCCAGTTACAGAATGGACCCCGTCGGTGGAATATACCACATTTGCTGGGAAGCCCCAGCAAAGTATACGTGCCAGTGTGCATGCCAGATGAAATTTAGGTGAAATTTAGAGTGGTACGGTAAAAAAAATTATTCTTGATTTTCAGTCGTGAAGAACAGCCTACCTCTAACTTCTATTTAGTTTCCTTCTATTAAAAAAAAAAAAAAAAAAGCACCATAGTGTTGGAGAAGGCTGCTACATGTAAACAGCATACGTCTTAGCTGTTGTCTGTTGTCTGTAGGTCTTCTGTTTGGACTCCCAGGGCGGCCCACTCCCGCGCCTCCATTTACGGGGCACGCAGCTGTTTAGGTGCCAGTGTTCCCAAGCGGCACCAGCAGTGTTTAAAATCCACCGAAACTACAAAGAGACAGAGAGGCCCGTTTCTGGAGGTAGCAGCAGGAACCCAGAGCCTTGGGAAGACTGCACGGGCATGCTTGCTCTATGTAATACTTTTTCACACTTCATTCTTTCTCTGGCGAATAATTTTACTAAGGAGGAAGGAAGATCAGGCTCCCCCTCTGCAAACAGACGTCGCCAGCAGAAGCGGACGCGGAGCCAAATGCCCCAGTTCTCCCACAGGCCCTAGCCGGGCTGGGTGTGTGAGTGCTGTCCACCGTGTTCAGTTGTGAATGCAAGCAATGGATGGCACAACCCACTGGGAGTCCGAAGCACTGCCCCACCCGTCGGCTTCTCTCTCCTCCTTTTCTCCCTGCACTCACTAAAACGACCTCCTTTTAATTCCCTCACTTTTCGCTTGTTTCCTTTCTCAAAAACCATGTCATAATTTTTTACAATGAATCTGACACATTAATATATGGGCATCAAATGCTCAGCGGCCCGACTTCTGCCCAGCAGATAAATCTGCTCTCTAGACATCATTCCCTCACTGTCTCCGAGCCACCGCCACCTGGGCCCCCTCTCGAAGCAGGCCGCCCCGTCGGGAAATACTCTATTTATTACCCAGCGCGGCGTGTGAACGCTCGGAGCTTTCCTCCCGTCTACCTCTGCCCCAGTCGTTTTTATTTAGTAACATCAGTTCTAGATACTTCTTAAACTGGCCCTCCCCTTGCCAAACCACAAACCGGACTGCAACAGCAGTGAGCCTTGGGCGGCCGGTGGCCACCCTCCCCAGCACGGCACGCAGCTGTCCCAGGAGCCACGTTCCCAGCAGTGCCTGGTCTACGCGACCGAAGTTGTCAATGGCACATCGGAGGGTTGTGTAGGACAGGACACGGGGAGCTTTCCCTGTGTTGCCGTGGTTTCTGTGTAAGCCACCTTGCTGCCTGGCTGGAGAGACAGAAGAAATCCAGGCCCAGTGGCAAATTTTTAAAAGTCTGATTGCCAGAGTCGGGAGTCGGTCTCTCTCCCTCTCCCTCTCTTTCTCCCCCCCTTTTTTTTGGCCTGCCTATAGTTAAAAACTAACCAAGCTAGGATGGGAGACTAAATGCATGAGTGACAGCCTTCAGCAGCCTAATGGCCGCACCAGTTAAACGTACAACCCAGCTCTTGGGTCACAGCCATCAGATAACCCCCAGCGAAAGGTTATACTTACCTGGCTGGGACTGCTGGTTTGCAAAGCTCACCCTGTGACCTACTTGCTTTTGAATTTTTAATAATATTCCCCCCTTTTTCTTCCTAAGCAATGTCTTAGCTATTTCGATTTTTCATGGGGGGGGGGTGGTGGTTCTGTTCCTTTTTTTTTTTTTTTAAAGGGTTTTATCTGCATGGAGAGGCTGTGCTTGTCACCACTTCTGATTATTCCTCTGACGCTGAATGAACAATTTACAGCCCATGCCATCCTTCCTGTTTGGAGGAAATTAAGAGAAACTCTGGTTTCTGTTCACCCTGAGCCCAGCCTACATCTCTGAGATGCCCCAGGACCAGGACGGGGCGTACAGCAGCTGTAAGGGAGGTGGCAGGGAGGTGGCCCAGGGCCCAGCCATCTGAACCAAGATTTGTTTGTTTTTGCATTTGTTTAAAAACAGATCAAGAGCTTTAACCCACCTTCCCATAACACTGCTTTTCTCGCTTTTGATATAAATCTTCAAAATCCAGACATCAAACAGCGCCAGAAAAGGGGACTGCTCTCCAGGCTTTGCTCCGCCCCAGCTCCTGAACAAACCCAGCTCTGTCTGGCATTTTTTCTTGAGCGGGGGTAGCGGACAGGGTGAGAGAATTTCAGTCTCCCGGGCTGTCTCATGATTGTTGGGGCATAAAGAAGTACAGTCCTGCCACAAATTGGGGCATCTTTGCCCTTTCGAGGGGAACAAAACAAAACAAACAAATCAAATGGCTCTGTGTTGCATGAAGGCATCCATACCGCCTGGGCTCCTTCTCCCTGTACTGTCTGTAGGAGGTGAGAAATGAGGGAAACAGAGGGGGAGAGAGAGAGAGAGAGAGAGAGAGAGAGAGAGAGACTTGGAAAGACGACGAGACCCAGCAACAACCCCCTTTACCAATGTGAATCCTACTTGGTCAGTGGCCAGAGTGAGTCAGGTGCAAGTAAGATTGGTTCTGCAATCCGTTTCCTTAAAAATCCTCCTTAAGATGGTTTTAGGGACCGAATCCAAGTGGAAGGCATGAAAGCCTTCATTTGGGGCATTTATAAATAAATATCCCAAGCTGCAGTTGCATGGTGCTGACATGTTGCACTAGGCAGATGTGCCAGTGTTTGTACGGTCACCGCCATAGGTTTTGGACATGCTGGTGGATTTTAATTGCTTACACTTGGAAGCCCTTTGAGTGTTTTCCAGAAATACGCCCGATAGAACAAGGCTGAGAGAGAAAGAGCACATGGGAATCGGATCTTTACAGGAATCTGCATGAGTGTTGGACAGTTTTAAGAAAGTCACAAAACACATTTTTCCACGGGGAGGCTCGGACTGGAATGCGTGTTTCCTTGCTCGCATCACAGCCCTGCTCCGAGCACCTCTCCCCTCGTCCAACACGTTCCCTTGCCCGTCCCTTTTGTTAAATAACCGTCTTCCCTATAATGAGGACTGCGATTGTGAAACCACGGCCCTCCCTTCTGCACGGATTCGTCTTGGATCTTTCCTTAGGATCAAAAAGGGGCGTTAATTCGAGAAGGGTGTGTGCTGAGGTTTACAGAAAAGAGGCAGAAGAGAGGGAGGCATTCTTGGTGTCCGGTCCTCAGGCCCCCCTCCCCACCCCGGCCCCCCACTCACCCCCAGCCTAGCCCTGGGCTGGAGCTGCAAAGCAGGGGTTGGAGCTCTGGGTTTCCCTAATCAAAGTGTCCTCATTACCGACCTTGCCTGTTGCCAGGTTCAGAGATTCTGAAGAAGGCTTTTCCCCGTGGTTGGTTCTTTGGGTTGGAGGACAGGCACAAGCCAAGGGCGCTGAGATGGGAGGAAACGTTGGCACTCGGGTGGGGGCAGTGAAAACCGCTCTTTGAAGAAGCGCTAGCAAGGCTGTTTGGAAAGAGAGCCCTGGCCAGCACCATCAGGCCAGTGGTGCACGGGCCCCTTTTTGCAGTCAATATTTGCTCTGGTTCGGCACTGCCTTGTCCACCTCGGGAGGCCAGCGGAAGCGGGTGCCTGACGGCCTCCCGGGCATTCTCCATCAGGAAAGAGGGCCGGAGGATCCCAGGACAACTGGCAAAGCTCATCCTAGGCCCAGAAGCAGTGGAGAGGAAGGGGCCGGTGTGCGGGAGCCAACAGAGGCCAACCTTGGCCATGACCCTCAATCACCAGAGGTCAGCTGTGGGTCATTTTCAAGGTCCCCACCTCCCCCACTGCAAAGGCTCTGTTTGCAGAGTGAGCGACAGGCCTCTGCACAGATTCTGAAAGCAATAGTGAAGTTCTCCACTCCAGGGTTTGGGCCCCTAATCACACCTCCTGTCCCCTCCCAGTGCCCTCCCTGCTGATCACCTGGGCCACTGGGGAGCCTCAGAGGACACTGCCCTGGGGCCCAGAAGCAGTCGCTCAAGATGAGGTGCTGGACCCAGTGAGTCACCCAGCCCCAGTTTAAGTGGAGTTGGAAGCTGGGATGGGGAGAAGGGCTGGGGGCAGGGCGGGGCGGGGGGGTGCTTCATCGGAAGGCTGGGAGTTTCTTGGTCTCCAAGCCTGGGGAAGATGAAGGCAGGGAGGCCGCCGAGTTTGCGCCCTCTCCCGGTTTGCTTAGGCTCCCCTCCTCCCCTCCCATAGCCCATCCACCGCCCTAACCCTTTTCTGCACCTAATCTGCGGAGCACAGCCGCCCTGAGTTGAGCTTGGCTGCCCGGGACTTGGTAGCTGGAACCGAACGCCCGGTGCGCAACTCACGCACGGGGGTCCACCAAGAGCTTGCAGCAGGTGCGCTCCGAGTGGGGCCGCGCCGACTGGAGCCCGGAGGGTCCCGGAGGTCCCTCAGGGCCAGCTCTCAGCTTTAGGCCCGCCGCCGGAGCCTAGAGCAGCTGGTGCTTTCCTGGATGCCCGCTACACAGACCCCAAAACGCGGCGGGCGCCCGGGGGCGCTAACGACAACCGCGCTCGGCGCTCCCCGCGCCCCGCGCCCACACGGGCGCCCTGGCTTCTGCTGGGGGCTCGGGTTTGTGCTGGAATTTAGTGTAGGTGTTCCGGGAGGGAGAAGTGCGGAGCGGGGTTGGGGGGCGGAGCGGAGCCGGGCTCCGGGAGTTATCAAAACTCCCTGCAGAATGGGCTCACAGAGGGAGGAAGCGGGAGCCGCCCTTCCGTGGACCCCCAACCCACCCGCGAGCGTCCCAATCTTCCCAGAGTAAGATCATCCGCGGCTCCAGATCATTTCATTTTTGCTCTATTAATTTTCCGGCCCATTTTTCTAATTTTTTTTATCTTTCCTGCCTTGGTTAGAGACAGAAAAAGAGCAAAGAAGGAAATCCAGATAGCAAGCTGCAAAGTCTCGGAGGAGCTCGGTTCGCTCTGGGCTTTCCAGCGCATAGTTGGAAGCACCTTGCACACCAAAGGCGGCTCACACCCTTGATCAGAATTCTCCCACAGGGCCGGGTGCGGGTCTGGCTTTGCTTGAGTTCACCACTGGGGAACGCGGCTCTGGAAGGAGCCCAGGCGCTCAGGAACTGTCTGAAGGCAGCAGACGTTAAAAGGCTAATTCCAGGAACGGTCCCTTGCTTGCGAGACTCTTACAGGAGCCTTCAGTGTGGGAGAACAGTTCAGCGAGGAAGGAAAATGAATCTCGGCTGTTCTCTTTCCCTTTGTCTTAGGGGAGGATTTATTAGGGTGCAGATAAATGTGTTGAAACTAAGAAGTGACACGAGTATATAGGACATTGTTACTCTGTCAGATTTGCAAAAATCAGTTGTGATAGCAAAGGGCTCTGGAAACCTGGAGTAGTTACGCTAAGATTACATCTACTACAAGATGTTGTTTCTGTCTTTCCATTTTCAGACAATGAGTTGGACATAGTCTTTCATTTGCCTTCTGTCATTTTATTTTCTTATTTTATTTTCTTTTATTTTATTTTGGTGAAGCCCTTTGAAGCAACACATTGCAGGGAGCGAAAGCTGCTGAAAGACAAAAATGTAGTTTCCGCTTTACGAAATAAAAATGATCCCAGGCACACAGATGACCAGACACCTGCCTGGCCTACAGAATATGTCTTAGAATGATCTTCCCAACTCAAAGACAGGCAGCTCCCTTTGCCGGACTTCCTGTGCCCTGGCGGTGTGGAGACATGCTCACCGTCTGCGACAGGCTTGCAGGGTGCAGTGTCCACACGCGCTCGCCGCGCTGTGCAGGGCCTGAGTTCTTCTCCATCCTCCTTGCGACATGGGTGCTTCCTCACAGGCTCTCAGAAATGCTCTTCAGCGGTCAGCTGAACAGATCCAGGTTTAGGAGCCTCTGTGCTATCGGACGATCGTGGTCCAGCTCAAAAGTGAGCCCTCCCTGCCCTCACCACACCGCCCACCGTGACCGGCCATTCCGGTGTGCAACAACCCTTTGAACGTAGATGCAGGGATAGCAGGTGGGTTCCCCAGGTAGCCAGAGCAGGGGTCATCTTGAGGAAAATGACCCAATGAGCTAAGAAGGATGCAAGCTTTATGAGATTTCAGGCCAGGTGCCAAATATCGCATTTAATGAGGCCTGATTCTTTTCCTCCAAAAATAATGTAGACTCTCAAAGATACGGTTAGGACGGCAGAAGGGGCATTTTGCAAAGCCTCCATCCAAATATTGCTTTGTAATATTTTTCTAAAATTGAAAAATGCCTCACAAGTATATGATCTCACGTTAATACTCCTTCCCGAAGCTTGACATATGTTTGCAAACACCCCAAAGGAATTGCAAAAATATTCCCTCCACAGTCCCTTAAGCTTTTAAACTTGATTCACTTGCATTTCTAAAAGAATCTGTTGTTTCTAGCCGTTTTAAAAAATCATCTTATATGAGAACTTTTTTATTTTTATTTTGCAGCAATTTACCATCTGAACTTTAAAAATAGAGAATAACTTTTTTACTGATATACCTGCAGGTTTTATCATTTCCGTTTCTTTCTTGTTTCTTTTGTATTCCTTTTTTTTCCTGGCATAACAATAATTTATAATGTGTACTAGGACACGAAGAAGAGTAGTTTGTCCCTTTGTGTTTCCAAAGCTTTTGCACTATGAAAGGTGAATGAAGATATATAATGTATGGGGGCAGCTTTGACAGCTACAAAGTACTCGTTGGTTTGTCCCAGTATTCAGGGCATAGTCTTACTATTTAGAGAAAGGGCATTGCAAGAAATAGAGTTACATTGAATGAAAATTTAAGTAAAGCAAGCTTTTTATGTTTAGTTACAGCAGGTGTGTGAGTATAGCCTATTTGTACATACCAATTGTGTAACGTAAGCCAGAAAGAAGCATTAGGGATTAAAGAAAAGGAACTGAATATTCATGTTGGGAAAAAAATTAGATTGATTTCCTAGTTTATTGCAGTCATTGTACACAGACTTGCTGTAGCCGTGTTGAATTTTCTAAATTAGATTTTAAATATATTTTGACAGTCTGAACTTGCATAGTGTGACTAACTATAGGAAGAAATGACAAATCTGCTTTGTTATTAAACTGCTGTCTAGAAAATATTGGGCTCTGTACAGTAAATGATAATTATTTTGCCACTTACATTAGTACAGCTAATAGCAGGAAGGGTTTTTTGAACCACAGAAAGCTAACTACTTTGAATTACTCTGCTTTGTTATTCACTGTGAAGCAAAAAGTCTTTTTTAATTTTTAAAAAAAGCAACCTCATTTTCATGTCATCGTTCTAAGCACTGCCTGCTACTAAGTTAGACAGAGAAGAAGTTAATACATCAAGTGGTGCTATCTAAATGGTTGTGTTTGTTAAGAGGACATTTGCAGTTAGGGTCACAGTGCTGGCAGAGCAGATCAGAGCAAGGGGCCAGGTGGGTAAGATGGCAGAGAATGTGTCCTTAACCGCCTGTGAAAGCCGACCATGAGAGGCCCGTTAGAAGTGATTCGGATCCTCCCCGATCTTAACCGGGAATCGCTTGGTTCCCTCTGATCTGAGGACAGCTTCAAAGCTGAGCCAGGCTGCCGGCTTAGGGGGGGATCTGTGGCTGGCTCAGCCTCGCACGGTGGGGCACAGTGGATGGGTGGGAGCAGGCTTGCGTTGCCGGCGGCCATTCCCTTCCATGTCACCCCTCGCCTGGCTGGCTGGGCTGAGGACCACCATAGCGAAGCAAGGGGGATTCACCCACCCTGCTTTCAGCCCCCATCGGCCCTTTCCATACTAGTCAGCCTGTCTTTAGCATACTGTACACGAAACGTTCTTCATGGTTATTAATTACCCTTTGTTTATTTTAATATATTTATTAAATCAGGTACCCAAGGGAATCCTCTACATCAGTGATGTGAAAAATCCAGTTGCCTGAAGTCCAAGAGGTACATCTTGATTTTTGATCTGCATGTGCTTGTTTTAATTAGTTCTACATGATGGGGAAAGTAAGCAGCAAAGAATGCTAAGGCTTTAGGTGTGAGCATTTGCTGTTTTTGAAGTTTGAGTATTTGGGTCTTGAGGGTGACGTGAATGGTGACACGAGGTGCTGCAGAGAGATGACACAACATGTGTGTGGGAACAGCATGCGTGTAGTGTCTGTGTTTATGTCATTGTGTAGATGTGGCATATGGAGTAACTAAGCTCGTTTGAGTAATGTATTCAGACAAGAGTCTACTGACGCTCAAACAACCATCCCTGCCTCTTGGGTGACTGCGCCACAGGCACCCACTGGCCTTGGTCACCGGGACCTTGTCAACATTCCCAATTGAAAGCCACTTAGAATTCAATCCGTACTCACATGTGGAAAATTTAGTAGACATTCAAAGCACAGATATTGCCCTCTCTGTGCCCAAATGTGACTACAGACCTACACTCTACTCCCATTGTATGCAGAAGGCAAAGGGAGGAGACGATGGAGTTAGCAATCTGATTTTCATCTACTAAGAAAATGAAATTGAACTATTTAAATGGGCTTTCAATGCCGAGTAGCCCAGTGTGAATTTAATTGTGAGCCCTCTTCGTTTGAAGAGCTAGACCAATATTCTTCCATCAGTAATTATTCTGAGTCATAGTTTTAGATATTCTTATTACCTCTTATTGGTTAATGGAACAAAGTAGTTTTTTTTATTCAAAGTTTGCTTGCTGAGAAATTTGCATGAAATACAATTTTGGGTTTCTAGAGAAACTGAAAGGGGCAAACATCACACTGTCAAATTGCTACTCTTTGCAGAAGAGGCATTTTAAATATGCAGTGAATTGAGAGCACTGGGGACAAAAATCACATTTTCCTCACTGTTCAAAAAAAGTATCTGATTACTTACCCCTACACGCTGCTGTGGTGAGAGCCTTTCTTTGAATAACTGGATTGCGAATATTTAATATGACTACTTTGCTAGCCTTATTCAAAATTAACATTTGCTTTAATAGTTCTCATGCAAGTTTAACTCAGGGTACACCTTTATGGTTGACTTGTGTGTCCACGTGTGTGCATGCAGCGCCAGTACTTCCTTCCTCTCTTGTCCCTGTCTATATAAGTGCACCCTGAAAGCCACCTGTTAAATATGATGCTCTAGGCCCCGCAGCAGGAGTTGTGACATTGAAACGACACGTTTTGAGCACAGAGCTTCCAAGCTTTAAAGGCAAGTTTCCTACTCCTCCTGATGTTCCCACTACCCCCACCTCCCGGCTGTACTTCATATAAGGTTACTGGTGGGAGAGAAATCAAATTTCAGCTGTAAACATGATTGACAGGTGAGAGTAAGGAAGAGAAAGGTGTTGGTCAGTTGGGGAAGCTGGTGAGGAGGACAGTTCCTTGAAGTCTCTCTGACATTAGTTATTATAAACTGGTGTATGAAAAGCTCAGCCCTTGGTACTCTTGAGCGAGTTACTTAGTTTATTTTCAGAAGTCACTTTGGCTAAAGGATTTCAGTAGTGGAAGCCAAAAATGGTGAACCACTAGCTTTTCTGCTCTCTTGCTAATTTCAACCATGTACAACTTCGTGGCTTATTTTTGGCACTTTTCTAGGCTGGGGTATGAAAATTAAATCATAAGCCATTTGGGGAGCCATTTAATTACTTTCATTTATTCTCAGAATCACAGTCTATGTGAATCACATACTATGGTTCTTGGGTATATTACAAAATATTCATCCCAAGTGGTAGCTCACAAAGATTAAATTTAGCATCCCTTGCTCCCAACTAACACTTTCCATTAGCGCATGTTACAGCTCCACGTATGCAAATCAGGTGAAATGCATGGGTTTTTAAGGCTGTGCTTTCTCAAGAAAGATCTTCCCGTGAGAAGATCAGCGTCCACCACGTCCGCCCAGCGTGTCCGTCTTTCACCCAATCTGACTGTGTGATGTCAATTGTTCCATGATAGCACAATTGACCGAGGAGTGACCATTGCCATGGAAACACGTCACGGTGCTACTTGACCCTCCCATGAAGGGTGGCTTTTGAATGAGCCTCGGAGGCTGGAGTCGGCACAAGGAGATAACACCAGAACTCATGGTTTGCATCAAGGTGGAAAGTAGGCCTTCCTAACACGTTCTTGCAGCGTAAGCCCTGACACACAGACTCAGAGGGTAGTGACCCTCAGCCTGCCCACGTCTACGCTCGGCCCATTTCAGATACTCTTGACCTTGGCTAAGACCCATCTGGATGCAACCAAGCCTTACAGAGCTGGCTTGGGGTGGGGCAATTGGAACACATACAGAGGGGAGAGGCCCATTTGTAGCTCCTTGTCACACACTGGAACCTCTGATGGAATTTGCATAAACAGTACTTCCTGGTTTTAAGGACCTGTCATTTTTTCTCTGATGTTACAATTGGCAAAGTACACTTGTTTTTCCCTGACTGTACTAATGCTGATTCAAAAAGTCTACAGGTGCAAAAAAGACTTTTATTTTATGAACTGGGGTGAACAAAACAAAAACAGTAAAAGGACTCAGAAATCTTGTTTCTGTTTTGCATACCTGTCCTCCCATGATGCCCCAAATCATCCAGAAACCAAAAGCAAACCTGCTTTCCCCTGGCCCAAAGTCAGTGCGGCTGCCTTGGCACAGGTGTGTAGTTGTGTGGTTCAGCTGTACATGTAAAACACCATAACCTGGTTTCCCTCGCGCAGGTCATCCAAATACTTTAACAGCACTGGGGAGCTTGGAATTCTCGTGCAGGGAACAGGTGAAACCAACACCATGAGTTCCGATTTCTTGCTGCCTCTACCTGCAAAGCTTAAGTGGCTAGTCTTGACCCTGTCGTCACTGTAGGTGTCTCAATACTCAGATTGTAGCACAAGTCCCATCCCCTCCATGCCAGCGAAGAGAATGCTGTGTTGCTTGCAGACTTGGAGCCAGGGGCGAGCAGGCGCTCACCAATTCCAGGAGTCTGTCTCAAGCACACTGCCTCAGTATATCTTTTGGCACTGAGAAAATTAGGGTAAGCAAGTCCCCTACAAAGTGTTTGCTTCTTCAGACTCACTCTAATTGTTTGTTGTTGCTGTTGGGAGCTTATTTGGGTTATGTTCCTCCCTAACTACCGTGACAACCCCTTTCTGGAGGGGCGGGCTACTGTTTGTTTTTCCGTGGACGCTGGCCGAACGGAATTAATCCCTTAATTAGAACAGGAGCCAATGCAGAGAAAGGAGCCTAATGATGCCACAGGAACACGAATGATCTTCGGTCAACACCGGGGTACTGCTGGAGGGGCGGACTTACAGAAAGAAACTTTGTGCATTGGGGGGGGGGCGGGGGGAGGCAGAAGGAATTTCTGCAGAGGTGCAGCATCATGGCTTAAAGCGAAACGCTGCTTCTGTTAAGAGCTGTCGTCCTGAAAGGCACTCGCAGTCCCCCGCCAGCATCTCAGATTTACTGCCGCCCTTCCAGATGCCAGTGTTCAAGCTCCCTTCACCTGTCTCTTGCTGAGTCTTTCATTTTCTCCATCCAAAAAGGACTGTCAAGATGATGCTTTGCGTCTGTGCTTTGCCTGGCGTCTATTGAAATTATCAGCAATAAATGAGCTAAGCACCTGGATCGAGGGGTTTGGTTGGTGCGTTTGTGTTCCGTCTCCATTTCGCAGGATTTGGAAAATGCTAGCACGGGGTGGGGAAGCCAGTCGGAAACGCGTTCTCTTTGCAGCGTCTACAGGAGAGACTCGTGTAGTAAACATCTCGGCTCTTACACCCTTCCGGAAGGGACTAACACCAGGTCGGGGAGGGGAGGGCTGAGTTTCAGGGGCTCATTGGGAAAATCCAGCAGCCATGGGATACACAGATACAGGGCAGCCAAGGTGGCGCTGTGCAGGGACCTCGGGTGCAAGGTACTGGCGGCTGGTAACACCTGCTGAACAGTCCAGGGCCACCTCCTACAGCTTAACCCGCCGGGGGTGAGACCCACAGGTGGAGGGGTGGTTGCTTGGTGGGAGTCCATTCTCTCCCATCTCCCTCAAGCAGCTTCGTCTGATAGTGTGGGTATTCCATGCAGCTGGTGACCAGTCCCGTTTAGTGACTTCAGTCTCTGGAAAAGCACAGCAAGTTCATTTGCTGGAGTAGGCAGTGGAGGTGAGAATTGGACTGATCTAAAACGCTCTGAGAAATTGACCCTCTGGTCGCTCTTCCTTTAAATCCGGTTCCACAGACAAAGTTTCTTTTCTTCCCAGGCTCCTGCCTGCTGGCAGCAGCACAGCTAGGTTAGGGTTTGTAATTATTTAAAGGGATTCTGTGGCTGGGGTTGACTCCTCCTCCATGAAGTTAATCAAAATAGAGACCTTTCCCTGCTGATGGTAGTTAATTAAAGGGCTCCAGCATATATAGCTGTGGTGCATCTCCGGCTTGTTTCTATTAGAGAATGAGGTGCCTTCCTGATACACAGGGAACGGAGGAGAAAGATAACCGGGCTGAACGTCTTGAGAGAACAGGATTGTGTGTTTGCTCTCTTTACTTCTTTTCCTTCTCTTGTTTTTAATGGAGCCAATGGAATCCTCCCCAAACGTCCCACGTTGCACGCGGTGGCTTGATCAGTGGTTGGAGGCAGGTGCTGCGTTAGCGTGCACCAGGGTCCCGGGGTCAGCTTGCTTGTTGCTGTCCTGCTCTCTCGGCAGTGGGCAGTGAGGTAGCCCAGGGAGATCAGAAATCCCGGCACTCGCGCTGACTTTGTTGACCCAAGGTAAGAGCTGTGTCCTCTTCCTTTGCTCTGGGGGGTAGCACAGACCTGAAGTTCTGTCTCCCCCATGCTCGGCGGCTGTTTTGTTTATTTGCGACTCATTTTGCCCAGACGTCTTCCTTCTTCTCTTCTGCTTAGAGTCCCCAGAACCGGTTCTTGCCAATGCTCAGTGGAATGAAAGTCTGAACCATGTGGGCCAGCACAAGACCTGTGCGTTTTGAGGCCTGAGCTTGGATGGGCCCTGGCAGGGAGGGAGAGCGAGCAGGCTTGTGATGAGGCCTGGATTAACATGAGTTCCGCTGCCCAGGTCCGAGAGCTCCCAGCTCCTTTCTTGAGAGCCTCCTGGAATCTCTCGGTGCATCTGGAGTCCCCGGCATCTCTCTCTTGCTCATGGCCCTTCCATGTGCTCTACGCTCTGCTAACCCGGAACTTCCGCAAGTGCCGCTCTCAGAGTCGGGCCCCGCTCATTCGTCAGCAGGAAAGTCATTGGTCAAAGCGTGATGTGTGCTGAACCCAGAAGGCTCCGTGGGCAGTTAGGGGAACCTGGTCGTGCAGAATGTAGTGTCTGTTTGCTCTGATCTTTGACTGCTTCGTATCGTCTCAGTGAGAGCCTTGTCTAAGGGCTAAAAGGGATAGCTATGGTCAATAAGTAGCACACAAACCATGCTGTCGGCCATCCCCACAGACCTGTGCACAGGACAGCCAGCCAGCTCCCAAATGGGGCTGGTGGGATTGGAATTGGAGAGTTTGGACTTTGGCCTTGGAAGAAAAGTACAGGGTTCAACTTGGTCCCAGCCTGAGTGTGGGAGGTTTTGCAGAGGCGGGGTGAAATGTCACCCTGTTCTAGAGAGGGCAAAAAATAAGGAAGGATTTGTTTTTGTTTTTTTGCCTCCTGTTGTATGTGAGCTGGCTGATACTCGTAATGACAAACTTGCCAGTGCTGTTACTGAGATAGTTTTATTTTGCAAGGCATTGGGCGGGGGGGGGCCGGGTCGGATGCGGGGCTGCTGTGGCGCTTCTGCCTGTCATCACTCGACACTTCATGGCCACAGCCACGTCCAGTGCCCCCTTCCCCCAACCCCCTGCCCAGCATCATTGCCATCCACCGGAAGAAGGCACCTCCCCGTGTCTGCCGCGGTTACCCCGGGAGATTTGCACTTTGGGAGAGATGAGCTTCTAGCTTGTGATTTCATTGTAAATTCATCAGGACTGATCTGCAGAGTTACTGAGGCTGCGCTTATTCTGAGAATGCATCTTTTTACTATTTCTTTAAAATTTAATTGGGAAGGGGCTGCCGTGTGGTTTTGACTCCACGCTTAGTTTTTTTTTCTCTTTGCCTCCTTTTGTTGCTATTGCAAGCTGCAGCAAAAGTGACTTGTAATTTATAATCAAAGTTTGGTATCGTTAAACTAAACTGTAAAAACCGACTTTGGGGTTTTGCTCATAAAATAAATATTGGAAAAAATATTGCAACGAGGCTTGTACAGTGGGAGTGGTGCCAGTACATATATATGGGTGTGTATGAATATATATGTGTGTGTTTTGTTTCAGAGACTGTTAGAGCTGATCCTGAAAGGCATCCTCCAAAGCTGTGACTTTTTCAAAAACATTCAAGTAGGAGGATTCACTGAAGAGGGTGTGAACGCGTTCTCCTTAATGCACCTCTAATTTGTGATCTAAACTCCATTCATAATTCACATTACCTTTTCCCCCTACTATTTTATGTTTGCGCTAACGAGTTAGAGTGTGTGTGCTAGACTTCTCTGTCTGTGAGCTATGGTGCTCCTTAGCTCGCAAGACTTTTTTTTCTCTCTCCCCCTAACAAGGAAGCTCATTTAGAAAGAAATGTTTATGTGAAGTGCTTGTCAGCTGGCATTTTTACTGGTTTGCTAACCCAAAGGTAAAATATAAAACCATGTCTTTTCCTCACTGGCTTGTTGTCACTGGAAGGGCCCTTCCCTTGTTAGCTTGATAAATAATTTTACTAGGGGGACTCTGCTGTATTTTTATGCTTGCTGTCTGTTTTCTGCTTGCCGCAAATAAATTTCTGTACTCAGAGGGCACTAAAACTCCAAACACATGGCTTTTTCCCATTTTGCTGCTGGTCTCCTGAAGTAGTTATTCCATCTAGAGTTTTTTAATTAATTTTTAAAGGGTGAAATGTGTGATTATTATCGAACAAAAATTATTCCTCTGTTTAGGGAGAACATTGGGTCTGAACCTGGGATGGACATCATTATGAAAGGCTGCATACGTCAGACCCTGTGTAATGTTTGTCAAACTGAAGACAAGTGTTATTTATGGGGCGAGTGCTGAAGTTTTCTCATTATACACGTCCATGTCTGTCTTCCCAACTTTAAATATTAAGCTGTTAATATGAGAAATGAATAGGGCTGTGGAATTCTATCTAGAAACAAGGCACTGCACAATAAAATCTTTACATTTGAAAAATGATACACCGTGTGCAAGTGGAGACGGAATCGATTGTAGGTATCAGTATAAACACAGTGCCCACCCGAGTCTTGTGCATTTAGTCTTGGGATTTGTTAATTCTGAGGAGAACCTGCTGTTACTCTCTGGGGCGCAGTCAGGCCCTGGTGTAACTCCAAGCACACCCCAAAACAGTCCCGTAAAATAAAGTGCAAGTCAATACATCCTATAAAGACCAGTCACAAGAACACAGCACATTATGGGCATACGATAAAACAGTTCATGAAGGAATGAAATTTCCAAACGTCGGTGAAACCTGTGATCATTTACAAATAATGCCAGATGACCCCGTAATTAAAATACAATTTTTTTCCAAAGCAGATATTCTCCTGTTATTTACTACTTGTCTCGTGCTCCTCAGCTGGGTTGTTTGGCTCAGTTTTTGCAAAGATCACCAAAAGGAAGAGGACAGTGTAGAGCAGGGAGTCTATGAATGTGTTCTCAAATGTGCCTGGAGATTTACGATCAAGATTTAGAAGACTTATTTTCTTGGAGTGTGCACTGTACTATTTAATCACCAAATTTTACTACAGGTAGACGGTTTTCTCGAACACTGCCATTATAGAGACTATTATGAGAACCACTTTTTTTAGTTATTTAGCATTTCTTCTGGTTACTCGGGGGCTACACCAGTTTGTGAGGTGTTAGAGAAGGTGTCTGTGGTTTGGACCGGCTGGACACTCCACCCAGTCCTGTCCTTTGGAGGTCACCCGAAGCCTGCTGGGCTATGGAGATGAGACAGCGTGGATTGGGCGTCTCATGGGAGCCAGGACCTGTGCCTTCTTTGACCTCACAACTAGAGGGACAGGTTTTAAGATTTACTGATTTGAAAATCAGTTACACAGAGAGAGAGGAGAGGCCGGAAAAGAGAGGTCTTTCATCTGCTGGTTCACTCCCCAGTTGGCCACAACGACTGGAGCTGCATTGATCCAAAGCCAGGAGCCAGGAGCTGCTTCCCCGTCTCCAATGTGGGTGCAGGGCCTCAAGGACTTGGGCCATCTTCTGCTTTCCCAGGACATACCAGAGAGCTGGATCGGAAGAGGAGCAGCCGGGTCTCGAACCGGTGCCCATATGGGATGCTGGCACTGCAAACGGTGGCTTTTCCTGCTATGACACAGTGCTGGCCCTGAGGGGCCAGATATTTAAGCCCTTTGTTGAGATGAAGAGACTGAGGCACAGAATAATTCAGATATCATTTGACCCTCCCAGTAGCCCCACAAACGTTTCTGAACAAACTCCAGTCGGTCCCCTCAAGCCGCTGAGTCTAACCTCTGCACGTGTGGCATGAGCCCAGCTGTGCTCTCCTTCCTGGGTAACTTTTCCTGAGTGAGAGCCAGAGGGAAAGACATAGAATGTGATTAGTAGCGGCAGGACCAGAGCCCTGGCTTCTTGTGGTCTTGACCCTAAGAACGCCCTCCAGTTTTACAAAAACAAATGATTTTGTGGTTTGATTTTGGTAGGTAATGGAGCAGTCTTTTCCTCCTCAAAGACTGTCATTTCAAGAGCATTTTAAAAGTAATAGATGACACATTTTCCTAATACCCCGTCATGTGTAAAGTGTCAGGTGCACAACTGGCACTCAGGAAATTGTTGGATGGTGAAGATAAATCAGCCTTAAGTCACTCCAATGAAAGCCCCATTTAATAAAAAGTTGTCAGCAAAACCTACAGCACTAAGACGAACACAGAGGGGTTACCACGTCTGTAAGACGGGGCCAGTCTCTCTGAGGCCTGTGTGAAGGATTGATTCTACAGCGTATGTTACGCACCTGGATTAAATATGATAACGTGTGTAAAGCACCAGCCCCAGGAAAACGCTGTTCCTAGCTCAGCCTTGGACAGTACCATTGCATACAGAATGCACATCCCACCATGACACCTTGCAAGCCTGGTGTGAGAGCAATTTTGCCATTATGTTATTGGTCTTTCCCCTTTCCATCTCTGTTTTCCAATAATAGAATAGTAGTTCATAGCTATTATTTGCCTTCCTCTGAAAAAAAAAAAACTTGAAAAAAATTGTGTTTAAAGGATTTTAAGGAGATTATGGATTAGTTTAAATTAAACATTTAATTTTGCTATCACCTATCCCAGAGCCTTTATATGCTAATATGTAAATATTAGATACCCATCAAACCAACACAGATGGCACAGAGTACCTTCCTGAACATGTGGTCTCTGGGGCTTTGTTCTTTGTTTTTTAAAAAGATTTATTTACTTGAAAGGCAGTTACAGAGAGAGAGATCTTCCATCTGCTGATTCACTCCCCAATTGGCCCCAATGGCTGGAGCCCCGAAGCCAGAAGCCAGGAGCTTATTCCAGGTCTCCCACATGAGTGCAGCAACCCAAGGACTTGGGCCATCTTCTACTGCTTTCCCAGGCCACAGCAGAGAGCTGGATCGGAAATGGAGCAGCCAGGACTTGAACCGGCACCCACATGGGATGCCGGCACTGCAGGCAGCAGCTTTACCCACTATGCCACGGCACCGACTCCTCTCTGTTTTAGAGTCTGTAGGATTCCCACCATCTCCCTTGGGTCCCACACTAAATAAAACCTTTTATTTTCAGTGCCTAGCAGAATTTGGTTGGAGACTGTACTCTCACCAGAGATGGCTTATTGGCTCATGTTGATTGGTCAGGAATCTGTCATCGAATCAGCAACGACCAGGGTGGGTCCTTGTGGCCAGCTGCTTTTCTGGGAGTAAACAATACTCAACTCCCAGTAGGGGAGAGGGAAATTAGTACCTGAGACCCATCGTCACCCCTTGTGGAGACATAGACAGGATGGGGCTGGAGTATAAACAGGCCTCTGAGCCTAGAGGTAGGCGGTCAGTCTTGGGTGCACCTGGGGAAGTTGAAGCAACCTTGATGTGCTGTCCCAGAGCAATTAAACCAGAAATAAACTCCAAGGACCAGCAGGGCTCAGGCATTAGCATTAAACCAATAATAATGATTCCCAGTGGTTGTGATGTAACGGAGATAGAGAATTCCAACTGGAAGCATCCTGGGGACACAGCTGTCCGCAGCAACCCAAGAGGGGATGGAGCCACGGGGGAATTTTCCACCCTTTATTGGAATCTTACAGCTCAGCACATTTGAGGGCCAGTTTAGAACTGAGATGAACAATTGCTTTGTGTTTTCCCTGCTTGCTTTGGTCTTCCCAGTCCTCCATTAACATCAGCTCTATTCTTGGCCCAGCAGGCTGAGGCAGTCAGATAAAGTACCCAGGGCCAGCGGTTTGGAGCTGGAGACCACACACCTCCATTTCACATCTGATTTGGCCACTACACAGCCATGCGACCCTGACTGGGTGGCTGGACCTCATTCTTCTCTTCTGGGAAATGGGTCACTATGCTGGTGTACCCTGTCAGCTAAGTGATCAGTTCATTAAAGAGCTAGCATGTGAACCAAGGGAGATGGTGTGGGCTGGACCTAGTAGAGTGGCTAATTTTAACAATGCGATAGCATTTTTAGAAATTCTGCGGAGGGAAGAGACTAATGTATTTAGTTATTTCATTACCAGGATAGATGCGTTCCTGAATTATTCGCCCAGACTCTTGCATATACCAATGAGATATTTATATTATTTGTCTTCATTATCACCAAGTCCTTATTTCATGTGTGATTGGGGCAATCACCGAAACAGGGCTGAGGGAAAGCGGCACTGGCCAGATGAACCAAGACGCTTGATCACACGCTGTCAGATACATCGATTCTCCACTAACGCACAGCATTAAGCCACACAGAAATGGGCCTGCGATGAAGACAGTCCTCACTCTGCATTGTAAGACAATTACGTTTTAAATTTCTCATCTCTTCTTGGAGCATGGAGTTCACGCCTCATTTATTTTTGTGTCCAACATAGCCCTGTATCCGTGAGTAGCACACTGTAGCTCTCTCAGATCCTTCCCAGAAGCGGCAGGGTACACCGAATAAGCAATTAGGTGTGCGAGCAGGCAACCCAACAGTTGCTCAGAGCCCAGTCAAAGTTGGGGGAAATGGCAAAGGTGACATCTTTGCCATCTGTCAAAATTAGAAGTTGTTGTCTTAATTGTCTTCCAGAGTTAATTGTCTTCCAGAGTTTGGAAAGACCCATACCCTGACATTTCGTTGTCACTTCTTAGACAGCTTGCTAAATGTACCCTGCCCCAGAGTGATTTCTCAAAGTTCCCCTTTAGAGACGTTTACTGGGAAATACGTCCTTTTACTCTGACCAGTTTGCATCCAAGTTATTATGTTTAACTATTTTAAGATTTAATTCCACAAACACTGTGTACTATACTAGAAAATGGATTTGGTGTCACCAGTGCAGAAGCAAATAGGGCACAGTTCTTGATATGAAGATTTAGGACTGATGCAGACAGACGGTTAAAGAAAAATGCTGGTCCTATTTGAGCATCGCTTTCCAGAAGATACAGGGCTGGGGGGTTGGTGAGGTGAACAGGCGCGGGTAGGTGTTTTGTAAGTAAAATGCACAAACACCAAAGTTATGGAAGTACCAAAAGTAAGCTGGGTGTTTTTAAAACTTGGTCTAGGAGACATTTTCCTTGGCCTGATATAAACTCAAATGGGATGAAGCAAAGATTGATCAGTTTGACTATCCAGGTATTTTATTTTAAAGGTTCATCTTATTTATGTAAAGGTAGAGTTGGAGAGAGAGAGGAGAGAGAGAGGAGAGAGAGCTAGGGTGTGCGCGCTTCCATTTGCTGGTTCACTCTGGATGGGGCCACAACAGCCCAGGCTGGCTAAGGGGGAATCCAAGGGCCAGGAGCTCCATCCAGGTCTCCCTCGTGGGTAGCAGGGGCTGGAGCAGTTGGGTTATCTTCCCCTGCTTTTCCAGGTGCATTAGCAGAGAGCGGGATCGGTAGTGGAACAGTCGGGACTTGAACCAGTACCCGTATGGAATGCTGGCCTTGCAGGCGGCAGCTTAACCCACTGGCACCACATCGTCCCCTACCTGAGCTTTCAAAATCGATGTGCAGCGAAGCACTAGAAGTAGCGTCAGTAAATAAAACAACAAAGTAGGGGGAAATTTCACCCCACGAGATAGTCAAAGTCATATAAAGAGCTCTTCTAAGTCTGTAAGTCCATAGGAAGATAAATGAACTGATAGGAAAATGTAAAAGGATGGACAGTTTTTAGAAAATAGTAAATGCAAATGACCGATAATTTGTGAAACAATGTTCAATCTCATACAAGACCAAAATAGTGATGATAAGAACAGCGTTCCCTTTTCGCTAAGATGTGGGATGCCGGGCAGGGGGTATTGCGCACCTTTGTGAGCGTGCGACTTGGGCAACCTCTTGGCTGCTGTTGACGTCATCGAGCACAGAACAGTCACGGACGAGACGTTCTTCAGTGCACCTACTGTGTTGGGGATTTTAATTCAGTGCAGCACTTGGGGTGGAGCTGCAACAGGCAGCGGGTTGGGAAGCAGAGACTGCCTGCAGATGCACAGAGAAGGGTGAACGGTGGTCAGTGCAAGGGGAACTATGCCAAGGCCAAGGGAGGCCTGGGGTGCCAGAAGCTACAAAACCCAAGAAGAGGAGCAAAGCGAGGTGGCCTCGCTCTCGCATGGCATGTTACACCGCCCCCTCGTCCGTCCCAAGTCGCCTCTGCGTAGAATTCAGTTCTCAAGGGGGAAAGCATCCAGGCAGCCCCCGTCTTGGTCAACCCGAATGTGCTGTGCTCTCTCCACCAGACAAAAAGACGCTTCCGTGCGTTGATTGGATGAGGGCCGGTATTGTCCCTGGAGCCCTGGCAGCTCTTGCAGTCCTGTTCTGCATCATCTGCATTGTCGCAGCCGGAGGAATCGGGGCAGGAAGAGGAGGGGGCACTTTTCAAAGAACTACATGGGGATCGGGTCACGTGTCTGCCATTAACATCAATCGCAGACGCGGGGCGAAAGTGCCGCGCGCGGTCCTGCTCACACCTCTTTGAAAAATGGCCCCTCTGGTGTCGCTGCCAGACTCCCCTCCACTCGTACACGATTCGGGGCCTTTGAAGTCGGTTGTGGAAATTCCAGTGCTTTCTTTGACTCTGGCAAATTGCTCCAAAATGCTACAAATGTAAAAAAGACTAAGGAAGCTTTAGCGGCAGCTTAGAGGTGGAATCCCCTTAAGCCATTGACAGAAAAATGTGTTTCTTCTTTTCAGTTGTTAATTTGTGAGTTCTATCGTGGAATACAGCAGCACAGCCCTAGTCACCTCTGAGGAGGAGAGAATGAAGGGGGTGGAGGTGGCAGGGGAGGGGTCAGACCTGGAGGCCTTGTGGCCTTTGGGGGACATCCCCGAAGCGGAGTGCAAACTGACTGTCGAGGAAATCCTGGAGGACGGTGTGTTTTGTGTGCTGTGCGTGAGCACAGGAGTACTTCCGGTGTGAACCTGCCTGGAACTGGGTGTGGGCACAGCTTGGCCATGCCCGGCCTGGAACCCCAGTAGACGCATCCTGCAGGAATCCAGGAGGGGACAGGACAGCGAGATCCGAACCCGCGGCTTCAGTGCCGGGACAGCGCGGCTCCCGGCATGCTTAAAAATCTGCCTTGGTGGGTTTCTGTTTGTGGGGGAGGAGGCGATGGGTGGGCCTTTGGTGCCTTCTTTGAAAATTTGCTCCGACTGTTTGATGCTTGTAGCTCGCTCGTGCAGTACCAGGTTGGGCAGCAGTACAGAGGGGTGGAAATAGCTCCTGCACGCTCCCTGGGCTTCTGTTACCACTGCCATAAATCTAAGGATTTGGCAAGAAGCAGAGGCTTTCAAACCCATTTTATTTTATTTTGTTTCAGCAGAGGAGCCATTTGTAAAATGAAGGTTTATGAGGGATCATTGCATAAAAGAGAAGAAGCTGCTGAGGGTGGAGTTGGTCCTCCCAGCTCCTGGCCCTTCTCGCGGCCCCTCCTGGCTCCCGGGCTCCGTGCTCTCGGCAGCCTAATTGCATCTTGGGGGACAGTCCTCCCTCGGGGGAAGTCAAGCCAGACATGAGTGGCAAAGGACCACTTTCCCTGCTGGGAACACTGAAGGCTTCCCCCCACCCCGGGGTGCAGCACAGGACGCAGCACCCAGGCCACGCCTTTCCAGCTTGGTGTCTTTGGGAAAGGCACCTGTTCCCTCATCTTTCCAAACGGGAGGGATGGAGCCGGCCTCGTGGAATCCTGTGCAGGTGCAAAGAGCCAGCCGAAGTGGCATCTCTTGAATGCGGATGCCTGCTGTCTGCTCTGGTTACCAGCCGGGTGGCAGTAGAAGAGTCAGAGAAAGACCTTAGAAAACAGTAGTATGGGGGCACCTGGGTAAAGTAATAGGCTGTTCCGCAGGCCAAGGGGACGCAGACAGGTTTGGAGGGACAATGAGGGGATAAGCTTGCTGAGGGCTGTGGAGAGACAGGTGCATGCTGGGGCAGATGCAGAAGGGGAGGACTGGAGGGTGGGATTAGGCAGAGGCTTGAAGGAGGCTTAGGCATCGCGAGGGAAAAGTCGAGTGCGGCTCCCCAGCAGGGCAGTACTTCTGTTCCCTTGCAGGCATGTCTAGGGCAGTGAAAAGGATTAACCTGCCAACTCCAGTGGCCTCCTCCACCTCTTAGACTGGCGCAGAGTCTAACTAAACAGCTTCTAGAGAACTTTAGAAAGTTGGATCAACCATGGAAGGGGATCCAAAAAAGGAACAATGGAGGAGCTGGGCTTTTGTGGTTTGTGGCTGACAGCAAAGGGAACCGTAGCACTACGCTGTTCTTGCTGCCTCAGCCCGGGCTCCCGGCGGACGGGTCACGGGACCAGCCTGTATTGTTTAGAAGCAGCTTGTTCTACTTTGATCAGGGCCTCTCAGACAACCGTGGGCAGCTCCCTCTAGCTTGGTGGTTCTCAACCTTGGCCCCGTGAGAGTCATCTGGAAAGCTTTGAAAATCCCAACGCCTATGCCCAGTCCAGATCAATTAAATAAGAATTCCCACGCACGACCTGGGCATCAGTACATTTTTCAAGGCTCCCCACGAGGTTTTAGTGGGCAGTGGAGGCTAGGAAATACTAACTGCTCTCAGGCACTGGTACAGAATTACCTGGAAGGCTCAGCTCCACCTCCAGAGTTTCTGATTCAGGCTCTGTGGGGTTGGGCCTGAGAACTGATGTTTCTAACCAGTTCCCGGGGACCATATTTGAGCATCTGGAAACCACTGCCCTAAGTAACTAAAGCAACTATTGGAAAATATTCTTTCGGAGGAGTCGGGTAGACAAGGAGTCCTTCCTAGTGCTACAGGTCTCACCTGTGTGTCCTCACCTGTATGTCTAAAGCAGTGGCGTTGGGGCCCTATAGCTCCCCAGGGAGCATCTGGCAATGTCTGAAGACTTTTTGATTGTCTTGATATGGGGGAGGAGTGTTATTGGCCTCCAATGGATCAAAGTCAGGATGCTGGTCAACATCCGAGAATGTTCTAGGACAGCCCCCACCACAAAGCATGGTCCAACCTCAAGGTCAACCACACTGAGATGGGTAACTCCTTGTTTAAACTCTTTGGGGGGCCGTTTGGCTTCATTTGTGAGTAGGGAATGCTCAGACCAGTCATTCTAGATTGTTGCTAAGAACGAATGAGACACGACCACAGTGCTGTAGGCAGGAAGTGCTCAGTAAAGGGTAGTAGTTCTTAGTCCTCCAGCAGACACACTGAGTGACGGGAGCCGGGGGGCGAAACTTTGGTTCTTATCTGTGCAATGGGCATGGTGTAAGGCCGGCACTCTGAAGAGTGGTTGTAAGGAACAATGAGGACATCCTATGTAAATTCTCCAAGCACTCTGAATAAACAGAAATTTTTATTATCCTTTTCTGTTATCTCTTTACATAGACCTTGGTTCTGGAGGAGGACTTGTTATTCCTCAATTGGCAGGTTCATGAAGTAGGTGGAAAGGCGGCTAGTTGCTGGTAGCCAGGCCTCAGGAACTGTAGCAGGCTGGGGACATTTCATTAGTGTGCGGCCAGATCCAACATGAAAGCCAGGGGACGCCTCTCCCAGTGGCCACCTGCACACGCTGAGCAGAAAACCCCGCACTGAATTTTCGCTCACACATTTCCTGTGTCAGTCTGGGTCTGCTTCCTTGGGAATTAGGTGAAGTGTTGAGAAGCCTGAACATCTCTCAGACCCACCTCCCGTGAGGTAGACCTGGCTCCAGGCAGGAAGCGAGCTAGAAGAGGTCCCCCCAACCACCACCAGGCCTCCCCATTTTCCAGATGGAGCAGGAATTTGGACCTCGGCCCGTCTGACTCCAGTGCCTGGTCTCTTGACCAACCTGTGGTTCAGTATGTGAATTAAAATGGAACCCAGCAGAACACACAAGGAGCGCCCGGGGACCGTGCGTGGACACCTGGCTCTGTCTGCCTTTCGTTGCTGAGCCCCAGTAGAACGTCCTCTCTCTAATCTGCACACGAAATGGATTTTAGCAACTGGATTTTATCGAGAAAATGACTCCTCCTTCTCCCACCCCCAATATTCGAAAACATATTGTCTTCTCTCCTGTAGTTCATTTTGCTTTCTGAGGTGATTAATGAATTAAAGATGCAGTGTATTTATTCTTTTGCCTGATTACCATTCTGTAATAAATCTAAGCTCCGGAGTCTGTCGATACAAGAAGGCCAACCTGCCTCTTTGGAAAAGAAAGGTTTGTACATTAAGCTTAACTTCCAGCTCTCTGGTGCAGGAGAAAATTCACCTTTAGAGCCTTATAGAAATATCAGCGAAGCTCAAGGAAACATTGGCTGGTGGGTAGAAGATTCTGGTTCTGGGGATAAAAGTATGTTTCACAGAAAAACAACGATGCTGTTTTAGTTTTTTGTTGATGTTCTTTATGTTGTTAGAGAGAGAGAGAGGGAGGGAGAGAGAGAGAAAGGGAGAGAGAGAGATTTTCCATCCACTAGTACACTCTTCAAATGACTGAAACAGCAAATATCAAGGGTCAGGTTAAAGTCAAGCCAGGAACTCCATCTGGGTCTCTCACGTAAGTGGCAGGTATTCCACACTTGGGCTGTCTTCTGCTGTCTTCCCAGGTGCATTAGCAGGAACCTGGATGGGAAATGGAGCAGCAGGGACTCCAACTGCTGCCCATGTCACAAGCAGCAGCTTATCCCATAATACTGGCCCCCACTTTAGATTTTAAATTTAAATCGAAAGTAGTTAGAATCAAGTAAAATTAATTAATTCTTTGGCATCCTGGCCACATTTCAAGTTCTCTGTAGCCACGTGCAGTTGGTGGCTGCCCCATTTGACCTAGGGCTAAGCTCTGGAGCGTGGAAGTTAGCTGGGTTGCCTGGTTGAAAACCTCCACCTGCCAGTTTGAGATCGAACTTTGCTGTCTGGTGCATCCGCTGCCGTGTGGACAGAGCCTTCAGCCCGTGTTAAATCCATCCGAGGGGAAGCCCCACTCTCTGTTTAAGCAGTGTAAACACCTGACTCAATGTTTGCTGAGTGGATGATTGGACAGAAGAAGGGGCGAACGAAGAACTTCCTGTTTAGCAGACAGAAGTGACTCTACACTACAGCAAGAGCCCGAAGGACTTCTGTGCTTTGTTTTTGTTTTGTTTACTTGATTTAGATCTGAAGGAGGAGGGAGCATCCACTGTACTTTGTGGACCCAAGGAGGGGGTGGATGCACGGGCAAGTTTCAGGTCTTGTACAACCAGTCCCACATCCGGGGTGGAATGAGGTCTCCTCTTCACCCTCCACATCTCCTCCTAGGAATAAATAGTGGATCAGAGCCCACTTACTTACCCAGGCATCCCTCCTCTCCTCTCTCATCTTGTGATGTTTGGCACTTCTCCAAAACACAAGGCTTAAGAATAAGTATTGGGAGAGCTTGGCATTGCACCCAGGAGTCCCAAGTCAACAGGTGTGGAGAAATTGACCTTCAGTCTGTCCTTGGGGATAAGGTAGAGAAGTATCCTGCACTGCTATTAGGTATGCAGAGTATACATAATGTAGAAAATGTGATGAGCTTTGGTTAGATAATGAACCTTTAAGCTAATGATGTGGGATTGTCTCCAGAGCTAAGAATCGAGTCTTTGCCATGCTCTAAGACCCAAGACTCAAAGAAGGCCACTCAATCAGTCATTCTTTTTTTCATTCCCTCATCCTTTTTTTCATTCACTCATTCCCTAGATACATCACCTGTGATTGTGCAAGGCAGTGAGATGCCGGGAACAAGAAAAGCTTTGTCTCTGCCCACCTGTAGCTTCAAAACCCACTGGTGTAGATGGACTTCAACAGATGACTCATTGGCATTGTGCCAAGAGCCATCAAGGCTGAGAGTGGCATGCCATGGCCAGGCTAGGTCTGAGTATCAGGAGTTGTAGTGTTTAGGATAAGTATTTAAGGATGAGCCGGATCGTGTCTTGAGGAAGTAGGAGGATTGGAGGGGAAATGTGACCTGGGTAGAACACTGAGAGTGTTAGAATACTGAAGACACAAAGGAGCTATAAGCTGACTAGGGGGCTGTTGTAAGCTTGTGGGCAAGTGGCTCATGTTGGGACCAGAGACACTATTGTGACCAGTACGGGCTCCCTTATTCCTGAGTTTGATGCCCAGCATACCACAGGCACTTGAAACTATTTTTTGAACAAATGGAACAAATCTTTACCCTGATGAGGCTTAGCTTCAGAAGGCCATCTTACCAAGCCGCAAAACACACCACCGCCTCTTTCCTCAACCCTTGGGTTTCGTTCTGAGTGTTGTGGATCATTGTTCTTTCTTTGGCTTCTGAGAATATTTTATGTCCCTCGCCCTCAGACATCTTCTAGAGTTGCACATGTTTGGAGAAAAACAAAATGCTCCAGGTTGCTTTTTATTCTTAGCTTCCTTTTCTTTTGTGTGTGTAGGTGTTTGTTTTTCAACACTTCGTTGGTTCAGCTTAATTTGAAATGCCCACTTACTTACCCAGGCATCCCTCCTCTCCTCTCTCATCTCAAATGTTTCTAATTTCTCTGTTTTAACCAACAGGATTTCCAAAGCAATATGCAGCAATATATGACTGGAATTTCTTTAAAGAGAAGCATTAGTGACATAGGCATAGGAGGGAAAAAATAAAAACCTGAACAAAACCAAAGCAGTGATACGGCAGGAGGACTTCCATCAGATAACTAAACAAGAAACCGATCTGATAGAGAGGAAGGAAAAAATATTAGAATGAAATATAGCACCATCAGCATTTTTCATTTCCGTTGGCTCCTCCAATTTAAAAATGGAATCATGTTTAACATCTTAATTGGGAATGGTAATGCACAACCTTTTTTTTTTTATGAACATCTAGTAATTTACTCTTGAAGTAAATTATAGTCAATTTATCTGCAGTGACAAGTCAATAAAACAGTGGAAGGTTCACCTGGTATTTGGTTCCTGGTTTTACTACCGAATGAGAGGCAGGGCAACAGGTAAGGGTATGTGAGGGCAGATACTGTGACTTTTGAAATTAGGCTTCCAGAGACCCTATCTAATTTTTGCCAGGTGTCATAACTTTAGAATTTGCATAGCGATTTACATGAGTGAGGAGGAAGAATGCCTGGGGCCTTGTTATGTGAATGGCCATGGTGATTCAAGTGGTAAAGTGAACCACCCTGAGCTTTTAACGGCCATGGGGTCTAATGAGAGTCTTGTGAGCATGTACAAACTATCCGGAGTTGGGGTCCAGGGCTCTCCATGGGTGCCTTCTTCGTGATGCGAACTCTGTTAATAGCTAAACCCACTCGAACCACGGCCACTGTCCCCAGACTCCACACTGTGTTCTGTGAGTTACACTGTGGTTTCAGAAACAGCCATTAGATCAAAGTCAACAGCCCCCAAACAGACACACAGACCAGGGGAGATCGGAAGTACACACCCTGGGGAGGGGTTTCTGTGGTTCAGAGAAAAGTGCATGCGTCCAGCCCAGAGTGGATGAGAGTTCAGCTTCATTTCATAGGGGGGACCCGTGCCGCTTACCTGGCGATCATCTCAGAGCTAAAAAGTTTCCCAAGAAGCAGGGGTCCTATCAAGCTTCTGTGACCCGGATACCAATTGTAGAGCCACAGGGGAGATTATTTGCTTGTTTTCCCAAGGAAAGTTATGGACCTTGGCCGGCGCCACGGCTCAGTAGGCTAATCCTCCTCCTTGTGGCGCCGGCACACCAGGTTCTAGTCCCGGTTGGGGCGCCAGATTCTGTCCCTGTTGCCCCTCTTCCAGGCCAGCTCTCTGCTGTGGCCAGGGAGTGCAGTGGAGGATGGCCCAGGTGCTTGGGCCCTGCACCCCATGGGAGACCAGGAGAAGCACCTGGCTCCTGCCTTCGGATCAGCGCGATGCGCTGGCCACAGCGCGCTGGCCACGGCAGCCATTGAAGGGTGAATCAATGGCAAAGGAAGACCTTTCTCTCTGTCTCTCCCTGTCAAAAAAAAAAAAAAAAGAAAGAAAGAAAGAAAGAAAGTTATGGACCTCTTGGTTTTAACTCTAGAGGACTGGAGAGACGTAAGAGGACAGAGAGTATTTGAGTCGCTGAGTGGTGAATCCTCAGGCCCCAGGATATCTCAGCTTTCAGTGAAATCCACCGTCTGCGCAGTGGCACAGCCATCTCCTTGCTTCACTGGCTTTGGACCGTGGAGCTGATCCCTGACAGGTTTGATTCCAACCTTCACCTTTTTCTTAAGTGAGAAGCTAACAGTCATATAAGATGGGTTCCAGCATTGCTTTTCCATTTTAGAACGAAGAAGAGCTGAACAGCGGTCATGGAAATGGCAAGCCTGACCCATGCAGTAGCCGGAGAGAAGGGTATGCAGTGTTAAGCCATGGTATCTCTTTGAGTGTGAGTTGATTAAATCAATGTCCCACCCTTCCTTCCTTTTTTTAGTTTAAAGTTTTCCAGTTTGCTCTCTCAGTGTGGTCTAGTTCAAGCATTAGTGCATACATTTCTCTTTCCTACAATTTCTGGGTGTTTGCAACAACCATTGTGCTAATAAAATGGCCCCCATAGAGCAAACAGCCCAAGAAGCGGGCTCTCCAGTTGTCAGGTCCCTTGGTTTGTGATAGTCTGCTGGCTTGCTCAGTGTGACACTGGGGTTCCGGGGCAGGTGCACATTCTTGAGTGGTACGTGTGGTGAGAGAGGCCAGTGGTTCCCCTGGAACACTCTCCATTGTGACAACAAGGGACCTTGACTGCCCTTGCTTGGAGTAGTCATCTCCCTCCTCTCAGGAAACCTTCTCCTGCCTAAATTAGCTTTTGAATCTCAGTGTTCTGATCCTATAGCATGCACATAAATCCTTGCCCCTCATTCAGCATGTGGCAGAGCCTGGGCATCCCATAATATTAGTTGAATAAGTAAAAAATAATACATGACTCCTGTCCTTGGAATCTAACCAGCCTGACTGAGCAGGCCCACGTTCTGTGCCATCCAGAGAGCTGGCCACTAGTATTTCTTTGCAGAGGGGCAAGAGCTGAGTTTTGGAGACCCCGATGCTCAAGGCTACATCAGTAGTCAATGTCAGGCCTGGAATACAAATCGTAAACTACAGCATAGGCCCACAGCCATAGCAGTTGCAGCCCTTTGGTGTTCTGTGTCTGGCTGATTCTACTGGTGGACCTATTTCTTGTTGTCCATAGTCAGGAAAGTTTTCACTCACCCTCTGCACCTGGGAGCCTGGAAAATTCTGTGACAAGATCATTGGCAAAGAGAAGCTCATTTTTTCCTCCTCCACCCTCAAACTGCTGATCTTGGCTATTGTCTAATTTTCTCCTCCGAAAATGGAAACTTTGGGAAATTACTTTGGCACAGAAATCTTTCTTAGTTCTTCTCTAGCATCCCAGATATCGATAGGGCTGGCACTAGCAATGGAATTGAATTACAAAAACAAAAAGGATCAACCATCTCACTGACTGAAGTCTTCCAAAAGAAGGGTTGGCCTAAACAATTGGCATGTGTATAAGGAGAGCAAAAAGCCGGTCACGGAAGCTCTTTGACATAACTGGCTCTTATCAGCTCCTTTCTTTGTGCAAGACGCTGTTCTAAGATAGTCACATATATTAAGTCCTTGCAACAACAAGATGGTGTGGTTATTATTATTTCTAAATTCATATGAGTAAGTTGAGGCATAGAAAGATGACCTAACTTGAACAAGTAGCTAAAATGTGAAGGTACCAATTATACTTGACTTGGGGTGAAGAATAGCAGAGATTCATTTTAAAAGATGACTCAAGGATCTAATCTCAACCTTCACCCCATAATTGTACGGTTGAACTGGTCACAAAATGTCACCAACTAATTCTTCAGTTTCAACTGTTTTACGGCCTGGATACCCTCATAGGAGAATCTTCAAGCTTGAAATCTTGCAAGGAGTTGTTATTGCAAATTCAGGCAGTGTTGGTCAGGGACCATGGAAAGAGGCAACCCAGCATAACTCTGCATCTAAAATCAATAAATGCTGAGCTGGATCAAGGAAAATCTGTAGATACTTGATATTCCTGGGCAAGGGAATTTGAGTTAAGTGGTAACGGCTAGATAGGAATGATTGAGTACCCAGAGAGAGATGAGAATTTTCCGAAAAAGAGAGTGCTGTGATCAAAGGTGTGAGATTGTAGACTGTGTTTGATATTATCTAGATGATATGATAAGCCTAGAGACGGTAGTGTGCTAAAGTTAGCTTATATGATTTGTACGATCTGATTGTCCATTTTTAGGAATTTCACAAGCCTTGAACAGCCATAATTTAAACTATGCAAAATTACAGTAAAACACATCACATTATAATACAAGTAATAAACAAATCATCACTTCTCATTTATTTAGCCACATTTCCCTATTTATGCCCTTAAGGCCATTTATGTCTCTCCTATCCATTTGGTTGAAATGCTGCATATTGGGATGGTGTCTCACATTTCTTCCCAACTCTGCAGTTAGTAATGCCACATTATTACGTAGCTGAAAAATGAGCCACGGTGGGAGTTACCACACCACAGAAACCAGCAACCACTCAACATCCAGCCTTTTTCTCCATGGAGAGTTGCTTGTTGAACACTTACCAGCTCACCACTGCTCAGAGGAACGAACAGGCCAAGTATCAAATCAAATGAACACCTTGGATGCCACAGCAGGTAACCTATGGAGTATTGTTTCTTGTATCAGCTCTGGTTTCTGGAAAGCCAGAGCCTGAGGCAATCACCAGGCACAGTCTTTCACTGGGAAGTGCAACTCCAAGGTTAAGGGGACGGGCAAGTGACCTAGAGGAGGTGGGGAGCAGACACCAGGTGAGACTTTACTGAGGTGGCCACTGCTTCGTAGCTCACAGGAGACACAGCCAGGGACCGGGGTTGTGGCGGAGTGGGTCAAGCTGCGGCCTGTGATGCTGGCATCCCATATGGCACACCACTTTCAATGCAGCTTCCTGCTAATGACCTGGGAAAAGCAGTGGAAGATGGCCCAAGTGTTTGGGTCCCTGCTACTCACGTGGGAAACCTCACAGAAGCTCCTGGCTTTGGCCTGGCCCAGCCCCAGCCATTTGGGCAATGAACCAGTGGATGTAAGACCTCTTTTTCTCTTTCTCTTTCTCTTTCTCTTTCTCTTTCTCTTTCTCTTTCTCTTTCTCTTTCTCTTTCTCTTTCTCTCTTTCTCTCTTTCTCTCTTTCTCTCTCTCTTTCTTTCTCTCTCTTTCCCCCTCCCCCTCCCCCTTCTCTTTCTCTTTCTTTGACTTTTAAGTAAAAATAAAATAAAAAACTCAAAAAAAAAATATAGACACCTCAGCTCTCTGCTCCCAGACAGCCTTAGACAAGTCCATCAGAAGGAGGCACGGGGCAGGAGTTTGTCTGCAGCTCCCTCCCATTCTGTCTTCCTGATCAAAGGTTCTTCCCAGGACACCTAGGACATCTATGTTGCCTACCTTTCTGGGTCACAGCCTCTGGGGAAGTCAGGTCCCAGCCCACCATCCCTGCAGAGGGCACTTCCTTTGGGTGGCTGGAGGAGCTGGGACACTGGTGCATGGAACCTGTAGGGCCACGCTGACTTGGTTCTCTCCCCAGAGGGACTGGGCAGAGAGGGAGGCGGCGAGAGTCCGAGGGAGCGCCTGCGCAGCCCTGCGCAGTTCTCAGCCCTCAGGGTACAGGCGTCTCACTTAGGGGCACTTGTCTGCAGGCCAGTTTTCTGGACCATCTGGAGAATTCTGTCTTTAGAACTGGAGCTGGGCCTCGGATTTTCCCTTTCCAAGGAGCACCCGGGGAGGCTCTGTACAGCGGGCTCATGGGCCACATCTGGGGGCCATGGGGGTGACCACCATCACGTCTTCTGGTCCCCTGTCTTGTTGCATGTTCTCCGTGAAATGCAGCTCAGTTTGTAGAATTCTGATCAGTTAGTGACCCCAGGCAGCTTTTCCTGCTGACCCTCAAGTGCCCCGATACAGCCTTTGCCTCTGTCTCAGCATCTTGGGTCTGGCTCAGTCTTAGACTTCTTAATGAGTGAGGATCAGTGAGATTAGGAGGAGAGGACTCCTGTGATGCAGGTTTGGGACGCGAGCCTGGCTCCCTGGCTGTTCAGAGTGTCAGTTCCTCATCCATAGAATGGAGACTGTTAGGATCACATTAGGACATCCTTCCACTGCAATTTGTGCAGTTCCTTGTGCCTGGTAAGCGAATGGTGCGTTTGCTGCTATTACTGTCTGGGCTGTCACTATCAGGCAGGGTGAGAACACTAGGAAATGAAGATGGGGGTCTTTAAAAGTTTGTGGAAAATTGCTTATTATCATATAATTATGCATTCATTCTTAAAAATGTTTACACTAAAATTAATTTTTCACTTTCATTTCCCCCAACCTTTTTTTTTTTTTAATTTTTTGACAGGCAGAGTGGATAGTGAGAGAGAGAGAGACAGAGAGAAAGGTCTTCCTTTGCCGTTGGTTCACCCTCCAATGGCCGCCGCGGCTGGCACACCGCGCTGATCCGATGGCAGGAGCCAGGTGCTTCTCCTGGTCTCCCATGGGGTGCAGGGCCCAAGCACTTGGGCCATCCTCCACTGCACTCCCTGGCCACAGCAGAGAGCTGGTCTGGAAGAGGGGCAACTGGGACAGAATCCAGCACCCCGACCGGGACTAGAACCTGGTGTGCTGGCGCCGCAGGCGGAGGATTAGCCTAGTGAGCCGCGATGCCAGCCTCCCCCAACCTTTTTGAAGGCTGTCCCCTTCACTGAGTGAAATCACCCCTAGAGCCGTGGTGTTTCCTTCCCTATGTGCCTTGCTACATACATAGCTCCCCCTTCCCAAGAAGGCAGAGGGAAGAACACAGGGAACTCCCAGCCTCCCCAGAGGCTGGCTTGCAGGCTGGGGCGCTGCTGGGAGCAGGCTGAGGCCTGGCAGCTTCCTGATCCAGCTCGCCCCAGCCGCGACACGCACAGGCTCTGGGTAAGAGGCAGGCCGTGCTGCAGGGGCATTGGCCATGGCTTCTCTGACAGAGGTGCCCTCTGAGCACAGCTGCCCCCCCCCCCCCCGCTGTCTGCCGAGCCTGCCCCGGGAGTGGGCTTCTGCCACAACCGTGCTGACACCGTGCTGCCTACACCTTCAGGGTGCCGGTGCTGGGCTAGCTGGTGCTGCAGCTGGACAGTCTCAGTGAGCGGGCTCAGAGTGAGAACCCACAGGCTTTACTGAATGGAGGACGAAGGCGGCTGGGAGTAGCCGTGGGGCAGTTGCTGACCCCCTGTTTCAAGGGAAGCCATGGCCAGAATGGATGGCACCTTGAGACAAGAGTTGGTCTCTCTCTCTCTCCTCCCTCCCTCTCTCCCTCCCTCCCTCCCTTCTTCTCTCTCTCTCTCCCTCCCTCCCTCCCTCCCTCCTTCTCTCTCTCTCTCTCTCCCTCCCTCCCTCCTTTTCTCTCTCTCTCTCACTCTCCCTCCCTCTCTCCCTCCCTCTCTCCCTCCCTCCCTCTCTCCCTCCTTCTCTCTCTCTCTCTCTCTCTCATTGTCCCTGCTAATCTCTCTGCAGGGGTAGAATCACCCTCTCTGTCCTTTTTCCCCACTCCCCTGGCATTCTTCCCCAGCTCTTCTCTTTCTCCCCTCGTCTCCTGACCCAGCATTGCTGGAGCAGGTTAAAGTTCATTTTTATAAATGGCTCCCCTTCCCCTGAGCCTGTGCGTTTATTAAGCCCCATCTCAGAGCGCTAGGCTCTGCAGATACGGAGGTGTCTCAGGGGGCTCTCAGCTCCTGTCCTGGTGTTCCAGGCGTGGCGGGGTGCAGCGTGTGCCTGGGGAGGAGGGGGATGAGGGGGAGCACTAGCAGCAGGAGACTCCTCTGGTCTTGGAAAGTGGCACAGGTGGGAACGCATTCAAGTGCAGCTTGAGCTCTTGAAATGGAGCCGCGTAGCAGCCTGCTTGTCGGTTGTTTGGAGGGGTTTTTGCAGCAGTGGCTTTACAAGGCGCTGTCGTGGAAACGGCATTTCATCCGAAGATCCAGTATCGAGAGGACATGCGTGGTCTGTAACCCTCCAGGCTGGTGGAAATCGGAGCTGCTCAGAGCCAGTGATTCTGTGTGCTCTTTCCAGTGGGAGCTCTGCCTGGTGCTTTTGCAAGGACTGCAAGATGACCCACATTGGTGTCAGGCTTCGGGCAGGCATCATGGGTCCAGAGGGGATCATTTTCAGAGGGGTGCCGGCCCGAGAGGGAGGTTTCCTCACCGGCGCTGTGGCCGGTGGAATCTTAGCTGGGCTCCAGCGGCCTTGCGGAGGGCCAGGCAGAGAATCGGTTCAGTTCAGTCCTCCCTGAGACCACCCAAGCTCCTCACCTTGAATTTGACATCAGTGACCTGTGGTTGCAACGTACTTTCGCAGGCTTTCTTAAGGAAGTTGTGCTGCAGAGTGGCCCAGCCCTAGTTCTGAAGCCACTGTTGGGAGCTTGCCTTGGTTTAGCCGTTTGGGAATGGGGGGGTCCTCTACAGCGTGGGCCTCGTGGCGTTGTTCCGCTCAGTGGGCTCACGTGTGGTGGAGCACTTTGCTCTGTGCCCAGCGCTGGGACTGCTCAGCAAACACCACTTGACACTTTGAGTTGTCCTCCCTGCTCATCCCTGCCACCCTCTGAATAGGTCCCAGCAGCTACCGTCTTCCGGACCCTGCGCCCAGCACAACGCATACCGTAGCTCATTTACCCGGGCTGGGTTCCCTTCTGCTAGTTTTACAGATGAAGAAACGAGGCTGAAAGACGGGAGTAGCAAAGAGAGTCATGACTTGTTGTCTAAAAAAATAATGCCTGTGGTGGAGAAAGCCACCACCCCAGAAATGCTCCAAGGTAGCCAACAAGTGATAGCCCTCTTTAAGGAGGCTTTGGGAGCGCCGACAAGAAGGACTGTGACTCGGGGCGCCCAGACTCTCAGCTTTAGGCACCTGGCATCCCAGGGTCCTGCTGTGCTGGTGGGCAGGTGTCTGGTGGACATGGAAGTCTGCAGGAAGAGAGAGGGAACAGAGCTCTGTGGATCCGTTGCAACCACACAGTGTTCCCCAGAATGATACAAGACTGCCCACCACAAGGCCGTCCACGTAGCCATGGAGTGAAGATGCTGCTAGAATCCTTTCCTGTGAGGTTGTTTTCTAGTAAACTCCCCAATCCAGAGGTTCAAGACCAACCAGCCCTTGTTCCCAGCTCACTCCCACCCCTCCACACACAAGCTGTTTGTACCTGGTTGTGTCTTCAGCTTCTTTTCTGTCTGAATCTGAGATAGGAGTAATTCATTACACAATTGGACTTCATGGTTTGCTTATGCTGATTCTGATTACAGAATAAATGACTCCCTGGAGTTTACAAAGAAAAACTAATGAAAAAAAACCAAGCATCAATCAAGAACATTTATGAATCAAGACTTTAAACAGCCATACTTAGAAAATATATATAATATTTAGAAATAGATCTGAAAAGACTTATGTAATGTGTTTTAATCAAATCTTGAAGAGAAATTGACCAATAAATCAAATCTTGAAAAGAAATTGACCAATAAATCAAATTTGGAAAGAAAGTGACAGATAAATCAAGTCTAAAAAAGAAAACAACCACTATATCAAGCCATGATATGTTTATTAAAGCAACTGATCTCAGTTTTTTGCAAACCTGTTTCCTTGTTGAGCCCCCGTATTAGGAATGCATTTAGGAAACAAAATACTTACATGTACACTGCTCGCTCTCTCTTCCTCTGTCTCTATACCTCTCCCCCCCATACACATACACACACAGCCACGTACAAATATAATTTCTTAGCCACCATCCCAGAAGTGCACATTGGTAACTGCTAAGTGAGCTTCCTTAGTATCAACAGAGAAGATGGGGAGAAAAGATGAGTTTTAGGCAAAAGTTTGCCCAAGGCTAACTTCACTTTTATGTGGTTTCTGGGCTGAGTGCTGTCTGGTGGCTTGTGGGGAAAGCCTTCTCCCAACACTGTACTCATCAACTGAACTTCTTGGGATCCAAAGTCGATTTGATGAACTTTAAATCATCTTTCACAGGCCTCAGCTTGTGTCAACTCCAGAGAGGTATTTTTGCATCTTTGTGACAATGTGCAGGGTATGAGATTTCAATTGCCTAAAATTAATTTTAGGAGTTTCCACAAAGGTATCTCTAAATATATTTTTATGTCAAGTTGAGTGCATACACATGTGTGTGTGTTTATGTAGACTTGGACGTTCCCATGGACTTACTAAATAAGTTAAACACTCACATGAGCTTTTTTAAAGCAAAACTATTTATTTATTTGAGAGCAAGAGCGAGAGCGAGGGAGCGAGCCCATTCACTGGTTCACTCCCCAGGTACCTGCAGTAGCTGACACTGGACTGCGCCAGGGTGAAGCCAGGAGCCTGGAATTCAATCTGTGGCTCCCATGTGAGTGGCAGAAACCTAACTACCCGAGCTGACATCTGCTGCCTCCTTGGGTCTGCATGAGCAGGAAGCTGGAGTCGGAAGTAGAATTAGGTCTTGAACCCAGGTATTCCAATATGTGCAGGCATCTTAACTGTTGTGTCAAAAACCCACCCCTTAAAAGAACCTTTAATGAACTGATTGTGTGTGTGTGTGTGTATATTTGTAGGACCATTTGTGTGTGAGTGTATAGATGTGATAACTGTGTAGATGGAGATAGAGGTGCATGTTTGTAGGAATCTGTGTTTGTATAGGTTCAGGAGCACTGGAATTTGTGTGAAGGGTGTCTATGGGAGTGTGTGTGCAGATGTAGCACGTGTGTATATGGAGTGTGTGTTATGTACGTGCGTGTGTGTGTCTAGGTGCATGTGTATGGGTGAATGTAGGTAGGTGCATGTTGGGGGGTGTGCATGTGGGGTGTACATGTGTATAATTGTGTGTGTGTTTGGACATATGCATGGATGCACAGGTGCATACATGTATGGGTGTATGTGTGTGTATAGGATGTGTGTATTTGGGGTAGAGGGCGGTTCTGTCCCATCAAGTCTGTCTTTCCCATTTGTTTGATTGCCTCATGTAGAACATTGGACCCACTCCCTACAGAAAAGAGCTTTTCCAAGAAAGAACCTCAGACTGTTACTCATGTCTTGTGACCATCAGTCACAGCCCTGGGCTTCCCAACATAGGCGTGGATTTAAGTCTTCTGCATCATCACGTTCAAACATGTCCTTGCGATGGTGAAACAGTATGTCCCGGCGTCTGACTTGGAAGATCGCGTGTGCTGTGTTTAAGTTCCCCCTCCCCTAGTTTCTGGTTCATAAATAATGTGTCACAGCCCATCTTGCGTGGTCATTTCCAGTGGCCGTGTGAATAATCGGTCAGCTCTGTGTGTGCCGTTCCTCTCTGGTCGACACATTTTCACACAAGGCCAATCCTCCTGTTTCCCGCGTTTCCCGCAGGAGACCAAGGCAGAAAGGCAAAGTCGCTTGCCCCAGGCCGCACAGCTGTGGAGCAGCGGAGGCAGATGTGAAGCAATGCCTGCTTGTCGGCAGGGCCTGTCCCCCTCACCCCGTCCAGCAGTGTTTTTTCGGTCATCTTTTGCAGCAGCTCTCCATTCTCCATCTTGCTGTTGGCCAGAGAGTGTTGCACCTGAGACCAGCGACGATGTGAAGCGCAGAGTTCATAGTCAACACTTGGCTTCTGCTAGCAGTTAGTTAGTATGTTCTGACGGGGGCAAGGCACTTCTCCGGACACCATCATGATCCGATATGGAATGGAATGGAATGGAATGGAATGGAATGGAATGGAATGGAATGGGCTTAGTTTTTAGAAGTTTCTATAAGGATAGATAATCTCTCTTCGAATATTAAAAGGGAGCCTGCCAGTTCCTGCGTTTTCCAACCTGCCAAAGCTTTCTGACTCTTCCCATCCCAACTCCCACCACTTCATACAGGACTGACTTAAATTAGGATCAGCAATTGGAAAGCTTACTCCTAACATCCCACTCTGAGAAGAAAGCATAATGCCGTCTCTGATGAGAACTTTCACTTGGATTACTGAGCACTAGCGTTTCAAATAAGGGGACTTGGATGGTTTTATAAGATGGCCATAGACTTGCAATCACAAAGGACTTTTCTTATCCTTTAACCAATGAAACAATTTTAGGGTCCCTCCAGTCTCCTTAACTCTTTTATTATGTTGGTACTCTTTATACCAAATTTTATTATTGCTTTTTCCAATGGAGTGATATATTTATTTTTTGCTTTTAATTAACAATTAAAATTTTTATATATTTATGGTATATATCACTGATGCTTTAGAACATGCTTACATTATGAAATGACTAAATTAAGCTACTGAGGAATTCCTTATATCACATATAATTTTATTGTGTAGCAAAGACATCTAAATCTACTCTTCAGGCAGTTTTCAAGTGTACAGCACATTATTAATCATAGTCAACATGTTGTACAATAGATGTCTTGAACTTATTCCCCCCTCTAGAGTTTTAAGTCCTTTGACTAACATCTACCAACCAACCCTCTTTCTGGCCTCAGATAGTCACAATTCTAACCATTGCTTTCATTAGCATGTCGAATTTTAAGATAGATGTTTCAGACTTAAATTTGAGGGGCCTTAAGAGGTTCATGGAAAATGCCTAGTATGAAATATCTGTGCCTGGATTTTAAAATGTTTTTTGCAACAACATGAACTTACCTCTTGATTCAGCTTTCTCACAGACTTTTTCAAGTATCCTCAAGGAGCAAACAATAGGATTCTTTTAGGGGTTGCAGTGATACATAGCATGGATTACTTTTTCCCAGTCATTTGTGAAAAATCAAAATTTTGTACTTAATTCAGTTTCATGGATATGTGACACGACACGTGCAGTTGTCCAGGGTCTACGTGTGGTCTCATGCTCTCTTGAAATTCTTGGTCATTTCTGGGCCAAGGGTCTTGAATTGTCATTTTGCACTGGGCCCTCTCAAAAATGCAGCTAGTTCAGAAACATTCCTAGCTTTTAACCATCTCTCTCTCTCTTCCTTCCTTCCTTCCTTTCTCTTTCATTCTCTCTTTCTCTCTCTTTGTTTCTGTCTTTCTCTCTCTCTTTCTCTCTCTTTCTACCTACCTACCTACCTACCATTCAACCTTTCTTATACCTATCCCGCGAATGCATCACTAGATCTGAGTTGCTGTTTGCTGGCCGTTGAGGTCCAGATAGCTCCCAGTTTTTGGTTCTACTTTGTCATGTCTGTTCTGTCATTTCTCCTGTCAGGCTTAATTCTTCCCCACCCTCCGCTCCCCACACACATTACTTAAGGGTGCAGTTTTAAGACTATGGAGGGGAAGATTCAAAGACCGTCTAGTTAATGGTCTAGGAATTAGGAAGGAAACAACAGCAGCAGTGCTTGCCAGATGGGCTCTTGGGGAGCGATAGGGCCTCATCCTGTTCTGAGGGAGCCAGATGATGGTCGAGGTTTTTACAGAACAATCTTGGGCCTTTATGGAACTCACTTCAACATGACCAGATACGAAAACAATGGCATCAGTCTCATCTAATACTAGGTTAACACCTCTTTCTGAGATTTCAGGTTTGTATTTTTGAGTAGATGATATAATAAATTGATAAAAAAGTGATTTCCGTACCAGAATAGTATTTTTAGTATTTTTTTTTGCCTGTTGATATTTAAGAATTTTTATAGAAAAAACAATGTTGGAATACCATTTAGGAAAATGAAATTTTAGAATCATTCAGGATCCCTTAAGATTTAAATCAGTGCTATCTGATTGGATTTCATCTGATGATAGAATGTTCTAGATTTGTGTTGTCCATTGCAGTACCCACTTAATACACGTGACTACTGAGCGCTTGAAGTGAGGTTAGAGGTTGATGTTGTGCTCTGGTGGGTTAAGTCCCTGCTTGTGATGCCCAGATTCCGTCATGGAGTGCCTCGTTCCAGTCCTAGTTCGTCTACTCCCAGACCAATTTCCTGCTGATGCCTCTGTGAGGCAGCAGTGATGGCTAGGCACTTGGGGCTGGCCACCATGTGGGATACCCAGATGGAATTCCTGACTCCTGGCTTCTGCTTTATCCAGCCCTGGCTGTTGAAATTATTTGGAAAGTGAACCAGTGGATGGAAGACCAATCTTTCTATCTTTCTCTCTCTCTGTCTTTCAAACAAACAAAGCTTTTTTTTTTTTTTTTTTTGGAGATGAGGTTAATGTGACAGAGGAATTGGATATTTAGCTGAGCTGAGTTGTAATTGATCTAAATGCAAATAGCCGTATGTAGCTAGTTCCTGCTGTGTAGACTCGCAGGATTCTCAGCAGTTATGCTCCGCTCTTCCACAGTCATGCTCTTGTTTCTTCCCCACGTTTCCCGCTCTGTGAGGGGTCTCAGTATACGGCTCCACGTGTTGGTTCGAGAAAGAACATGGAGATCACTTAGCTCTCGGGCTACCAGTGAAGCTTTGTCAACTTGGGTGCCATGTTGTGTTAGCCCAGAAGATGGGGCATTTGGACAAACGAACACAACTTAGCAGCGGTGTTGTCCTCTCTTGCCCAAGGTGGGATTAGGGAGTTAGAGAGAGACGGGAACTTGTGTCTAGGGAACACACATTTTCCGAACACCCAGTGTGTGGGAGCAGGAGGGGCTTCGTGTGAGCAGCTCCTGGGAGCTTAGCCTCAGGCCTCCTGGGCAGGCACCAGTGCCGTTCAATACGTGAGGTAAGTGAGAACCGAGCCCTTGACAAGGTTCATGTCCTTTGCACATCGCAGGGCTGGAACTGGACCACAGTTTCCGGTGGCTGCAAATCCCATTGTGTTTCCACTCCTGCTTGTCTCCAGACACTGCTTCTGTCTCTTGTCCTTGCCAGTGTCGGGGAAGAAGGAACGCGCCTTCGTCACTGCTGTCGCTGCTCGTGCTGCTACCGGGGCGTCTTTGTCTAGTGAAATGCAAAATGCCCAGGGACACGGTTCTGCTTTCAACAAAAGTGAAAAGTCTTCTGATTTTCACTGCGTACATGGTTTGTGGGAGGAGATGAAGAAAGAAACACACAAGTGCACGTACTCACATGTACCCACACACACTCCTGCTGTCTCGCACAATGAGAGCTTCCCTTGCTATTTTAGGACCTGTGCTGCTGATTTCTGATATAAAGGCTACCCAGAGCCTGCATTAGGTGAACCCAACTGCTTTGAAATTCCTTCTTTTTTTTAAAGTCTTTTTTTTTTATTTTAAAAACATACTCTTTTCTTTTTTTAAGAGATTTATTTGAAGATCAGATTTAGAGAGAGAATGAGGCAGAGCGAGAAGAGAGATCAATCGATCTTCCATCTGCTGGTTCACTCCCCAGGTGGCCACAAAGGCAGGGCTGGGCCCAGGTCTCCCACGTGGGTGCAGGGGCCTAAGCACTTGGGCCATCTGCTGCTGCTTTCCCAGGTGCACTGGCAGGGAGCTGGATTAGAAGTGGAGCAGCCAGGACGCCACCAGCACCCATGTGGGATGCCAGCACTGCAGGCGGCTGCTACTCCCACTGTACCATAGCCTCAGTCCTTGAAACTCCTTCTTAAGGTCCACCTTGGTTTGTTTGCCGGGGTCAGATCGCACAGTTAGCCAAGGCCAAGGGCAGATTTGTGAACTGCTGCAGGGTCGAGATCTGAGTCCCAAAGGGGAAGGAAGCACATCCCTCCCAGCCCAGGAAACCCTTTTTCCTCCTCAGAGTCCAGGCCCCAGAAAGTCCAAGCTTGCAAGATTCTGCAGCCAGCAGTGGACGCTTTGCTGAGGTCATCAGATCCGGCCGCTGCGTGTGCAGCCTGCACAGTTCGGGTTGGAGGGGGAGGAAGATCAGTTCCCCCTTTCTCTCTGCTTCCCTCTGTCATGCACAGGCCTTGGAGAGGTCTGGGGGCGGGTGGGGAGGCCTGCTTTGGAACCCCGCCCCAGGGCTCTTCCCTGGGGCCACTGAGCCGTGTTCCTTGGGAGACACCAGCCTGGAAGCTGGCCCTGACTCTATCTAATCCAACAGGCACTTTACTCATCACGTGGCCTGTCCAAAAATAACACGCACCAGGGGAGCCTTGGGGACACCAGGCCCAGTTAGCGGGAGGCCCCTCAGGCCCAGGAACTGCTTTCCTGTTTGCGTTCAGCCCCAGGCCTCTTGGAGCTCCCCTGGCCTGTTTCCACCTCAGCTGCATTCCTGCCCCGGTTTGCCTCCCGGAGCTGTGTGTCACACCCTGGAAGCTCACTTGCTGCGTGAGTTCTCATCCCTAGGCAGATGGAGCAGGAGAAGGGGCACGAAGCCACTCAGCTCCTCTTGACAAAACCCATCTCCTGCCACGGGGAAACTGAGCCAATGCCGGGACCCACACCTCCTTTTCAAGTATTTTAAAACCAAGGTAGCTTAGCCGATAGTAAGAGTCCTGTTAAAACTTGCTCTGCATCGGGGCTGGCTGTGCGAACTTGGGCATATCAACCTTCCCTCCAAGCCTCAGTTTTCCTCATCCTTAAAAACAGAACAAGTGCTGCTTGGCAGCGTTTTCGGGGGAGGAGGGGTAGGAAGAATAACACTGTGCACGGAGTCCCTGCCAGGACCAGGCAGACTCCTCCAGTCCCCAACACGGCTGCGTCTCTCAACAGGGATTTGGGTTACGCACGCACCTAGACTCTGCATGTCTCACATTTATAACCGAGCTTTTGGAGAGAATGTGTTGGAAAAGTTCAGATCAGGATTTTCTGCCCTAATTGTGGAATGTGTGAGTGTGTAAATGCTTGGAGCGACAGGAGCAGGAGCAGGAGCAGCCCCAGTAGGAGTGGTCAGATAGCAAGAATGGCAGCGGTAGTGACGCTGACGGTAACAGTAGCATCAGCTTCGGCAGTATAATAGCAATAGTAACGGTGGTAACAGCAGCCACACAGGAGAGTAATAGTGGCAACTACACAGCGGTGGGAATAGAGCACTAAAAGCAGCAGTAGGATTAATTGTTGACAGTGCTAGCACTACTCTTGGTAATAGTGGGGGAGGGGAAGAGAGAAGCAGGCATAGTAGCTAGTGGCAGTACTGTGGTTAACCTTGGCAATGCTGTGGTAGACACTGTTCTGCTCCTTCACAGAGCCTTTAGTCGTCCCAACAGTGCTACGCTAACTGCTGCTCCCTAGAGGCAGCGCTAGAGGGTGAGCCCCGATGCGCAGGTTAAAATGCAGACTCTTTTATGTCCACCCAGGGCTGTGAAAAAGTCCACCTGCATCATCATCCTCATGAGAGCGTCACAAAACCACGCTACCGTCTGCAGGGTACACACAGGTGTGTGTACACACAGCCTGTGTTTTTCCACTGAGCGCTAGGCTACGTGTAATGAACAATGACCCAACATTCTGTTTCATGAAGAAAGCAATTTAATCATCACGCTAGTACTGGATGTTTAGACTGTCTTCATTATTTCTGTTACAGCTAACACCATACTGAACATCTGTACCTAAGGATACTCCAAAATAGTTAGTAGAAAAACAGAATTAGAAGATGATTTTCTTTTAGAGCAAAAAATTTTGAAATCTGTAATTTTTTAAAGATTTTATTTATTTATTTGAGAGGTAGAGTTACAGACAAAGAGAGCAAGAGAGACAGAGAAAGGTCTTCCTTCTGTTGGTTCACTCCCCAAATGGCCGCAACGGCCGGAGCTGCACTGATCCGAAGCCAGGAGCCAGGAGCTTCTTCCGGGTCTCCCACATGGGTGCAGGGGCCCAAGGACTTGGGACATCTTCTACTGCTTTCCCAGGCCATAGCAGAGAGAGAGCTGGATCAGAAGAGGAGCTGCCAGGACTACAACCAGCACCCATATGGGATGCCAGTGCCGCAGGCGGAGGATTAACCTACTGCATCACGGTGCTGGCCCCTGAAATCTGTAATTTTATCATAATGCACTTTTTCCATGAGCTTTTGAAAGGTCCCTTGCATGTAAATCTTTGAAACTTTAATTATTTCTTTACTATCGATTCTAATAAATGGAATTATCTATTAAAGCATGATTTTAAAACTCAGTATCTAAAATTGCTTTGCAGAGAAACTGAGCCAGTTTATACTGCCACAAATACCGCACAGGAGTATTCATTACGCCGGAATGGTCTTGTTAGAATTAGCCATTTTGTAGAACTTTCTCTGTAGACAAGCACAGTGTCTTATCTTCATGTCTTTCTTTACTCTTGGGCATTTTTATTTTTGAATGCTTTGATTCCCTCTTTGGTGAAGTGTATGTTCTATCTCATCCTGAATTCATTTTTTTTCCACAAGTGTTGGTGTTTTCCTTGGTGAATTCTCACAGCTCCGTCTATATTGCGTATTACCCCTTTATCGTACTTGTGCCAAAATTCTTCCATGTTTATCATTTAGCTTGCAATTCTATTTATGTTTTTATGTATATTTAGATTGCAAGTGAAATACAATCCAGCTTAATGTACTTTTCCTTTGCTTCCATTTGTAGGCAAATTTTCCTCCAACAACCAGTGAACATTTCCCCCATATTTCCTTCATTTTTATGACTGGTGTATTTTATGTTTTAAATCTCCAATGCATCTAGAACCTATTCTGAGGTTTAGAATGAGAAACTGATGCTTCCTTTCATGGATAACTGGTTTGCTAACATTCGGCAGAGGAGCCGCCTCTTTCCAGTGGGTTTGAATCCTGTCCTTTGTGATTGAACTTCGCACACACAGAGCTCTTCAAGGATGTTTGACTCCGCTGCCCTGTTTATTTGTTGATTCTCAGTAGGACAGAACTGCGTTGTAGTTTTATGATAAATTTGAAAATCTGCTGAGTAATCCTCCTCCCCTTCTTTTTCAAAAGTGTCACTGAACTTGAAAGGTGATGCTTTCTCTTTTTGTCTCAGTGCCTCATACAGGGTAGAATCCACATTTTGTTACCAGATGAATGAGGACTCAAATGATGACTTTTCAGACCATTAACTGTAGAACAAGTTACTTTATCTGCCTGAACGTCAGTGTACTCATCTGTGAAATGGGATAGAATAGTGTCCTCACCACGTGGATACTATGGGAACCTATAGCCAGCCAGGGATTCGGCTTGAAATAGAGGAGATACTAAACTGATGCTGACTGTCATCCTGAGGCTCAGAGGTTTCACGTTCCATCTCTGACCTCATCCAGGAGGGAAAAACGATGCCATCTGTCTCACTGGCACCCAGAGCCCTTGGGTTTGAATTCTGCTGCTTTGACATTTTGGGGTGGCAGATCTCATGGCATCTCAAGAATTTCCAGGAACCAGGTGTTCTCAAGTCCATGTGCAGCAAACAACAAGCTGGTCCTAGTTGGGGAAGACTGATGAGAGTTACAGAGTGAAACTCAAGCCCGACTGACAGCGTTCTGTGGCCAGGTCTGGTTCAGAACACAGGGATGAGGAGGCCGGGCTTAAAGGCCAGCCCCATCAGGTTTTTTTTTTTTTAAAAAGGTTTATTTATTTATTTGAAAGCCAGAGCTACAGAGAGGCAGAGGCAGAGAGAAAGAGAGAGAGGTCTTCCATCTGCTTGTTCACTTCCCAGATGGCTGCAACAGCTGGAGCCGCACCAATCAGAAGGCAGGAGCCAGGAGCCTCCTCCCAGTCTCCCACATGGGTGCAGAGGCCCAAAGACCTGGGGCCATCTTCTACTGCTTTCCCAGGCCACAGCAGAGAGCAGGATCAGGAAGTGGAGCAGCTGGGACTGGAAGCGGCGCCCACATGGGATGTTGGCACTGCAGGCAGTGGCTCCACCTGCTACGCCACAGCCGCAGCCCCCAGCGTCATCATCTTACTGCTGTGCAAGGCAGGCCTGCCCCTACAGCTCTCCGAGTGCCCCTACAGCTCTCTGAGTGCCCCTACAGCTCTCCGAGTGCCCCTACAGCTCTCCGAGCGCCAGTGTCCTCAGTTATAAAATGGACCTTGCAGTAGTGTATTCCTTTCAGAATTCTTAAGAGAAGTAAACATGATTTTGCATGCAAAACACTCATCAAAATGCCTGGTACAGAAAATTCTCAGTGATCAATCTAGACTAATGATGACAATGCCATTATCAAGTATCCATGTGTATTTGGATGTACTGTTAGTGCAGCCTCACACAGAGGAAAGCCAGGAAACTCCAAAGGTGAGACAGCGTTTCCAAGTGTGCCTCTGCTGTCTCAGAGGCAGATCCGAGCTGACAGTAGATTGACCAAATGACTGTTTTATCAGTCAATAAAATGTGCTGATTTGGCAGGCTGAGAGCACAGTCTTCCTGGGCTGTTACGGATATGCAGGCATGGTGATCCTCCGGGAGCATGTGTGTGCCTAGTCACATACACACACACACACACGTGTGCACACACACACACACACTCTCCTTCATGCAGATGTCTGGTGCCTGTATCTAAGTCTCTCTACCAGCACCACAGTGAAATGGGTGTTTTTTATTGTGACTGTTGTTGACTGGCAGAAACTGGCAGCAAATGTGAGGCTCTAAAATTTCACCGGTTCTGCTTGGGCCAAAGTTTTATAAAAAGCGTGCTGGCTAACCAAGATAGTGTTGGCAAGGGCTGGGCTACATGTACACCGTGTTGAGTATACCACTAGATGATAAAATCTCATTGCTAAAAAAGGCTTTTCTGTTTATCTGTTCTGTCATCAATCATATATCATCTATAATCTGTCCATACATCTATCAATCAATCATATAGCGTCTGTAGTCTATCCATACATCTATTGCCTATCAATCTACAATGTAGCATCTGTAATCTATCCATACATCTATCATCTATATATCTACCATCTATCTATCATATATGATCTATAATCTATCTGTATATCCATCTACCTTTATCTATCTGCCTGTTAAGTATTTATTGAGCACATAGAAGGAAAGGTGGATTGGACAGAATTCTGATTCTGTAAATACTGTCAGTAGGTGGAGTTCATTTTCGTACCAGCAGAAAATGAACATACAACTCTATTCTTGTCTTAATGAAGATCTCACTTAGGGCAACAGAAAAAAGCCAAACTCAGTACTGTCTCCAGTCTTTCATGAATAATGAATATTATATGAAGGTGCTTCAGCAAGTTCATGGAAAGTAGAATTAAAAGATAAGTTTCTTTTGGTGCCAAAAATTTTTTTTTGACAGGTGGAGTTAGAGAGAGAGAGAGAAAGGTCTTCCTTCCTTTGGTTCACCCCCCAAATGGCCGCCATGGCTGGCGCGCTGCGCTGATCTGAAGCCAGGAGCCAGGTGCTTCTCCTGGTCTCCCATGGGGTGAAGGGCCCAAGCACATGGGCCATCCTACACTGCACTCCTGGGCCACAGCAGAGAGCTGGCCTGGAAGAGGAGCAACTGGGACAGAATCTGGCGCCCCGACTGGGATTAGAACCTGGTGTGCCGGCGCCACAGGCAGAGGATTAGCCTAGTGAGCCATGGCACCAGCCGGTGTCATAATTTTTTGAAATCCCTGTGTATGAAGGAGCTTCAAGAAGTTCATGGGGGCCAGCGCCGCAGCTCACTAGGCTAATCCTCCACCTAGCGGCGCCAGCACACCGGGTTCTAGTCCCGGTCAGGGCGCCGGATTCTGTCCCAGTTGCCCCTCTTCCAGGCCAGCTCTCTGCTGTGGCCTGGGAGTGCAGTGGAGGATGGCCCAGGTGCTTGGGCCCTGCACCCCATGGGAGACCAAGAGAAGCACCTGGCTCCTGCCTTTGGATCATCGCGGTGCACGGGCCGCAGCGGCCATTGGAGGGTAAACCTATGGCAAAAGGAAGACCTTTCTCTCTCTCTCTCTCTCTCACTGTCCACTCTGCCTGTCAAAAAAAAAAAAAAAAAAAAAAAAAAAAGAAGAAGAAGAAGAAGAGGAAGAAGTTCATGGGAAATGCATGTTAGGAAAAAATTGTGCATGGATTTCAAGGAGAGTGATTGCACCAAAATACATTCACTTAATTCCATTTTTTCCACAAAGGTTTTAAAATCCTCATGTACACAAACGTGTGATAAATAGTGTTGCTATTCCCTCAGAATTCCAGCTCTTCTTTCCGTCCTGTTTCCAAAGAATTCCTGAACACCTCTGTCCGTACGGCATGGTCTTGTGCCTTGCTGTGATCCAGCAAATAGAAGCAGAATTGAGGAGTTTCATTTCTGAGTGGAAGCATCTAAGACCGCGGGAATGTCCAGGCCTCCTCCCCTGCTCCATGCAAGCAGGAAGCTGCGTGCAGGATGGCAGTGTCAGTCCCCAGTGTCAGAGTCTGAGCAGCGTGTGCGGCTCCCCTTGCAGGCTCGTGTTAGAAATTTAGTGTGAATGAGAAGTGAACATTGGATGGTTAAAGCCACCGAGACTGGCGGTTGTTCATTGACTTAGCAAAGCCTCACCTATCCTGATTGATCTAAAACAGGAAATTGAAGAAATGGCTTTGTCCGAGGATGCCAAGGGAGGTTTTGCCAAAGTGCATCCAAAGCTTTGAGCAGGAATGTGATGCATGAGTGGAAGTTGTGTGTGTGTGTGTGTGTGTGTGTGTGTGTGTTTAGGTGGCGTTGAGGCATTGTGTTGCATTCCAGGGAAGCTGTCATCTGTCACTTTCTCAGGGTGATAATTGGTCCTTTAAATTCAGGTGCTCAGCTGGCCTAACTTTTTTTTAGATTTATTTATCTATTTACTTGAAAGAGAGAGGGAGATATAGATGATAGATTGATAGATAAGTAGATAAATTTATATTCCATCCATGGGTTCACTCTCCAAATGGCTGCAACTACCAGGGTGGACCAGGTTGAAGCCAGGAGCCAGGGAGCTCTGTGTGCCCCACATGGGTGGCAGGGCCCAAGCACTTGGGCCACATTATGCCGCCTGCCCTGGCACATTAACAGGGAGCTGGATCTGGATCAGAATCAGAACGGCCAGGACTCAAGTTGGCACTCCAACATGAGATGCTGGCGTCACAGTGCTGACTTACCCTGCTGAGCCACAAGGCAGGTCCTCGGCCTAACTTCTTTGTTTGCAAGCACAAAACAACATGGCCATGCCGTGAGATGCAGGGAGACACTGGAAGAGGGAGAACCAGGTTTGCATGATATCTGTTTAACTGTTGTTTCTTTCTTTCTGTGCTTTTTTTTCCTACGAGAAAAGAATAATGAGGATTTACGTTCAAATTCTGTTTTCTTTGGAAAGAGTAAAACCAACTCACACTCAACTCAAAGTTAGGAGTGCAATCTGATTGCTTGTTTCCGAGTTGTACTTCAGTAGAGAACGCTGGGTCAGCCCTCTGTGCAAGTGCATCCCGCTGTGCGTTTCTGAGGGACTGGAGGCAGAGCTGGATCAGCTCAGAAGAGTGGTGAGCAAAAGGGAACCTGAAACTCAGAGGCTGTGAGTTTCCAGGCCTTCCCACCTCTCTCTTGCCTCTGGGTGCCTCACTCCCTTCTTACGTACTCTCATCGGGGAGGTGAAGAGAGCACTTGGCACGGCCTCTTCTAGTTCCCTGACTAAGCAGTGGTTATTGGATGGCAAAGGAGAGGGGGTGTGGTTTCCGAAGTGAGGGCACCACTGGATAAGAAATTTCCTTTCTCCACGTCCTCACAAGCAGAGCTAATCACCGGGAGATGGCCCGGAGGTCACTGGCATTGCAATAAAGGTGACAGGAGGGGAGGAGTGGATCTCTGTTACCTTTTCCTCAACAGATCCCCATTCCGTTCCTGAATCCTCACCTCTGGACAAAAGATTCGGTTACATACGAGATGGGCAAGGAGGGAATCCAAGGAGAAGCCAAACCCTTTCCCAGGCTTCTTGCTCCCTCTGCTGCCTCTCTCCTGCCCACCCCACCCAACCCCCCCAACTCAGAGAAGAAGAGAGTGAGATAGTAAGAGAGAACAGACTGCGATTTGAGTGGCTGGGAGTGACCACACAGTCCTTCTTATTGGGGTTAATGGTAGTAAGCCTAAATATAATTTTTTATCATACATAATTTACCCTTCTATTTTTGACTCAATTGCATGTAAAATAGAAAAATAGTGAGGTAGCTAGAAACCCCTTCTGACTGGTCCTTGCTATGGGAAAATGACACTTAGAAGAACAAAACACAGGTCTACCACCATCACTTGGCCCCTTTGAAAAGATAAAATTGTCTCTTTGGTTGATAAAAATTGTAGCCCTTTAAGGAAAAGATAATTTCTTTGGCTAATATTCTTGGTCCGTGGCTACAGTCTAAGTTCTACACAAGGAATCCAATGAAGACATAGATAAATATAGAGAGAAAAGAGAAACTAAGACACTAAATTATCCCAAAGGGCATTCCTGTATTAGTCATCTTATAAAAATTATATGTACCACAGAATATCTATTTTTAGAGGCCAGGAGGTTATGTGAAGCAGTTCAGATGTCGGCAAAGACCCACAGGCCAGCTCACAGAAATGATATTGGATATTTGGATATTTGGATATTTGTTTTCTTTATTTTAACTCTGCAAAGCTGGTACTGACCACAAGGATATGTTGGCCACTTGGGGATGGTGAGACAAGAGCCATGTGCTTCTTCAAAGACATGTAAGGCACTCCCTGACTCCTCTGTGTTGTTTGTGTCTGTCTTCTATGTGCCTGGCACCACACATGCTCACATACACACACACACACACACACACACACGGGCAGTTACTAAGCTCCTTCTGTACCAGCACAGGTCCCCCAGCATTCACACCCTTCCAATTCCACTTTTGTAGAAAGCGTGAAAGAGCGTGAGGTAGGGATCTTCTCATTGCTCCTAACGATCTGGTTAGAACACTTTATTTCAAACTGTTCGGAACTATTTAAATCTTGGCTGAGTTTATAGAGGCCAGACAATTTTTGCTTCTCTCCAGAGTAGAGAACACTCAATTTGGCTGCTTGAAAAGTCCATAGATGTTGGGGATCTGAGCGGAAATAAGGTGCACCTGAGCTGCACCTCCTCCTCTCTGCACACCTGCGCCACTTTTCTTTCTTTCATTAAAAGCCTTCATCTCAGGGACCAACTGTGGCTTGAAACCTGTGTCTTGGAGTGGCACGTATGTGTCTTAGGGCATGGCGATGCTGTGTCTATGAGAGACCATGGAGAAAGGCAGGGGCATGCCCTCCTGCTTGTCTACAACTTTTTTTTTTTTTCCGGTTCTTGTCACACTAGTGTCAGGGCCATCCAAGTAATGGTAAGTTCAGTGAGTCCAGGTAGCTGGTACGTTTGCTACATTAAACAAATAAAATCACAAGGTGCTCAATTCAGTTTGAATTTAGATAAATGACAAATGCATTTATTTGTATACATAGGGTCCCATGAAATAGTGGGGCCTGTTTACACTAATGATCTCTTGGTGTTTATCTATAATTCAAATTGAACTGGGCATCCTATGTTTTATCTACCAATTGTATGTGGGAGTACCTTCCCCCAGAGAGTTCATTCCATGGTCCCCAGCCCACCCAAAGCTTGTTCAGAACACAGGGCACTTAGAGAACAGGAACGGACATCATTCCTTCTGGGTCCTCCTGGTGCCTGGTTTCTTACCTTCTGGGGTCCTGGAGATTCCAGGCTTATAGGAAATGCCCTCATTGAAGAGGGAAGAGGTACACAGCAGACAGGCTGCCTTAAGCTCATTCCACAGCCCATTTTTATTGAATTCTGTAAGCTGGGGAGATGAGGTCATTATCCCTGGAAGGTCTGAGCAATAAAATTCAAAGATCTCGTGTTGGTACCTGCTTTTCTCCTGGAGTGTTCAAGAGGGATACTTCATCACACTGACTCACCTAGCGTTCGGTGTGTTGGAAATCTTAGGAAATAGAGCCTGGCTGTTGTGACTTTATTCAAAATCTTACTAGCAGGGCAAGTCTAGGGAAATTCTCCTGGTTTGCTGTCTATGGGGCCTTTGCCACTTCACTGCCATCTCCTTAAGAGTGTAGTGCTGGCCTGGTCCAAGTGCACTTCCTGGCCACCGTGGCTCAAGGGTAATCAGTTACCACACCTGGCATCCTTTGACCTGTGGCTTTTTTGTTTGCTTGCTTTTTATGATTTACTTATTTGAAAGCCAGGATTAGAGAGAGAGAGATTTTCCATCTACTGGTTCACTTCCCAGATGGCTGCAACTACCAGGGCTGGGCCAGGCTGAAGCCAGGAGCCAATAATTCCATCTGGGTCTCCCACGTGTGTGCAGGCCCAAGCATTTAGATCACCTTCTGCTGTTTTCCCAGGCACATTAGCAGGGAGCTGGATTGGAAGAGGAGCAGCCAGGACTTGAACCAGTGCCCAAATGAGACGCTGGTGCTGCAGATCTGTGATGTAACCCTCTGCACCACAATGCTGGCCCTGACCTGCGGTTTTACCATCTCCAAGATTAAAATTATGCAAAGAGGTAGTTGTAACTATTTTGAAAGGAGACAATAAACCACAATTATTAATTTATTTTTTTTAATCTTTTATTTAATGAATATAAATTTCCAAAGTACGACTCATGTGTTACAATGGCTTCCCCCCCATACCGTCCCTCCCACCCACAACCCTCCCCTTTCCCACTCCCTCTCCCCTTCCATTCACATCAAGATTCATTTTCGATTATCTTAATATACAGAAGATCAGCTTAGTATACCTTAAGTAAGTATTTCAACAGTTTGCTCCCACACAGAAACATAAAGTGAAAAATAATAGATGATGAATATAGTACCTTAGTGGGCATTTGTAAAAATCAGAAAAGCACAAAGATGAAAGTAATAATGACCAGTCATACTCTTGATAATGTGAACAAGCTTTGCAAACAGGTGGACTTTTTATCTGTTTTTTTGTTTTTGTTTTTGACAAGCAGAGTGGACAGTGAGAGAGACAGACAGAGAGAAAGGTCTTCCTTTGCTGTTGGTTCACCCTCCAATGGCCGCCACAGCTGGCGCGTTGCTGCCGGCGCACCGCGCTGATCTGATGGCAGGAGCCAGGTGCTTCTCCTGGTCTCCCATGGGGTGCAGGGCCCAAGCACTTGGGCCATCCTCCACTGCACTCCCTGGCCACAGCAGAGAGCTGGCCTGGAAGAGGGGCAACCGGGACAGAATCCGGCGCCCCGACCGGGACTAGAACCCGGTGTGCCGGCGCTGCAAGGTGGAGGATTAGCCTAGTGAGCCACGGCGCTGGCCTATCTAACTGTTTGATGAGGGACAAATAGCCACATCCACTCTTATTTGTAAAGGTGGCCAGAAATGTGCTTTATAAAACTGAGAATACCTTGATGTATTTTTTTTCCTGATTTTTTATTTAGCATGCTCTACACACATTTTCCAAAGGCATTTCAGTGGTTTTTGAAAAATTAAGTTCACATGCTTATCAATAGTCTCATCTGGTTCCTTTAACACCCTTGGGGCTCTGAATTTGCACCTGCCCTTTTAGGCTCTGATGAGATGGGAAAGCACTGGATGAGATGGAGAAGGCACTGGATGGTTACTGATGTGTGTTCGTCCCTTGCCCATTTGAACTTCAGTGGTACCCACTTGTCTCTGGGGAATATATTTGTATACCCATGCTGGAGGCCTAAAGCCATGGTATTATCAAACCCTATACATACACTATGATTTTTCCTATATGTTCATTCAAAGATACTTCAAAGAGTTCATGGAAATGGAATTAAAAGATAGGTTCATTTTGGCACAGAGGGGCCGATGCTGTGGTGAAGCAGTTAAAGCCACCGCCTGCAGTGCCGGCTTCCCATATGGGCACAGGTTCAAGTCCCGGCTGTTCTACATTTGATCCAGCTCCCTGCTATGGCCTGGGAAAGCAGTGGAAGATGGTCCAAGTCCTTGTGCCCCTGCACCTGCATGGGAGACCTAGAAGAAGCTCCTGGCTTCTGGCTTTGGATTGGCTCAGCTCTGGCCGTTGCGGCCATTTGGGGAGTGGATCAGCAGATGGAAGACCTCTCTCTCTCTCTCTCTCTCAACCCTCCTCCTTCTGCCCCTCCCTCTCCAAACACTCTCCCTCCCCCACCTTTCTGTCACTCTGCCTTTTAAATAATAAATAAATAAATCTTTTAAAAATTATGGCACAGAAACTTTTCAAATCCATGCATATGAGGGCCTTTCTAAAAGTTCATGTACAATACGTGCAATGAGAAAATTATGCATGGAATAAGCATCATTTTTAAAATAAAGTATTTTTATTTATTTGAAAGGCAGAGTGACAGAGAAGGAGAGAGCGAGAAAGAGAGAGCTATCTTCCATCTGCTGACTCCTTCCAGAAATACCCACAGTAGCTGGGACTGGGCCATTCCAAAGCCAAGAAACCAGAACTCCATCCGGGTCTTCCTTGTGAATGGCAGTGACCGAAGCAATTACGCCATCATTTTCTGCACCGCACTCCCCCACCCCCCGGGTATACATTACTGGGGAGGTGGATTAGAAGCCGAGTAGCTGGGACTCAAACCTGGCACACTGATAGTGGATGCAGGTGGCTGCACCCAGCGTGTTATAACACCCTCCCCATCCTAACGTTATTTATTATTATTATTATTATTTAAGATTTATTTGAAATTCAGTTACAGACACACAAGCACACAGATCTTCCATTTGCTGTTTGACTTCCCAGATGGCCATAGCAGCCGGTGCTAGGCTAGGTCAAAACCAGGAGCTTCTTCTAGATCCCCTATGGGGTCAGGTGCCCAAGTACTTCACCCAGCCTCTGCTGATTTTTCCATTAGTGGGGAGCTGGATCCAAAGTGGAGAAGCCAGGACATCACCTGGCACCTATACAGGATACAGGCATCCCAGGCGACAGCTTTACCTACTACACCACAATGCTGGCCATATTTATTATTATCATTTTTAAGATGTATTTATTTGAAACGCAGTTAAGCGAGGAACCAGGAACTCCATCTGGGTCTCCACTGTGTGTGGCAGGGGCCAAAGAAGTCAGGCTATCTCCCTCCACTGCTTTCCAGGCCATTAGCAGGGAGTTGGATTGGAAGTGTAGCAGCTGGGACTCGAACCAGCATTCATATGGGATGCTGGTATTGTGGGTGGTGGCTTAACCTCATGCACCACAATTTCAGCCTCTAACGTTACCTTTAAATTCCATTTTCTACACAATTTTAAAAAGTACCTGAATTTGGCCGGTGCTGTGGCTCAATAGGCTAATCCTCCGCCTTGCGGCGCCGGCACACCGGGTTCTAGTCCCGGTCGGGGCGCCGGATTCTGTCCCGGTTGCCCCTCTTCCAGGCCAGCTCTCTGCCGTGGCCAGGGAGTGCAGAGGAGGATGGCCCAAGTGCTTGGACCCTGCACCCGCATGGGAGACCAGGAGGAAGCACCTGGCTCCTGGCTTCATGATCAGTGCGGTGCGTCGGCCGCAGCGCACTGGCCGCGGCAGCCATTGGAGGGTGAACCAACGGTAAAGGAAGACCGTTCTCTCTGTCTCTCTCTCTCTCACTGTCCACTCTGCCTGTCCAAAAAAAAAAAAAAAAAAACAAGAAAGTATCTGAATTTATAAGTGAGGCACAGTAATAAATTAACAATAATTAATAACATCATTAATCCTAATAAAATAAAAGTAATTTAAAACTTCTGAGTTTTTTATTTCTGTAACTTCCATTGATAGTTTTGGACCATGGTTGACTATAGGTAACTTAAACCTCAGAAAGCAAGACTCGCGGTAAGAGAGACCACTATGCTCCATGAGACCCCAGATAATCTTGTGGGTCACGGTGTCCCCATCTGAGAAATGGGGGTCTGCAGGTTTGGCCGCAGCCTGGAAGAAATGTCAGGAAAAGTAGGAATTAAAAGGAAAACACTTGGAGGATGTCTTCACATTGGACACTCCGAAGGTGCTCGCATTTGCCAGGGGAAGGTGTGCCTGATGCATGAGAGCCCAGATGAAGTTGAGAATCTCTCATTGTAGAAGCAGGAGCTCCCGTTGATGGTTTCTTGCACCCTCGACTTCCCCGAGATGCCCCTGAACCAGCAGTGGAGTCACCGGGTAGCCTTATGCTCAGTTGGGGGGTAACTTGAGGCAGCGTAGTGAGACTACAGGTAAGGACAGAAAGAGAAACTCCCGACAGCTTGATCTCTTTGTTGCTGGCTCTAAGCCCTGTTCGGTGGAGCTGGAGGAGACCCTATAAATATGCGAGTGAGGAAGTCGTGCAGCGGGTCATCAGCTGCCTGGATGGCACTGAAGAGGAGGCATATTATTGCAGGCCCCCAGCTCCAAGGGACCTCTGCATCTCTGAGAATCCCTGAGTGGTTGGTGATTGTAAATAAAGAAGCCAAAGATGGCCAATTTCAGTGTCAGAGTTTTGCATTATTCTGTCTGACGCGCACGCAAGCATATGCATTCAATAATAGCACTAATATAGTAGGAAACTCACCACTGGCTTCCCTCTTGCCTTTTTTCCTCCCTTCAAATTGATATCTCAAAGCCTTAAGTCAAACTGTGTTTTATTAAGAGAATGGGTTATTTGAGATACGGCTGTGACATGACCAAGGGCCGAGCCCAGCTGTAGTTCTGCCAAGATCCTTCAAGCTGAATCTGGACTCCAGTACAGAGCGAGCGCTGCTTTGCTCCGTTTTGCTTGTCTTGGATGATTTTGCTCAGTTCCTACCCAAGTGGCAAGGTTTTTGCCAAGAGCAGGATGATTTCCCGGCCACTGGGACAGTGTCTGTTGATAGTGTGGGTGGTTCACAGAAGCTGGATGCGTCCAACCGCAAGAGCTTGGCTTTCTGCTCCGTGAGTGCGATTCCAGCAAATCCTATCATTGCTACTGGGACCGCCACGAGCAGGGGCAAATTGTAGCACTGCTGCTGGGACTCGGAGCTGGACGTGGCCAAGGAACCCATGAGGGAAGGGAAAACGTTTGGAATATGAGCTCCCTGGCAGCTGGAACCGACTCCTTGATTTTACTTTTAATTTTTAAATTCTGTTGGTTGTGAATCCATATATTGTGAACACTGTCTTACTAAGAAGCCTTTCTGTCGTGGCTCCTCTGAACGCTCTGACAATATTCTCTCCTTCTTAAGCCACTGTGGGCAGTCTCACAGATGCTCGGAGAAAGGGCCTTGATGAATCTAATCAAGGGGTGAGACCCCAACCCCCGTCAAGGTAGAATCACCCCTAACTCCTGTTCTGCGAGGTCACCAGTTGTTGGCATTTGAGCTTTGGTGGAAATGCAGTCTCCTGTTTTTTTTCCCTAGTGGAATTTTATCTTCTGGGCCTGTAGGAAGGAAAATGTGTTCAAGCTTTTCCAACTTGAGATGTCACGGAGCTTCTTTTGTTTAGAGATTGACTCTTTTCTCTCCAAGCTCCTGAGATCCCACTGAAACAAGAAGGCCAGCTCAGAGATATATTTGGAAACAACGAAGGAGGGGAAACCCTATATCGAAGAAAACAGGCAGTGTTGATATTTTGAGGTCAGTTGTAATTTGAGGCCAACTTTGGGGGGACCAAGAGCAAACTAGTACGGATCCAAAAGCATGGTCTCTCCCTGGAAATAGGCAAGTTTGCTAAGCCACAAATGACACACAGCATTTCCAACTGAACAGAGTTCTAAAGCCAGCTCCCTCCCGGAACTGATGTGTTGGACTTAGCTTGTGTTGGCTCACAAGAACCCACTGTTAAATTCTCAGAAATTCTGTGAGTTCCTATACACGGTCACTATTAAGAATTGAAAATCATGCAAACCTACAATCAAATAAGCTATTTTAAAAATGTAGTAAGTACTCAAAACCCTTCACTTCCAAATATTTTGCTACTTTATACTGTTATATATGTATGCACTTATTATTACTTGCATCTACTGCACTCTGTTGGGGTGTTTCTGCACCTCTCTTTCCATTTGGAAGTGTCACATTTGGTGACATCACAGTGGCTGGGAATTGGCTGTGTTTGGAGCATAGACAGCACAGAAATGGGCAAGTGCTGGAAATCTGAGTTCTCCCACCAACTTTTTTTTTTATTGGTCCAAAAGGGCCACCATTTGGAAATGGAAAACCAGTTGTAAAAATCTGCCAGCCCACCCTGGCCTAGAGGATCCGTTTCCTAGCACATGATTTAAAACCTGACCTCCCCAGTCCGGGAGCTGTGTGCCTGGACATCGTGTCCACAGCTGCTCACCAGAACGCACAGTTACTGTGAATCACTTCCATCTGAGACGAGACAGGAAGAAGATTCCCGGCGATGCGTAGTAGGGGCTGCATGGTGCTCGCTCGCCTGTCGTCTGATTTGGTTTTTACGGATGACCTAAGAGTCGTCTGTGGTGCTTACTAGTACCCGAGGGGAGGGCAGCTGACTTTCTCCCGGCTTTGCAACGGGCCTCTTTGCAGCCCTCCAGGACTGTGATGTACGGAGAAGAAAGGTTAGCAGCTTGTTCTTGCTCCACACCACTCTCTGTGAAACCCAAAGTTATTACTAGAAAGGTCATCCATGCCTGAATATAATGATTTTGTGACATACGCATTAAACTTTACTATAATGCCATGGGTAAACATCATCATTAACAATAGATTCCATTTAAAATTAAAAATCATGGAAAAAGATTTTAAAAATTCCTAAGTTGTAAACTCCAAGTATATTTCTGTTTCAATGAAGGGGACTCAAGTCTACACCCTTAAAAACCGTGAGCGGTACAAAACAGCAGCCCACGTTACATGATTAAAGTTTTCATCTGTAAGGGGACTGGAAAAGTTTACAGTGGTTTACTCCTTTTTCTGTCTTCCCTGGAATAATTTAGCTGTGCTTTATCTTGTTTGCCTTCCTAAACTGATCAAATGGCCATCAATATTTACAAGAAGAATTTGTGAAGACGTACAGGGTGCTATGGCTTTGATGCTGCAAGACCACTGTGTCCCCTCCGAGTGCGTGGCTGTGGACGGGGCTGTGTTTTCATTTTTGTTGTTGTGCCAAATCAGAATGGAATTCACTGTTCTCAAGGTCTCTGGACTATCACTTTACCCAAAACATCCATCCCGGGTATTGGGGGAGGCAGAGAAGCTCTGCATAGCTATTTATTTTAAGTGCCTGATTAAAATTTCATGAAAACAGGAAGTCAGGGGAAAAGAATAGATTGCAAGAGCGATGAAATCCGGGGCTTTGTAATTTTTAGCTCACAGGGAAAAAAAAGAGCGTTAAATCGTAAGGAAGGTATATTTTCAGAATCGTGCTGTGGCCACTAATGGTGTGTTTTGTCACTGGCCGGGGAGCTGGTGGACTAAGAATGGGTCCAATTTTTAAAATCTTATTACACAGTTTTGCTCTCATTTAGAAATTGTCACCTGAAAGTAACCTAATGCTGCTCTACTTAAGGCAAACCTCACGTGGCTGCCTCTGTGTGTGTGTGTCGCCACATTGTCTTCCAGTTAAGCAGATAGAAATGTTGTCCTGACACAGTGGAACGGCTCAGAATCTGTCTGGCCCATAAGTTGATGTTGCCTAAGAACTTAATCTTATCTAATTCCCATATCCAATGGGATAAAGACTTTGGGGGAAAGAAGGTAATGACATATTTTTTGCAGGGTGAGAACTGAATGATTTCTGTCAATGGAAAATAATGTGTTTTCTCCAAAGAGGTATCTGTCGAGGAAACAAGCATTCGAAACGAAACACAGCAAAAGCACAAAGTCTCAATCAAGAGGAAACGTGTGATAGAAACAAGTGCAGCTATGGCGGATGCAGGAGGGAGGAAGGCTCCTGCTCCGTGGCCATTCCTAGAAATCCCAAGGACGCAGGTGATGGTTGGATACCAACTCTAACCTTTGGGATCTCGAGCCGAGCTCTCATTTGGCTGAGCAGACAGGAATAATTGCAACAGGCTAATGGCTGGATAAGTTTCACTTGCCCGTTTCGAATAAATCCCCCCTCTGAAAAACTGGCCTCAAAGTCCAATCCTAGAGGAAGGCATAATCCTATGAGAGATGGGTCAGAGAAGAGCAGGAAATCTGAGCGAGTAGGGATTGCACAGCCCCCAGCTAATGCAGCAAATTAAGTCCCCTGCAGAAGGGTGAAGTCATTTAGATCTTTTTCTAGGCTTCCTGCTTGTCCATGGAAACTGACCTGAACAGGGATCATAAGGTTTATCAGAGGAAAAAAGCCACTGGAGAAGATGATGGGCACAGCTGGGTGCCAGGGAGCCCCTTCAGAAGCTCCCCAAATCCCTCAGGGCCTGAGTCAGCTCTGGGACACTCTGAGACAGGTGTATGTGCACGCTTGTGTTTCTATGTACGACGCTGTGGGGTCACTTCATGTTGATGAGCGCGGGATGGTCCCAAAGAGTTTATTCCAAGCTAATGAAAGAAGCCGCCATAAACTTGCCAATCCCCTCAACATTGAAAAAGTGATCATTTGATTTACATTTTTGGCCTAATGGGTTCATTGCATTGGATTTGGTTTGTCCACTGGCCTTGTGGGATAGCAATGTGCATTAGCCAGGGGTGTCTCTCTTGAGTGATGTGTGATACAGCCTGAGTTTTTCAGCCTCCACGTATCTCAATTTGCCCTGCTGTAAAAGGGAACTTCTAACATGTGTTAACTTTACCACTCCCCATTTTTGTCTCTGCTGTCTCAAAAATTGGCTTTTCTGACCTTATCTTGCCCCTTTATACCCACAGTGTCTGCAGCTGCAGATTCAGCCTATATTTGAAAAGAAAAAAACCCTGTGTCTGCACTAGAGGTTTTCTTTTTCTTGTTTTGTTCCCAAACAGTATAGCATAAGAACTATTTACATAGCATTTGCACTATGCTAGGTATTATAAGTGATTTAGAAATGATTTAACATATACATGAGGATTTTGTGGGTCACATGCATATACCATGCCGTTTTACGTAAGGAATTTGAGCATCCATGGATTTGTATATCCACAGGGATTCTGGAACCCATTTCCCATGGATGCTGGGGCACTGTCGTCTTCACTAAGCTCCAGGAGCCAGCATCTCACTCTGCAGAGTCTGGGCATGGTGGGCTCTCAGCAGTAAATAGTTTGGAAGGAATGAATGAACAAATGAGCTCATGCATCTGGACTGTTGTGAAAACAGAAATAAATGATGCCTGGCAGTGTTCTTTTAAGACTTTTGAGTTGCAACATAACGTCATTTCCTGTAAGAAAGTCTAGTCTGGTGCAGAGAAAAGTCCTCCATTGTCTCCACGCCCTTGGTGGGAGAAGAATTCCGCCTACTCACCCTAGAGAATTTTTGCCATGGAAAAGAATTCCCCTCTTAGTTATGCTGGAGAATTCCTCCTAGAACAACCAGGAATGGAAGGTGAGCGGTCACTGAGCCACAGAGGTGCCACTCTGGCTTTGCCGCAGCCCTGTGCTCTGATGTCCTAACACTGTCTACTGTCAAACAGTATTGACCAAGGGGTCAGGGAAAGCCCAACAAGACAAGAAAAACAGAGGCCAGGAGTGAAATCTCTTAAGAGCAGTGTTTTTTTATGATGATTCCAATGCTTCTGATTGTTCAGAAAGCCCTAAACGTGCTGTTTTGTGTCCTTCTGTCTTTCTCCCTGTGCGGGGGGAGATTCTGGGGCTGCAGAGATGGTGCCTCGTGTTTGGAATTTGGAAAAACCCAAACCGAATACTCACGTGGATACGCCGCTGTGCTGAGTTGTCCCACTGCATGGTATTTGTGAAGCAGATTTCTCCAAGGAGCTCTGAAAGTCTACAGCATTGATCAAACGCAGCCTCACAACAATGGGCAATATTAAGTGGTTTCTGGCCAAAGCCCCAGTGATCAAGCCATCATTGGGCTGATCTCTGTCCAAGCAGCCTCTTTTATTGAATCATGGGCATGTCTACGCTCCCAGAGCACTTGGCTGGGGCCTTGCTCATAGCCTCCTCGCTTTTTGGCCTTCAGACACATGAATTGTTATGCATTTGTCCCCCTGGCCTGACGGTAGACTCCCAGAGGGCAAGGGCAAGGTCTAGCTAGCTGTTGACCCACCTGCCAGAGACAAGGAGAGTCGCTGTCCATTGAGCTGCATCAACCCTTTATGCAATGAATTGATTATTTTGCAGCTCTTTCTTCCCCTTGGGCAGGAAAGTGGAGGTGGTGCTACAGAACAGCTCCTTTAGCAGCTCCGTGGAGGGGGAAGTGGGGTTCGCTTTGCAGGGTTATCCCTCTTGTGTGTAACAGTCACTGAGGTATTATTTTATATACACAGGAAGACTCATAGCAAAAGAGAAATGTGGGCTTCTAGCCCAGGGAAGCTGAGTGTGGTTGAGAGCACTAAACAGCCCTGGAATTGTAGAGTCCCTGGCTGGAGGCTGAAACCTCCTTGGTCTCAATCCAGGCTCTACTTCGTAGTTGCTGTGTGTCCTTGAACATGACAGTCAGCGTCTCTGAGTCTCAGGTGCTTCTTTTGTCTGTGCTAGGATGCTGTCTCCAGTCTCCTGCATGTCTCAAATTCTATGCTCATGCACCCTTTGCCCTGACTCAGTTTCCCTGCAGGTGCCATTTTCTGTAGCTGTTTCCCCAAGTGGAAGCTGAACTCTTTCAAGGCAGTGGCTACTTTTTTTTTTTTTTAACCTGGAACTCAGCATTGTTTCTGAAAAGTGAATGCGATACCTGTCACATGGAGTTGCAAGATAGAGATGCATTAACTAGGTGCTTAGTGTGGCATTTTTTTTTTTTTTTAACACAGAAAGCTCATGCAAGCTATTGGCTATCATTGAAATCTAGACAGTAACTTTGGAATGTATTGAAATTGGAGGTATTATCTCCATTTAATGAATGAGGAAACCAGAGACAAAAGAACAGTAGAGGTTCTTGCTCTGGAAAGACAACCAACTGGTGCATGGACTGCGTTGTTGGTGATGATACTAAGTCTGGATGTTTTGTTTTGTTTTGTTTTTGAGATACGCAGAGCCAGCACACCGGGTTCTAGTCCCAGTCGGGGTGCCAGATTCTGTCCTGGTTGTTCCTCTTCCAGTCTAGCTCTCTGCTGTGGCCCAGGATGGCAGTGGAGGATGGCCCAAGTGCTTGGGCCTGGCACCCACATGGGAGACCAGAAGAAGCACCTGGCTCCTGGCTTCAGATCAGCGCGGTGCGCCGGCTGCAGCGGCCATTGAGGGGTGACCCAACAGAAAAGGAAGACCTTTCTCTCTGTCTCTCTCTCTCTCACTGTCCACTCTGCCTGTCTTAAAAAAAAGAAAGGTGAATGGGGTATTCATGTTCAGGGCGATTGAGAACCACTCTGGAAGCCTTGAGTCCACAGTTCACAAGTGCACAACAGGAAGAACCGAGAGATCCTGTAGGAAATGTGTCCTGGGGATTAATGGTGGGCTCGGTGCTGAGCCAGGGTTTTTCCTTTTCCTCCGCTCGATTTGGGACAGCTCGCTTTTCCTCTTTAGAGATCAATGCGCTGGATTTCTTTTTTTGACCGTACATCTGTTAAGCCAACAGTGGCTGGGCTCTTGGACAATTCCCCACCATGTAATTAACCCCCTTGGGGTCCCGTTAAGATTCAATGATCTTCTGTGATTTTATTAACCGAATGTAAATAGGGCCAGTATCTAACACAGGCCTGGGGTTTGGAACTCCTTGTCGCCGGAATCCATGGTAGGCACTCGAATAGTCTCTGCTCTTTGTCCTCCTGTGCAGTGTCTCAGCACTTCTCTGCATTCTTCCTGTTTGATTTCCTTGGCTCCTGGAGAAAGTACCATAGTGACGAGAGAATTCTCTGGAGCCGGGCTCCTGCATTAGTAATGGAATGATCTCAGGTTAGTGACTGAGCCTGAGTGTGCCCATCTAAGACGTGGCGATGATGACACCATCTACTTCCTCAGGGTGTTGTAAGGATACGCTTAGATGAGCAGGCAGAGAGCTTCCCAAGACCCTGGGCACGTGGTTAGCACCCTGCAGGCGCTCAGTCTTGGTCCTGGGGAGCAATGCCAACCTTCCCAGCGGGCAGCCTCCCTGGGTGTCCTGTTCTTGCTACTTCAGGTATGGGAACAGGTTCTAGCAGGCTGACAAGTGTGGCCCACGAGCACCGAAGGACAGGGCTGGCACTTAGAGCAGATCTGATGGGTTCCAAAGCCAGGGCTCCTTGCTCCAGCACCAGTGCCCGAAGCAGTGTTTTTCTCTGCAACAGGCCACCATTGTTCTTCTTCTTGTACCAACAAAGTAAATAAGAGAAACTATTTCTATGTATGTATCCAGATTTCAGAACCCTGTGGATGGGACAGCAATAGAAAGAAATGGGGGTGGGGTTGGCTTTAGATGGGGGAGATGAGGTTAGGAAGGAGCAGAGCTCTGTGCGGGCCCGGGGCTGGCTCGGGAGAGGAGCAGGGCTCAGCTCGGGTGCAGTGGAGGTGAGCATCGCGTGCCTGCTGAAGCAGGGCTGCGTTACCGCGCAGTCTCTTAGGCCACCTTGAGAACTTAAGCTTCACTTCTTGGCAGGTTAAACTAAAGACCCTTGGGGTGCTCAGATCAGGGGTGTGGCTTAATCTGAATTATGTCGTAAATTCACCTAGCTGCTAGGTGGAGCCAGAATTGGAAGGCATGAGTGGTTGGTAGGAGGGGAAGTTGGACCAGTCAGCGGGCTCTTGCTGAAGGGTTTGCACACACACGTGCATTTCCAGAACTTGGACGAGTCCTGGCTCTCTGCAATCTATTTGTGACCCTTTGGACCCCCAAAATGTGAATGCACACACCAGGGGTTTTGTTCGGTACGATTTTGTCTCTCCCCAGCTGAGCCCGCATGGTTTGGCGATGGGACAGACACGCTGTCGGGAAAGGACAGGTGGCCTGGCCACAAGGGCTGACCGGGCACGGGGAGTGGTCGGGAGGTACAGGGCTCTTGTTCTTCTTCCCGCCTGCTGACAGGTCAGGGGACGGCTGCTGGCTACCTGTGCCGTGCAGAGTCCTCGAGGGATGCACAGTCACACCGGCCCATGGGTTAGGACAGGAAGTGCGAACCCGCACAATTACAGCAGTGCAAACCACAGGCAGGAAATTTGGGTATACGAGAGCAGCGCTGCCTGGCTTGGACTGCTGCCAGGCCAGCCGGGTTACAGTCCCGCCTGGTCCCTGAGAGCCAGGGGATGGTTAGCGATGACACGCGATAAGGAACTGGGTTTCAGTTGCAGCAGATAGCGGCGGGGTGGGGGTTGGGGTGGGGGCGCTGTGCAGGGGAGGGCCAAAGCATGTCGTTTCAGAGGATGATCAGGGTGCAGCTCGGAAGGTGAGGTCAGCTCTGCCCACAAGGGAGCATCTGGCTCTGCCTGAGTAGGGTCTTCTGGGGAGCCCCTACAGCAGGACTCGACCCAAAGAGAGCTGTTCCCAAGGCCTTACCTCCACCTTTGGCGGGAGTGTGCCAGCTGCTGACTCTGACACCCAGAGCACCACCTTCAGCTCCTGGGGTGTTTCACACCCTGTCTCACGGGGGTTCCTTTGTCTTATGATGTCCCTAAGGAGGTCTCACGGGTGTTCCTGGGGTTCATGGGTCCAGGGTCCCATCTCCAGGTGTGTCAGTCCATGCTGCGTATTCTTGGGCCGGTCTCTGACTCTCTCTGGTCCTCATATGTCCGAAGAGGAGGACTGTGCAGGCCTTGCTGCAAGGATATTAGTAGGGTAGCCAAGATCATAGTCGTGAAGAACTTTAGAAAGCAGAACATAACTACAAGGTTGTAGAATCTATAGTACTTGAGAGTGCATCAGAGACTGGCTGCCATCAGCTGATGCTGAGTGGCTAAAAAAAAAAAAAAAAGTCAAGAAAAAAGAGCAGTGTTCCATGATCCTGGAGAAAGAAAACCAAAGATTTCAATCGTAGCATTCTAGAATATTCAGTGAGAAAAATGCCTTAGAGAGTCTCTAGCTCCAAGGTCCTCAAATTTTTCCTGACCATGGATGATTGTATGTAAATAAAATCTTAGGGACGAACAACAACAAAGCAGGTTAACTGCTTCAAGACGGGGTCAAGAAAGTGGGCCATGGGACCTTCAGTCTCTTTTCTTCCTCACCCTCACCCTCACCCTTTCCCTCCCTCACCCTCACCCTCCCTCCCTCCCTCTCTCTCTCTCTCTCTTTCTCTCTCTCTGAAGTGGATACCACGGAATATCCATGCCCCAGAGAATGCATTCTGGGAAACACTGCATTGTGGAAAAGACCTTGGAAAATGAGACAGGGCTTGAAAGTTTTCTCACCTGTCAGCTGGTATGAAGACGTGTCTTCACAGGCACAGGTCACAGACCTATCACAGATGAACTTATCCATAGAGCAAGCTCAGCAGTGTCTGGGAAGGAGTGGATAAACATCAACTAAAATGATCATGGCCTAGACTAGTTGTCATTGTCGTCATTCTATCTGTGCCTGGCTTTGTGATGTTAGCACATGGACTTGACCTCTCTGAGCCTCCACTGTCCTCTTTGTAGACCGGGACCAAAGTGCTTACCTTGCCTTAGTGTTGGGATTTTAAATGAAGTAGGCTTGTAAGTCGCTTCACCCACACCCAGAAGGTTCCCCCTTTTATCACTGGAACTCGGAAATTGGGCCAAAGTTGACAGTCCTGCTATACACACAGCGAACAAATAGGGAACAACTGTTAGGGGCCATTTTGAAATTTCAGCCTTTGAGAAATTGATTCATTCAGGCAGATGATAAAAACAGCTCTGAATTCCAACACTGTCCCTTGGTGGCAAACCTGAGTTGGTCCTGCAGGGTGGTCTGCCTGCTGTGTCCTTCTTAGGTGGGCTGGGTCCCACTGCTCTGTCTCTCCAGCTTGCAGCCCCAGGGTCGAGTAGAGGGCAAAGTCAAGTAAAAGGGTCTGCGGGCAGGTGCAGAGCCACAGCACTCAGAACCTTGGCCTGTCTGGATCCCACTTAGCTGAGGCATGCTTTGTGTTCAGGTAAAGATGGCACGTGCCGTCTAATCGCTGCTGTCACTCAGGTGAGAATCCCACCCTGGCTCTCTTAAAATGTCCCCCTGGAAGTGACAGGTGTGACTTCTACTGGCAGCGCATTGGCCACGCCCAGTCACATGTCCACGCCCGAGGGCAGCGGCACAGCCCCACCTCATGTCCGGGAAGAGCAGAGCTGGGGATATTTTGACGTATGGCACTAATCAGTCTCACAGCCAAGGCTCAGGAATGACAGAGGCGAGGGTCAGCAGAGTGGATGACGATGATGGTGGTGACAAACAGCAGTTGCTAGTTAATGAGCCTGAACTCTGTGCCGGGACACGACCTCACCTGCATCATCTCGTTTGCTCCTCATGCCCGGGCAAGGTAGGTGATCTTTCTGCCCCTCATTTGTCGAGGTGGGAACTGAGGCTTGGAGAGGTGAAGTCATTGACACGGTGGCTTCGTGAGCCGGCTAAGCATCTTTACTGCTCGCTTGAGCAGAGTCGTGGTAGCAGGTTAATGAAGCACCCATCAAGACAGAACCCAGAGAGACCTTGAGGGTGAGAGTGGGCTTTTATAAAAGAAAAAAAGCTCTTTCACGCGTGCAGTCCACTGGGGAGGGGGCCAGGAGAGTTTGTACCCAGGCTTACTCTTACCCCCATTGGTGATCCTCATTGGCCAAATCCAGCCAGCATCCAGGACACAGTAGAGCCCCTGGATGTTGTAGGACTCTTATGATAGGCTCCCATGGCAGACCTTGGTAGAAAGGGATAGCGATGGGGCATGCAGGTGCAGACAGGGACTATCCTGAGGAATGAATGGTAAATCTCAATTTCCAACCTTGACTTTGCTGCCACCAAGGTCTGAATTTTGTGTTATGCTGCTGGAAGAATCCAGTGGCTCCAGTATCATCCAGAGGTGCTTAGGAAAATCAAAGCTCTGGGTAGCAAGCTGATATGGTCTTTGCTTCTCCGTTGACAAGGAATTCAGGATGCCAGCTTTGAAATCGTGTGTATATACTAAATTTGTATTCATGTTGCAAATACTCTCCTATTATTTTTAGGCAAGCTCACCTTTACAAAGCTATTACTCATGAAACTATACCTGAAAACCACTCCCTCCCTGAAAAAAAAAAAAAGTTGAATAGCAATCCATTTTTAAATGAATTTCGCTCCACATTTGAATGATAGGTAACGGGAAGTCTGACAAGCTCCATGTCGGAGGTCTCTTCCCAGTGACATGGCTATGAATAGCAATGAGAGCACATTTGCTCTTCTCCCACACGCCGGGAGAGCGTGTCTCCCCCCATGCAATGCCAAGTCCTACAAACAGGGCCTGCAAGCTTGACTGTGATTTATTTAAAAACAACTATTAAACATTTCTGAAATTAAACTTACTAACATGCAGAGGAAAGCAGGTTAAAGTAGATTTGGAGGACAAATATCCAATGTTCCACTCTTGTGGTGAGGGTGTAGGGAGAAGATGTTCTTTTTATTGATTCCATTCTCTCATTTGATGGGGGTTTACTGTCCCATTTTTTACTTGCCTGGGAGATGTCGTGTGCTGGGAATGACTGGGGTTTTCACAGGCTGGGCAGTTTGCTTGGGATAACAGCTGCCCTGGGGAGGCGTCAGCCTGTGCTGGGACAAAGCAGCACCGTGTTAGCTACTCTGTGTGGAATGTGTCCTACACAGCAGGTTCTGCAATGGTTTGCTTCGTTATTCCCTGGTGTGCTCAGGAGGCAGGTGCTCTTGTGGTCCCATCACAGATTCAGAAACCGAGGCACAGGGAGGTGATACAACTTGCCTGCGGTGTTACAAGTGGTTAGAGGCAAAACCAGCATGCCCATCCCAAGCTGTCGGACTTCAGAACCACTTCTCACCGCTGCTCTGCTTGGTTCTCTCCCGTGGGTTGGCCCTCAACTGTGGGGTAGATTCCACGAAGCTCAGGACAGCCCAGGAAGTTGGTTCCTACCTTGTGTCACATCCTGGTGACAGCACTGTGAGATAACCACCGTTCACTGTGCTCATACTCCACCTGGAGAGCTGGCTGTCTGTGACATGGCTCTGGCTGCAGAGCTAGTCACTCGTAGAACCAGCATTCAAAATCACGTTTCTCTGCCTATAAAACCTGTACTCTACCTGCTCTGATGGGCTACCTCTGTGCTACTGCTGAGCTGCATGGTCAGCTAGGAGCCCACTGTGGATGCTTGCAATGAGGGACTGGTACCCAAGCTACAGGGGCCTGGGTTGCTCTCTAATCTGGTGAGGTCTAAGGAGAGTGGGAGCTTGGCACAGTCTGCTCCACTTTGGCATACATGCATGCAACTCTGCTGCGAGACCTCACCGATACTCTGTGCACAGGGGCAAAGGTGAAAAGGCACCCTCAAGGCAGGTATAGCGTTGTGGCCACGCCAGCTGGGGAGCAGCCAGCACTTCTGCACTGGAGGTCAGGCCCCCTCCAGGCCCTTGATATCCGCAGCCACCTGCAGGTGCACATAGAGGTGGAGCGCCCACGGCACTGTGCAGCCCTGGGCACTGGGCTCCAGGAGACCCAGCCCGGGAACAGGCAGCCATTCATCCTCGGTAGTTGGAAGAAAGAAATCAATACCAGAAAACCCACATTTCTTCCAGCCACAAAACCTGAGTTGGGCACATCTGTTTCTTTTTTTAAAGATTTATTTATTTATTTGAAAGAGAGAGAGAGAGGAGAGGAAAGAGGAGAGAGAAGAGAAAGAGGAGAGAGAGAGAGAGAGAGAGATCTTGCATCCACTGGTTTATTTCCCTAATGGCCACAGTGGCTGGGGCTGGGCCAGGTAGAAGCCAGGAGTCAGAAGCTTCTTCCAGATCTCCTGTGTGGGTAGCAGGGGCCCAAACACTTGGGCCAACCTTTGCTGCCTCAACAAGTGGTGACTTCTTTATCGTAGGGAACAATCAAGAAGAATCTATAGCAGGCAATATTGCAGAAGAAATTCATGCATCAGTTGAGAGATGAGGAAGATCACTTCTCACCGCTCTTTGTCGTCTGAGCCATTGAGCTTTGTAATGCATCAGCAGCCCGGGCAACGTCACCCCATGGCTGTTGTCTCAGCACAGCTTGTCAAGGCGGCTCCTGTCTGCAGGCGCAAGCCGAGGTGGTTGTTAGGAACCTATGCCTGTGAACTCTGATGCTTGATGGATGTGGGTCCCAGTGTTGGCTCTGAAGTGAGCTGGGAGACCTTGGGCAACTTTGCTGAATTTCTCCAAGCCTCAGTTTCATGTTCTATAAATTGGAGCAGGCTTATCTCTTAGGGAGTTTTGCAGAGTGAATGGCCCACTGAGTACCAAGTCCTGAGCATGCAATAGGTGACGATATACATATTTCTCTGTATATGGGTATGGCTGTGAGTGCTAGGGCTGAGTGGGGACTCAGTAATACACTCTTTGAAACACCATACTGTATATGCTGTGTCTCCTTTGTTTTTAATATGAAAATATATTCAATGCAATAGTGTTTTTGTTATCAGTAAAGATGGTAAAACTTTCCTGGGTAGTTTGGCCTTTTCCAAAATAAAGACTTGAATTTATTACTATTTAAATTTAGGTTTTGGACAGCTCTAAGACTCACCCATTTTGAGCCTGCCTCTCTCTCTTTCTCTCTCTTTCTCTCTCTCTCACACAGACACACACAGACACACTGCTATTTAAAAAAATATGTTCCCTCACTATGAAAATGAGGTGTTGGGAGCTATTTTTGTACTCCCCCCTTTTTATTCTTTTTGCAAAGAAAACACCTTTTCAGAGTTGGCACAACATTAATAAAAATAATAAAGGAGACGGTTTGGAGGGAAAAGGTAAATAAGGCAATTCATACATCATCTACCAGAGACACAGGAGTGAGGCAGAGAAAAATCGCCGCCCCGTTGTGTGCTGGGAGATTTTCATGAGTCAGCATGCCTGATGCTGTCTGGCCTCCCGGCTGCCACTGCCGCGGCCACAGCGTTGGCTGTACCTGCTGGCTGGGGTGGGCTAGCTTTGGAGCCTGCTCATAATTAGCTGTGCTTGTCTTCTGCAGTGGGCGCTAACAGAGGCATCTCCTTCTTCATAGCAACTTAAAGTTCTTCGGACTCCCTTCCTGCCAACACACACACACACACACACACTTGTAAGCAGTGATTTGGGGCGTGCACCTGTATGCAGGAGGACCCAGTGCAAAACGTGGGGGTCTCTTGTCTAAAAAAATCATTGAGCTTCGGCAACAGCAACGGCGGAGCATTCAGTGTGCAAGGAATTTGCCAGCTCAGGGCATGTGTGACTGCACGGTCACGTGATCACAGGGCCGTCCCCTGCTTTATGCGTTTTTAGGTCACCGGCCTTACGGGTGTGACAGCCAGCGCAGCTTCCATTGTGCCTGTGATCAGCAACTGCTGAGCAGTGAGTGTCAATGTGACATCAGCTTCTGCTGTAGAACCCAGGAAGTCGGAGCACCCAGGGCAGCTCTGTCCTGCGGGCCTGGAAGGAGGTAGAGGCTGTTGTGGTGGGGGTGCCCAACGCCAGGGAGCAATTCAGAGTGCTTATTGAAGTCTCTCAGTTACCCCACTTTTGCCCTGGAGGGTTCCAGAAATGATTGCCTCTAATGGCTTCATTTTCCAGCTGTAGGCTCCCAACAGGAGGCAGTGATCTTTCTGGAAAAGGAATAGTTGATGTTTGGTTTTCTTTGCCATGGGCCAGTGTGCTTGTAAGCTTTTTACATGAAGTTAACTCACAATAGACACAGTCACTGTACCCATCCTACAGATGAAGAAACTGAGAGCCGGCGCCACGGCTCACTAGGCTAATCCTCCACCTTGTGGCGCCGGCACACCGGGTTCTAGTCCCGGTCGGGGTGCCAGATTCTGTCCCGGTTGCCCCTCTTCCAGTCCAGCTCTCTGCTGTGGCCCGGGAAGGCAGTGGAGGATGGCCCAAGTGCTTGGGCCCTGCACCCCATGGGAGACCAGGAGAAGTACTTGGATCCTGCCATCCGTTCAGCGCAGTGTGCCTGCCGCAGCACGCCGGCCGCGGCGGCCATTGGAGGGTGAACCAACGGCAAAGGAAGACCTTTCTCTCTGTCTCTCTCTCTCACTGTCCACTCTGCCTGTCAAAAAAAAAAAAAAAAAAAAAGAAACAAACAAACAAACTGAGGCACATTAAAGTACAGTCACTCTCCTAAGATCACACAGCTGATAAGTGACAGCCATCTGTATGAGCCTGATCCCAGAGACCCCCTGTAGCTGCTCTGATGCATCCAAAGTGATTTGGGCGCCGGGTCGCTGGTGCCTGCTTCCAGGTCGGTGTACCCTCTCCTGCCCTTCAGCCGCATGCCTCTTGCCCGGAATGTTCTGGTATCCCTCCTGCCATGTCCCTCCGTGCATCTGTGTTGTGATCCGGGCCAAGGGGACTCTCACCAGCACTCACAGCAGAGGCACTGACAAAGGAGCCTCACCAGAACCGAGGCGACAAAATCAGTCTGCTTCTTCGTAGGGGAAAGTGGAGCGATCCCAACGCCAGGGCCTAAAACAGCACACTTCCCCAGGGAAATCGAGGGCCAGGCAACTGCCACGCCGGGCCCCGGCCCCCACTGCGAATGAATTACACGCTCGGGCCAAGGTAGCAAAGGCCTTGGCCAATATCCCCAGGTCTTTTCCTGCCCCGTGCTGGCCTGGTCCCAGCTGCATCCAGCCAGGACTGGAGAACGGTGGGAAGACAGGAGAGGGCCTCATCGGAGCTGGTCTCTGAGCCCCAGCAGGGGCCTCGGCTGCCAGCACACTTGCCAGCCAAGCTGTGTAAACATTCGTGCTCTCTGGCAGAGCTGGCGGCAGGAGGGGGAGACAAAGGCCCCTCCTCGCAGGCCTGGAAGCGGCCAAGTGCGCTCTGCTCTGTGTGGGTTTCCTTGCCCGTGGCCGCTACCCCGCTGGCTGTCCGTCAGAGCCTCAGGGCTGGAGGGCTTTGTGCAGACCAGCGCGGCGCACGTCTGCGTTTCCCCGTGCAAAGCCCTGTCCTGATTCTGCTGCTGCTTAGCTAACCACTGGTTTGTTCTTGTCACCACTGGGACTCCAACATGGTTTCACCCAGGCAGTGAAAAAGCCCAGTAATTTGAGCGCTGCGGACTACATGTGCCCAGAGTAATGGCTCCGAAGGGAACACGCAGAGTGGTCCGTGTGATGGTTAGGGCAGCAGGGGTCACAAGTTTCAGTTATTTGCTTTGTAATTCAGGTGAAATACACATAACATAAATGTATCCAGCTTAAAGTGAACACATAGTAGCATCTGGTACGACTACCACCTCCATCTAGTTCCAAAATAGGTTCATCACTGTCAGAGCAGCCCCCATCCCCGTGAGCAGCCGCCCCCTTCTCCTCCCACCCTAGGCCCCTGACGACCCCCAGTGTACACTCTGAGTTTGTGCCATCCGGGCATCCCCCAGAAACGGAATCACACTGCACAGGGCTGCTCCTCTCACTCAACGTTCATCTGAGTGTGCAAGGTGCTCCCTGGAGCTGCACGTTAACCACACAGGTTGCTTCCAGGGTGTGTAGGGTAGGGGTGTGTGTGTGCATGGGGGGGGGGGGGCTCTGGTGTGGGAAGGTTCTGTTAAGAATGGACTGGAGAGCAGGCAGGCAGAGGTGGTTTGCAGCACCCTGGGGCCAGCAGCAGCTGGGAGCTTTGACCCCCGTGGCTTGAAGGGGCCAGGGCAGGCAGGGCTGAATAGCACCCAGGAGAGAGGCTTCCAGGGAAGGCTGCTCACTGCGGGCCCCAAAGACAGGAAGGGAGTCAGGGAAGCAGATGTCAGGATTTCACTCTGCTCCCCAACCCTGGCCCAGACTCCCCCTTGTCCAACGAGGAGCCGCAGAACCTGAGAGCTGCTGACATAGTTCAGACGTGGTGGTGACCTCCCCGGAGGAGGAAGCTGGCAGCAGCAGGGGCCAGATGCACGTCCTGGTGCAGTGGCCGAAGGCTTGCACCCTCTCCTCTTCCAACGGCTGAGTCCGTGCTGTGCCCCCTCCCCAGAGGAGGCTGCGTTTTGCCAGCCCTTCAGTCGACAGTGAACACACATCGATGTCACCCCCGCCTCTCCTGCTCTGGCTGTGGTCCAGGCCACCATCCTCTTGTGCCCGCATGACTTTGCTGGGCCCCAAGCAGACATGTTCTTTCAAGTAAAGTGATTAAGATGTGTATGAAACTGGAGCCCATTTTTAAGGTTACTTGAATTTTATATTTGTTCATAATGCAAATACGAAAGTATTAACAAAAAGAAAGTATTTATGAAATAAATAACAAGATGGGGTATCTAGCAGTCTTACAATGACTTTGCTACTCCACCAACAGTTCCAAAATGTGCTGTTGGGTAGAGGAGCAAGATGCCAAGAAGTTAATGAAATGTGGTTTATTTTAAAATCAAATTCTAATGGTACATGTAAACAGGTAGATAGACGATTATTGATACATAGACATGGGATAGACACTTTTTGTAGATTTATTAGGGCAGGTTCAGGTTTCTAAAAAGATTGAGCACAAGTTACCCAGCGTTCCATGTCCTCCCATTCGTCCGATTGTGCCAGTCTCTGATTCTCAGCCCTCAGGCTACACCTTGTCTCAGGGGCTCTGTGTGGCTCCCTGCTGGATCTCCCCTCCTCACTCCCTCCGCTGTAGCCACCTTGCTGCCTCTTCGCCCACCAAGCCCCCAGGCCCCAAGTTGGCCACGCATACCTCCAGGTGTACCAGGCACATCTGAGAGCGGCCCCGACAGATCCAGCCAGTGCCTTCTGTGAAGAGGCCTGGGGAACCCGGCCTCGAAGGTTCCCCCAGGTCCTGCACCTGGCCTTCCTCTGCAGCCGCTTCTTGCCTCCACGTGCCACCATCTTCCTCTTCGTTCACGGGCCCCGTGGGCTTCCCAGCTTGCCCCCACCCCCTCAGCTCTAACGAGGCTCCAATGGCTCATGCAGAAGACCCTCATGCCTTTGGGTGCTGGGCGGGGGGCTTTCCACAGCTGCTTCCCCTGTCTAGGGCTCCGTGAGACCCTGGTCCTGCATGCACACGCCGAGGTTGGGCGGCTCTCAGGTTGAACCCTGAGTCCTTCTCCCAGGAAACAAGAGGCCAGGCCGTGGGCTAAGGAGCCGGAGAGTATAGACTCTGCTGAGACCCTGCCTCCCTAGCATTGAAAGGGGGCTAAAGGAAGACTCCACTTCAGGGGGATGCCCTGAAAATCAGATTCAAAGATAGGGGTTAGGGCGATGAGCAGATACAGAGGAAATGCTCAATTCATTTTACCTCTTTCGATTGCCATTAGTCCAATTCCAAGAAATCTCCTTATTGCAAGTTTCTTTTGAATCATTCTGCTAAGTAGGGAACAGACAGTACCTTCCCTGTGGCTCCTCCTCTACTCCTTTCCTTCCTCCCCCTTCTCTCCCTCTCCCCCCCGCCCTTTCGTTCCCTCTCTTCTCTTTCTTCTTCCTTCCATCACCTGTCCTTTGTGTGGGGGGTGCAGATTTTCCTGCTGGGGCATGAGTTCTCTTTCTAATCGGCTGAGATCTGCCGGTGTCCCGTTGCTGTGTGAACATCTCCCACTTCATTTCTTACACGTGCATCCTCACTCCAGCTCCCTGTCCCCATGCCTTCTGCTGTGCCTGTGACCTTGTGTTGTCAGACTCTCCAACCCTCCCATGGATAGGAGAGCAAGGCACAGACCCAGTGGTCTCACTTTCCTGCTCTTTCTGACCACCTTGGTGGTGCTTCAGGAGCCCTCGCTGTGGGCCCCGAGCCAGCACCGGCTCCCCACACGGTGCGTCTCTCGGGCCTTGCTGTAGCTTTCCCCTGAGGCCCCTGTGCCCGGGAGTGGCTGTTTGTCCTTGCTCTATGGTTTGGACAGGAAGCAAGAGCTTCCGGACAAACTGGTCACCAGCAGATCCTTCCCCTCGGAACAACGGGTCGTTTTCTCTGAGGCCTTTTTATAAATTTTAATCTTCCTTCTTGCACACACTTCCCGCCTCTCGCATGACCAAGGGCCCAGGACGAATGAATCTCACAGAATACACAAAACCCTGCAAATTGTCACCTGACAGCGGAGAAGCCACGTAGCTACCACGTAGCTGCCTCGCTCTGCAAAGGAGCGTGGGGATGGAGAAAGAAATCCGTTCTCCAAGTTTCCAAATGACCCTTGGAACTGTGTTTGATTTTTGGTTGTTTTGCACAAAAAAAAAAAAAAAAAAAAAAGCCAGTGCTGTAAGAAATGCTGATGAGTGTCAAGGTCCTTGATTTGTTTTCTCCTACCTAGAATTTCAGTTCAGAAATGAGTTAATGAATTAACTTTCCTTATAGGTAAGATGTGTATTTACACATGTAGTTGGGAATAGCGCTGCTCTTTGCTATCCTTGGAGTTTTGCCTTTCTGAGGTATAAAATCTCTGTATATCCTTGCAAATGATCGTACTGCAAGATGGCTAATGTGAGGACATCAAAACAAAATCAGGCAGCTCTTACTCAATAGAATTATGTGTTGTGTGTGTGTGTGTGTGTGCACACATGTGCACTTGCATGCATATAATCATAGCCTTGTCGTCACAGGGAGAGGACGTAGGGAAAGGGGACATTTTTTCCTCCAAACTCTGGCAAGGAAACACAAAAGACAGATCCTTGACCCCAAGTATAGCACTGCCCTAAGAGCATAGGCTCATGCTGTATCTACCATTCATCTACCCATCAATGTATCATCCATCCCTCCATTCATTATGCATCCCTCCATCCACCTGTTCATCATCCACCCCCATCTAGCCATCCATCCCCCTACCCAACTGTCCATCGAGTCCGTCTTCCATCGTCCATCTACCTGCCCACATCTATGCACCATCATCGCTCATCATCCCTGCATCCAGTGTCTCCCATTTCCTTCATCTTCTTCCCCTCTCCCTTCAACTAAGAATCACTGGGTATTCTGTGCTAGACCTTATGCTCTGTGAGTTATGTAGGAGTCTTATTTACTCCTTATAATCACCCCAGATGGCTGGTGCCATGGTTCACTTGGCTCATCCTCTACCTGCAATGCTGGCACTCCGGGTTCTAGTCCCAGTTGGGGCACACTGGTTCTGTCCCGGTTGCTCCTTTTCCAGTCCAGCTCTCTGCTGTGGCCCAGGAGGGCAGTGGAGGATGGCCCAAGTCCTTGGGCCCTGCACCCGCATGGGAGACCAGGAGGAAGCACCTGGCTCCTGGCTTCGGATCAGCGCAGCGCCGGCTGTGGCAGCCATTTGGGGAGTAAACCAATGGAGGGAAGACCTTTCTCTCTGTCTCTCTCTCTAACTCTGCCTGTCAAAAAAAAAAAAAAAAAAAAAAAAACAACAACAACAACAAAATCACCCCAGAAGGGAAGCTGTTGTGTGTTCTCCTAGGTCAGACAGTAAAGGCCCACCACGGTGACTTGTGTAAATCATGTAGCTCCAAGAGGCTGACCGGAGTTCAGTCTCTGCCTGACTAACTCCACAGCGTGCACTCCTCCCGTTGTCTTGTGCAGAGCTGAGAGGCAGGGTGAGGGCAGGGTGGCAGCTGGGAGGGCTAGGTGGGGAGGGGACAGGGACAGCTGACACTGGGCATGCCGGTTCAGTCCTTTTTCTTCATGAGATGTATTTCAAATGGCTTCAGTGTGCTTCAGTTCACACTACGGAAAGATAGCAAAGTTGAGAAGGTCCTAAAGTAAGTGAGAAGAAACACCTGGAAATCAAATTCTAGGAAACACCCTCTGGTAGACTGTGTGTAGAAGAACATAAGTGGGGTGGGGGTCAGCGTTCTGTGCAGGGGAGGCAGTGCGCGAGATGCCAGCATCTCGTATCGGAGTGCCTGGTTAGCTCTTCTGCGTCCATCTGTTTTCCCACTAATGTGCGTCTTTGGAGGCAGCAGATGATGGCCCAGGAACTTGGGTCCCTGTCTTAGGAGAGAACCAGACTGAGTTCCAGTTTAGTTTTAGCCTGGCCAATGGCAGGTATTCATTCATATTCATTCATTCATTCTCTCTCTCTCTCTCTCTCTCTCTCTCTCTCTTCCTTTCCAATAAGATGGAAACTAAAGTAAAACTTTAAGACATTTAAAAGATCATAAATGGGAGAGCCTAGCCTTTCATGAAAGCCCTGAGGACTGCAGAAATTTGGGACAATACTTATTGAGTCCATGGAATGCACTCAGTAGTATGTTAGAGATGGAATGATAGAGTTGATGATCTCATTTATTTATTACCCCTTGCCCTAATTCAATAATAGTTCATGAGACATAGAAACAACACACTACTTAGGAAATGACCAAAAAATAAAAATAAGATAGTGATGGACTTGCACATTATCAAAAGAGGTCAAGACTGTGGAGTGGGGCCGGCGCCAATGGTGGTGGAAATGATTCTGAATTATCTTCAGAATTATTAAGAAAATGATACCCTTAAATAAATGTTTGAAGGAAATGACTTTTGTTGAGAATAATACCTCATGGTTAATCCTCCACCTGCAGCGCTGGCATCCCATATGGGCGCCAGGTTCTAGTCCCGATTGCTCCTCTTCCAGTCCCGCTCTCTGGTGTGGCCCGGGAAGGCAGTGGAGGATGGCCCAAGTCCTTGGGCCCTGCACCCGCATGGGAGATCAGGAGAAGCACCTGGCTCCTGGCTTCGGATCAGCGCAGCGCCGGCTGTGGCAGCCATTTGGGGAGTAAACCAATGGAGGGAAGACCTTTCTCTCTGTCTCTGTCTTTAACTCTACCTGTCAAATAAAAAAATTAAAAAATAAAAAAGACTGTGGAGTGACCATAAGGCACTGATCAAACAGTTCTACTCAGTTGCTCTGACTGGGCCACACGTTTGGCTCTGAGCTTCCTGGTGGCCAATGGGAAAAGGGAAGCAGAATCCATCCTGTGATTGTCCTTGTTCAGGAAAACAAAGCAGTTCCTCTGCAGGCAGAGATGAGGATGAGTTCTCTCTCTGTGAGCAGGGCAGGTATTCCAGCCACAGAGAACCACAGAATGGGCGAAAGGAGGCAGCGTGGCCTAGATTTCTGCCCCGAGCGGACCTGTGTCTGGAAGGGAGGGAAAGGCGCTCTCTACACTGGCGAGTGCGGTGACTTAGATCTGCAATCTTTGGGAAATTTGATTTACTTCCGTTTTGCAGTAAACATTTTTTATTATCGAATTTTTTAAAGGAATAGACTCTTACTAAAATGTGTGACTCATCTAAATTCTGGTAGCTGTGTGGTGGTGCCGATATATTGAGGGATTTAATGAGGAATTTTAACTGCTTAGCCTAGTTTCTGGAGCACTGTAGACGCTCAATAAGAATTTGTTGAGTGAATGAATAGAATATAAACAAGATGACTGTGGAGCAAGAAGAAACAAAGAAAGAACCTAATAAAACATTGGAAAGTCTTCATTCAAATTCAGGAATAATTTGTGTTTAGCCGCTAAGCTAAGCTGTCCTTGGCCACTACATTATAGCTTGAATGTGAACACGCGGACATTTTGCTATAAGGCTGGTACTAGGAAACCCATCGAGCAAGCACTAGATGGTTTACTACTGTTCACATATTTGACTCAATTCCTTTGATAAAAGGCGACAGATTTGTAGTGCACATTACCGGGGCCTCGTTGGGCCTGAGCAAGCCGAACTCTAACCACTGGGCCCCCTGAGAAGGAAGCCGACTGGGAGGAGAAGTGATGCACACTTTTCATTGAAGTGAAAAACTGCAATGGTGGTGGAAATGATTCTGAATTATCTTCAGAATTATTAAGAAAATGAGACCCTTAAATAAATGTTTGAAGGAAATGAGTTTTGTTGAGAATAATACCTCACAGCCATTTCTCAGAAGTCCAAAGAGAGAAGCAAATTAAACGACACCCTCCAAGCATTTGGGGAGAGCAGGCAGGGTTCTAATAAATATCTCACCTATGCAATTATAGCATTCAAATCAAGGGGAGACAGATACAGTACCAAATATAATGAAAGCTTCCTTCCCCTCAAAAGCACAGCCTCGCCTCGCATTGTCCAGGGCCACGGGGCATCTCAAAGCCAGCATTTACAGGAGAGAGGGAGAAAACACCGTGTAAATCAAAGTGCAATAATCAAATTTTTCTGGTGGAAATAAGTTCAGTTGTTTGATGTGATTCTGACACTCAAGCACAATTTCGGCGTCAACGGTGTGGAGTGGGGGATGGCAGTGTCTCTGGAAGATTCCGAGAGTGAGGGCTTACCCGCCAGGAACATGTAGCACGGGCTTGGAGTGCAGTGTGGCCTTCTGCAGGTGGGGGTAGAACAAAGACTTGAACCAGACTCACTGTGCATGGAGAAGCCGGAGGGGTTTTGCCAGCTGTGGACGGCCTGGCTGCCCCCAGGATTCGTGTCTACACAGAACATCAGAATACAACCTTGTTTGGAAATAGGGACTTTGAGATGCACCTGGTTCAGATGGCGTCATAATGGACTAGGGTGGGGTCATCCATCCAATGGCTGGCATCTTTATAAAAAGAGGAGAGGGGGGTGGGTTTTGGCTGAGTGGTTCATGGCCAGCCAGTGAAGATGTCTGTGTCTCATTCGACACCTGGCTCTGGCTGCTGACCCCAGCTTCCAACTAATGCAGGTGTGATGGTTTAAGTGGCTGAGTCCCTGGCACCCACTTGGGAGATCCAACCTGAGTTCCCAGCTCCTGGCATTGGCCCCCACCCAGCCCTGGCCATTGTGGGCATCTGGGGAGTGAACCAATGGATGAGATCTCTCTCTCTCGGGCTGGCTGGCTGTCCCAGTCTCTGCCTCTCAAATACATAATAAACACACAGATTGTTTTAAATTGCAGTTGAGAGTCTTTCAGACGCCTTAGAGAAAGTCTAGCGCACAGGATTCCAGTGAGCAAGAGGTGGAAGGCTTGGTGGGCCGTGAAGGCTAGAGCTGCTCCGCACAGAAAAGCCGCCTGCACCCCTGCCGGTGCTGGCTCTGTTCCCAGTGGAATCCACCGACCAGTGCTGCTCTCCCAGCATCGGTCCCAGGGCGCTTCCCAGAGAGCGAGCCCCGAGCGCTGGAGGAACTGAACGCACAGGCGTTTGAGTCCCTTTTCAGCCTTATGGAGGAGACCAGGCAGGTCCATGGTTTCCACTGCAGGAGTAGTGGGCTGACGCGGGGGACATTTGGGCACAGGGGACAGCCGGCGACCACTGCGGGGCGAGCCGTGACGTTGTGCTTCTGCAGACAGAGGCCACAGGGACTCACCTCCGGGTGACCACAGCCTGGGGGCTCTTGTGCAGGCCGAGGTGGGCTGGGTCCTCAAGGGTGTGTTCCCCCAGCAGATTCCACTGTTCCAGGGAGAGCAGTGATGGGGTGGGAGATGGGCTTCCTGTTCACAGCTCTCCTCTCTCTCCACTCTGTCTCCTCTCTCTCTCTGTCTCCTCTCTCTCTTTCTCTCTATCTCTCTCCTCTTTCTCCCCCCTCTCTGTCCCCCCTCTCTCTCCTCTCTCTCTCTCTTTCTCCTCTCTCCTCTCTAAGTTCTGCACTAGTTTCCTGGTACTGGTTTAACAAATGGCTACGAGCCAGGTGGCTTAAACCCCTATGTATTGACTCTCTCCCGGGTCTGGGGACTGGAAGTCTGAGAGCATCGGGCTCTGCCAAAGTCTGTTCTTGTCCCTTCCTGCTTCTGGCTGCTCAGCCAGAAGCTCTCCGCTGCGCCTTCACACCACCTTCTCTGTGTGTTGCCCGTAAACTTCCTCTCTAGTACGGACACCTGTGATTGTGCTTGCCCCTCCCCCCCCCTCCCCCCCCCCCCCCCCGCCAAGCTGGAAAATCTAAGAGAAACCCCCTAAGAGCCTCAAGTTAGCCCCACCAGGACACTAACTCAGGTCATGAAGGTCATGCCCTCATGCGTGACTCCTTCCCAAGAGGCCCCGCCTCCTAACGTCATGACGTTGCTGCCTTAGTTTTCAGCCTGGGGATTTTGCGGGGACACTGGCATTCAGACCACAGCAGGGAGCCCCCATTCATCCCTCGGCAGCCCGGCTGTCCTGTGGTTTCTTGCTGCCATTGAAAGTCCATACCTGACACGCCTGCACTCCCGCCACCTTGCTGCGAGAGTGCGTGTCCCAGGCTGGGCTCGCTCCTTCATTCTGGAGTGAGAATGAGGCCCGAGGGGAACAGCCCCACCTGGTCTGAAGCTTGCAGCCGATCTGCTGCAGCCAAGCCCCGGACCAGGGTGCCAGGAGACATGCTTGCTACGGCGCGCGTTGCTGCAAAACCCCGACTAAGACAGCAGAGATGCAAGCTGGCGGCAAGTGAGCTCTGTGAACTTCGCGCCTTTTACTGCGATGCCTCCCTTGAAATGCCTGCAGCGCCTCGCCAGCCTGGGCAGTGCTTCCTCTTCTCTTACCTCTAAAAAGGCCCAAAAAATCCCGAGGGAGGGCCTTGGAAGTCTGTCCTCACCACTCCTCGCTCGGGCATTTACCTTGCCCCTTCGTTATACTATCCCGGGAAGTGTACCCCATACTTAAGGAAAGATTTTGTGAGTGGAAGGATAAAATAATGAATGGGAAAATGACTGAAGTGTGCATAATCACGGATTTTTAAGCAAGGTTTTTATTTCTTCTGTAAGAAAAGAAAGCAGCTGTTCACTAGGCTAGGGGAGGGTAGTAGTTTTGGGCAAGGGTGCTGGAGCCAGCCTGACAGAGCACGAATCCCAGTTCCTCCATCACCATGCGGTCTTGAGCTGGTTACTCACCCTCTGTTTCTGTCCAAACTATGCAGGAACAGGACCACAGTCATGCGTTGCATCATGGGGCTTTGGTCTACAGTGGGTTGCATAGGCAACGGTGGGCCCATAAGACAGTGACGGAGCTGAACAGTTCCCACGGCTCAGCGTTTGCACTGCACCTTCTCTGTGTTTGACTCTGTTTAGATGCACACAGGCTTACAATTGTGGCATAAGTTGCTACAGTATTCAGTGCAGTAGCGTGCTGCACTGTGTGTAGCCCAGGAGTGGTGGGCTAGAGCATCTATTAGTTATGTTGCAGGTGGTACTGTCTAGACGTGTCCAGTACACTCTAGGATGTGCCCACGGCAGGAGAATGACTCACAATGGACCATGAGAACCTAGCCCAGCCTGCAGGTGACCCATGGCTATACTGACAGCCTCCACCTCATGGTGCTGGTGTGATTTGTGAATGAGTTAGCACCTGGGGTAGTGGCCATCATCAGGTCAAACCAGGGGTTGCAAACTGCAGCCTGCGACTTACACTATCCTATGGCTTTGAAGTCAAGAGTGGCTTTAGCAGTCTTTTAAATTCTGAAAACAGATTCTTTAAAAGGATATTATTTCATGACACACATTCTTTGAAATTAGAATTTTAGATGTTGGGCCTCAAACAACAACCAGGATGGACCCACTGATCTAGTCCTTACCAAATTCCCAGTCTTGCAGCTGCTGCAAGGCCATGCAAAGCCTTTAGGATGAATCTGATAGAGGTATTCCTTACTCCTGGCCAAGTGTGAGGCTTAGAAAATGCAGCAAGACCTAGAAGTAAGGTAAACGCATTTCCTAGGGCGGATCTTGTTCAATGCACAACCCGTACAACTGCACATGACAGCACTGCCTGGTCTCCCCAGGGGCACTATAACTAACAGGGGCTGGGGAGACACAGGATGAGGAGAGTTGAGGGTGCACATGACACCATCTGACTCACCGTGGTTGAGCCAAGACAGACATCTCAGAAGCAGAGTCTTCTGAGGGGAGGCCGGCACCTACAGAAGCGAAAAGTCTTACCATAAGCTGTTTGTTTGTTTGTTTGTTTGTTTCCGGGTAATTGTTTTAATTCAGAGACTTGGGAGGTCATTAATCCTTGGCCAGTTTCTGAAATTTTCTTTGTAAAGGAGAGAGAATTTATGTGCCAGCATTTATGCCTTTTCCATGCCGTCATCAGCATTGCATTTGGAGGAGGTGTTAAATGACTTAGGAGAGTTGGGAGATGGAGGAAAGATGTTTTTATTATTATTATTACTATTCAGAAGCTTTTATTTGATCATATAAATCGTTGCACTCACTTAAGTTTCTACCTCAACCAAGACCAAGAATTACATCTACCAATACTCTGAGGCCTACTGCTGCTTTAAATTGTAACTTGCCAGGCAAAGAAGTCATCAGAGGGTTTTATCATGATTGGAGGATCAGATTCTGGAAAATGAAAACACACTTTGCTGGGCTCAACCTGCTTCTCTCTGCACGAGTGTTTGTTTTCATAGCCTGAGCGTTTATTAAATGCACTCGCATTTGCAGCCGCTCTAGGCCCCCTCATCTGCATTTTGAAGAGAAGACGTCTCTTATGCGAACCCCTGTTGGAAAACTTAATCCATGCGTAATTCTGCGACTGTACAGAGACACGAGGTGTGTTATGTAAGACCTTGCCAAGGACCACTCTGCTCATAAAACTCAGAGAATTTTCTGTGATAACCGAACTCAGGGAGTGTCACGCCAGGAGCGTCCTAAAGTACAGTAGGAGACTCGAGGCTGCCTCTTGGAAACGCACTGTGTGTGGCCCATCTGAGCCTGCTGCTCGTGCCGGTGAGTGCCACTACGTAGAAACTGAGCTGCCACCCGGAAGCCTTTCTTGAGAGCCTGAATTTGTTATGCTATTCCCTGAAGCCTTCCCAAATGAAGATTTTCCAAAATGCAGCCCACCTCTGCTTTGGAATTCCCTCTTCTCCTTTTCTGCTTTATTTTTTCTCCAGGAAGAGTTAGCAACATCTGACATGACCCACGTATTAGTTAGCTATTGCTGTGTAACAAACACTGCCTGCCTTAGTGGCTTTGAAACCGCAGCTTTGTGTAAGGAAAATGGGTGGTGCTTAGCCAGCTGTGCTCCCTCCCAAACTTCCAGGTGTCTCCCAAAGCTGGGAGGAAGATGGTGACCAAGACGGTGGTCATCTCCTGGTTCATCTGGGGAAACTCCGGAAGGAAGCACTAGGAGCCACTTTGGAAGTTGTCTATCCAAGCACATATTTTAGTGATGGGTGATTGTGTACCATCTTTATCCTACTGAAATAGGAACTTCGTAACAGGGTAGATTTTTCTGATTTGTTTGTCCAAGATGCCCGGAAATGAGCTCAACACATGGTCAGCACTCAGATGTTTGTCGAATGAATGAACCAATATGGAGGCTGCCTCTGCTCCGTGGAGGAGTCCCATGCGTGTCTCACCTTTTCTCTTTTTTCAGGGTAAATGAACCTGGAGAATTTTGAGGGTGAAAAGGCTACGATAGCATAAAAACTAGAAGAAAAGACTCATTTTCAGCAGTTATGGCAGAACGAATAATGACTCTTTAAATGTCCGTGCCCTAATCTCTGGGCCCTATGAATATGTTGTCTTGTATGACACAAAGGCCTGTGACATAGCAGGGGACGTATGGCTGGTCCTTGACACTAGTTCCTGGCACAGGAGCTTCTGCAACTCTTGGAAGTTTCCCGAGTGAAGGGACTAGGTGGACCATCTTTCGTTCTTCATAATAATCCTTGTGGAGGATTGGGGCTCACTACCCGAATAACAAACCATGTGATTCAAAGCTCAGAACTTTGAGCCCCACCCCCTGACCTCCAGGGAAGGGAGAGGAAGTGCAGATTGAGCTCCGTCGTGAGTGGTCAATGGTCTGATCAAGTGTTTTCATACAAGGGAGCTGCCATCCAAACTACCGGACTCAGCACCTCTGGCTGCTGATGCACCAAGCCACTTCCCTGTCCCTTCCCTGTGCATCGTCTCTGCTTGGCTGTTCCTGAGTTGTGTGCTTCTTATTTACGGGAAATTTAAATATATGGTCTCCTGAATTTTGTGAGTCATTCTACAAATGATTGAACTTGAGGAGGGGGCTACAAGAACCTCCAATTTGTAGCCTGTTGATCCAAAGTATAGGGGGGCAACTGATGTTTGAAGTGGGGACAGTCTTGTGGGTTTGAGCTCTTAACTTTGGGATCTGCGTGAACTCCAGAATTGAATCAAACCGTAGGCTGCTCAGTTGGTGTCTGCTGATAATGAGAGAATTAGTTAATGTGGCGGGGTGGGGGAATGGGACCATGCACATGGTGTCAGAATGTTGCGTGAGTACGGAAAAATGGTTTTTCCTTCTCAGCATCTTTGCAAATGTGACTGAGGTTACAGACCTTGAGAAGGGAGATGAGCTGCGTGGGCCCACTGCAATCACATGATACCTGAAAACCGGAACTTCTTCTGCATGTGGTCCCAGAAATGGAAGCTTGAGACGTTGTTGGTGCTGCCCCACGTAGGAAGCTACAGGAAAGATTGGGAGCTGAGAGCCAGCGGGCTGACAGCCAGCAAGGAAACAGCCCTCAGTCCTACAACCCGAATGAGCAAATCCGTCTTCCCTCCAGGGCCTCCAGAAAGGAGAAAGCTTGCTGACAGCCTGGTGGGCCCCACACGGGACCTCCGATCTCTAGATCTGTAACACAACAAATCTGCACTGTTTTCAACCCCTAAGTTTGGGGTAATGTATTATGGCAGCTGTAGAAAACAAATGCAGCTATGTTTAGCATCTCTGGATCCCAGGCTAGGCTAAGCTTGGTAGAAGGCCTTGGAAATACACAGCAGTGCAGAGGGTCCACATTTGCTGTCACCATGGAAATGATCTAAGCGTCCTAACTCCTGGGTCATTTGCAGTAGTTTGATTGTCAGGGAAATTGGGATAGAAGTGGGGATTGTGAACCTCAAGAAAGAACATTCCATTTTTAATACCCATCACAGAGGATCAGAGAGTTGGGGGCACATCTTATTCCTGTTAGGCTTTGGGGAGGAAGAAGTCTTTCTTTGACACTGTCTTGGAAAGTTGAGAAGTCCTTCTCCAGCGAACACAAAGACACCGTTGCCATGAGGAGAAGGTGTTACTCCAAGGCAAGTTGGCTGAAGGAGTACGAATTGGGGAATTTTCACAAGGTGAAAATACCTATGTAACCAGTACCTGTGTCAAGAAACACATCAGAACCAGCTGCGAAGAGTTCTGGTCCCTGTTCCCCTCACTACTCCTTCTAGTATAATCTCTATTTTGACTTCTAACGCCACAGATGAGATTTGTCAGTTTTGCATTTTTTATATCAGTGGAACCACACGGAATGTTCTTTTTTGAGTCTGGCCCCTTTAGTTGTATTATCTGTGAGCAGAAGTTGGTTTACCCTCATTGTTGAATGGCAATAGTATTAACAGACCCCCATTACTTAGTCTTACTGTTGACGGGCATGTGAACTGCTTCAGCTTCGGTGCTGTTGTGAAAGATGCTGCCATGAAGTTGCTGTGTGTGTTTCTGGCGGCCATGTTCAGTTGGGCTTACGTTTGGGCTGCTGGAAGCTCTTGGGTCAAAGGCGCCCTTTCATTTCTTCACTAGACACAGTGAATGCAGGGTGGGGGTGAGGTGCATGAAGTGAATTCTGCAAATGTAAGGGCAGAGCCTGTCTTTACCTGCAATTCTGATATTTTGCTCCTCATGAATGGTTTTGCATTGATTTTGATTTTTTGGTACTAATTATATTTTTTGATTTTGGTTCTTTCTTAAATTTTGCACCCAAGATACAAAACCCAATTTCAGCTCCTAGCAGGTCTAAGAAAAATAACAAATGCCCTTATGTCTGCCTTATACAAGTCTGATCCATAAGGTCCATTGGGGCTGGACTGGCTTAAAAGACCCTAAGTCACCTGGGTGTCAAAGGTCATGTATGTGCCTGCTCTATGTCATGGGGCAGTTGGTTTTACTTTCAAAGAGGCTCCTTTTATTCACAAAAAAGCTTACAGCGTGGCTGAGATGTGTTGGCCTGGGGAACAAGATTCTGAATCTGACTTTAAGAAATGAATCACTTCATTCTTGGTTGTAGGCTTTGTAAGAAAAGAGGTAAAGGAGGCTGGTGGTGAGGCTGGGCTGGGCAGAGGGGCTGCACTTGCAGCCGGTTCCGTCCAGATGCCCCCTGCTGAGTTTCCCCTTTGCTCTCTTTGATCAGAGTCACCCAGTTCCTATCTCTTCCGCCAGCTCTACCTCAAGGATTTCAGGAGATGTCAGTGTGATAGGATGAGACTCTTCAGGACTTGGCTTCTTGGGTTTATGTAAGCAAATCTTCTTAAGAAAAACCATTCATGGGTCATCCTAATCGACTCATCCAGAGCAGAGCCATCTTTGATTTGTCCCCCTGCTTGTGTTCTGGGAGTGGTGGCCGTGTGTGCAAATCCAGGCTCACTTATGGCTGGGAGGCCAGGGCCTCCAGGAGTGGGAGACCGAGGTTCTGTGCAGAATGTGGGTGACTGATTTCCAGAGGGGGAATGGGGCAGCAGAACAACTGCAGAACTGCTTGCAGGACCAGCAAGTTGGTTGTCTGCCTCCTTCTTTAGTGCCCCAAAGAGGAGCCCGCACTAGAATGCAATCTGCCCCCAGCGGAAGAAGTTTTTATTTGCTTGGGTGTTGGGCAGACTGGGAGTTTTAACCTCACGTCTGTGTTCTGGTTCATTTCCCCAGACAGCTCTGATCTCCTAACTCACCTCCCTGTGGCCGCCTGTTCCATTTGGAGTTTGCCCTGTTCGTGATTTTCTGTCTCATCCTGTGTGTTGCCTTTAGCTGTGGGACTGCCCTGACTTGCAAAACTCAGATAGCCTTACTCCAACTATCTGCTCTCCCCATCTTACCTTCTTGTCCCCTTCCTGTCTCTTTGAACTTGGGCTATGCGTGACATGTTTCCACGGAAAGATCCGAGTCGTCATTCTGGCCGAGTCTTGGTAGGAAGTGCTGTAGCTTGCACCTTGTGGTTCCCTTCAGCATCCTCATTTGGAGTCTTTGCCTGATGGTAATGGGATCCAGCATCCTTGGGTACCGCCTCCTCCTTACTGCCACATGACAGCTCAGGAGCAGGACCTGTTCGGTTAGAAGACCCTCACCTCCTTACCACCACCACTAGGTTCTCGTTTGAAGACCAAATGATATCTGTTATGTCGTGGTGCATGGAACTTGGAAAGTGAAAGTACTTTGTGATTCTCCCCATTCTTTCCAAGAGTTTAGCATAGGTTCTTTCAAGTCTAATAGTAGCACAGTTGCAGATATGTATATATGTGTATCTGTGTGGGCCTGCAGCTCTCTCTGCACTCACATAACAATACTCCAGGATGTTTGTTCATGTCAGTCCACAGAGATCTGTCTCATTTTTTGTAATGGCTGTGGTCAGTCGCATTGTGTGAGTGTTGTCCGAACGTATTTATCCAAGTAAAAGCAGAGAGTCGGAAAGGTCAGCTAGTGCCTTCAGACAGAGGCATTCCCTCCACAGCCTCTCCACGGGACGCCCGCCCAGCCCACACAGGTCCTGGATTTCCTCGGGTGTAGAAAGTTTTGATGAATCTGGTCTCTGGGGTGATGTCTTTGTTTCGGCCTCCTTTGAATGACTGGCGATTCAGTCGGGAGCCAGGAAGACGTCCAGCTGTGGCTGCGATGTGCACAGTTCATGGAGATCACACACGGACTCGTGGGCATGAGGCCCCTCGGTGGTTCCTCCTTGGTCCTTTTATCTTTTCACTCTACAGAATCACATCCACGGCCTTGACTTTCACATCTGTTTTTGATTTGAAATAGAACCGCCTCCTGGGCATCTCTACCTTGCCGTGCACAGGTGTGGACACTTGTATGCACCATGTTCAAAGCCAGCCCATTGTCAAGTCGGTTCTGATTCCTGCCCAGCCAGATCCTCGTGAGACGCTGGCTTGCATCCTTGTGGACTTTGCGGTCTATACCAAGCCCTACCCCCCACATCTCTAGGATGCCTTCCCAGCTCTTTGGGCCTGCCATCACTGCTGCAGAGTGGGAGTCCCTGGCCACCCCACCTCTCTTTACCCACTCCCCCGAGTTGTGTCATTTGGCCACGTGTCACACATGTCCACCCAGCTCTCCATCTCCTGCAGGGCAAGGCCCCAGGCCTTGAGTGGCTTCAGAACATCATCCATACCACGACCCTCTGCCCTCCTTTCCATCACCATCCTCAGCCCTGCAAAGGAGTTTAACACCCGGCTTCTCACTGCCATCTGTCCACCTCTCTACCTCTTTCTTTACTCTGAGATGTTGGTCCTCCAAGGAGCCTCCTGATGGCTTAGACGGGATTGCATTCTCTTCTGTTCTTCAAAAGAACCGTCCCTGTCCACCATCACCCTTACCTTGTGTGGGTGACAGTGTCCATCTGTGTTCTCTGAATTCCCCAAGAGAAGCCACTCCCCTCAGTTAGCTGTGTATGCCTGGCTCTTGTCATAGGAGCTGACGCATGCCATGTATTCGGTACACATGGGATGGAGGGATGGAGGGATAGATGGTGATAAATGGGTGGCTGGGTGGCTGGCTGGATTGGTGATTCTGAATGGCTGCTGGTGCTACCCTGGTCTAAGACAAATTAGTGAATGAATGGAGCTGAGTACATTGAGGTAGCTTGTCCTGCTCTTTGGCTTCGCGACACAACGTTTTCTGCCCTGGAAAACCGTGAAGGTAGCATCAGCAAAAGTCTGAAAGGATTGGCGATCCTGCCTTCGTCTTACTGGGGTCTCATACCAGAAGCCTCCCCTGGATCCCCTCAATGTGCTGTGGGAAGGCTGGCGAATGCAAAGCGGGAGGACTGTTCCTAGCAGGACATGTGCAAGGCACCTGGGCCAGGCTGCAGCCAGGACAAGTGGATTTACAAATGGCCATGGTGTGTTCCTTGAAGTCTGCCTAACTTGAAGACTGGCTTCTTCAGAATCCCCATCTGCTAATGGTGGTGATATTGGTAACAACACAAAATCATGACCTGCAGTCCCTGTCCCAGACACCATGTTTACCCTGCCCTGTTCCCAGAATTGCTAAGGTGCCCCAGAGGGGAAACCAGAGTTAGAGCAGTGTAACATGACGCCTTCCCATTTAAATGCCTGGGGGGATTCTGGGGCTCCTGAACTTGTCCAAGGTCACTCAGGTCCCAGGGGGCTGGCCCAAGCCAGCTGCACCTGCAGGGGAAGGGAGTGAGGGGGCGGACGTGTTGCTGGACGGTCAGAGCCAGCTGTTTTCCTCTGTGCTGTCCTCTAGCAGTTACCATCGTGGTTTCATTTTCTGGATCGACTGGAAGAGGAAGCAGGTTCAGGAGGGTTTCCTGGCTGGCTGGCAAATGGCACAGTCCAGACAGGATCCAGTTCCCACTGGCTGCTCTTCCAAATGGGAACGGCAGGACAAGCGAGCGATCTGCCGGAGGCGCCCGGTGCACCAGTGCGCCAGTGCAGGTCTCCGGGGAGTGAGTCCTGAGACTGACTTTTCGACTCTCGATGCAGGCACTTCTCCCACTGATCGGTTCCCGCATCCCTCTTGGATAGATGGATTGACAGGCTGTCTCATTTCCACATATCCTCCGGATTCGAGTGCAGGGAGCACGGGGCCTATCCCTGGTGTGGAGAGAGTCTCATTTCAGATGCAAGCTGGAAAGCTTCATCCATATGCAAAGATGAAGGCAGAGCCATTTGCTACCGTGAAGTGCGGGAGGCGCTCTGAGAGCCCAGGAGACGCCCAGGCACTCGGGTGTCAGGAGTCCCCGAGAGTCCTCGCCCAGCGTTCAGTGTCCGTCTCGAAGAACCCCCAGAGAGGCCCCTCTTCCCTGCCTTCCTTTCACAGTCACCCTTGGCATCATGGGTAATAAAATAGGATTTCCCCCTAAAGGGCACACTGAGAGTTACTCATATCTTTGAAGCAGATCCAAATCCAAGAGCTTCTTCCTATTCTTCTTCATTTTGAAAAATTTCAGAGTTGCCCCAAACAGAGAAAAAAAAATTTTAAGCTGAGATTAAGCAATGGTAGTAAATGTACAATTCTTGAGTGCGACGCAGCTGCATGAAGTTTTACGGTCACAACGTCCCATTCATCCACCACTCAGACCAGAAGAGAGCATTCCCGCACCCAGGAGGCCCCTTGGTGGTCGATTCCTCCTCCTGAGAAGCCCTGTTCTGACTTCGTCATCCCAGGGCGGCTTTGCCTGGTGTTGGCCGTCACAGAGGTTCAGGACTGTTTTGTGTGGGGGATAGGTCACTATGGATGACCACGTGTTCTCAGCACCGAGGGCTGGAGCTTCTACAACCAGACTGCCCCTATTCGAAGGATTTAGTGGTAGCTTGCGGGACAGTGTTTTCAGGGAGATTTTAATGGATGTTCTTGGCAAAAAAGGAGAAAAACTTGTGGCCTCCCCACCCCACCACGAAATGCAGAGCAATGGATTAACCTGGGCAGCCTGTGCGGGAGTCTGCTGAAACGGTGCTCAGTGGTCTGCTCAGAACTCTGGGGGGGGGGGTCCTCAGAGTCAGAGGACCCTGGGGCCGCTGCAAGTGTTGGTTTGTGAGAAGATCCGCTTGTGCTACAGGCAGGTGTCTCCCACCCAGTAGTAGGATGTATTGGTGGTGGGACCGTGCGTGATTCTAAATGGTGCTGCAGAGGCTAGCCGAGGGTCATGTGAGTTTGAGATGGTCGGTCTTCATGCTCGGTCTTCATCTTGGAGATGTATAACTGCTCATTATTAATTAGCACATCAAAGGCACTGGTAAGTCCTGCCCAAGGTCACCGCTGCACTCTGTTGATGGCGTGCGGACAGTGGTCTTCCTCCTCTTAGACTGGGGAAGCTTCTCTCTCACACAGAGCTTGCAGTTCCTGGGAACTGGGCATCGGCAGCAGGTGGACATGAGACCCATCTTTGGTTAAAAGACTTTTATGTTTACGTTTTAGTTCTGATAAACACATGGCCTCCCTCTGTATGAGCTCAGATTGTCCTGAAATTAAAAAAAAAAAAAAACTATTGGAATGACCATGGGGAATGGCAGTTCACTTTCAAAACTTCTCCAATAGATGGATGGAAATGGCCATTTTAGACAAGTTTAGTCGTTCTCTGTAAAGTTCATTTTTCTTACTCTACAACTAATCACTGCGACTTAGGGGCCAGCAACTGTCACCTCCTGCCTAGAGCCAAAAGCCCTGAACCCGGCACCAACGAGGACCCCTGGGCTGGCGGGCAGGCCCTGGGCAGGAGGCGATAGCTAGCAGACAGCCGTGCGGGACGCACTCTACTCCGGCTTCATTCTCTCTTTTGACTTTTTTTTTCCCCCTGGGCAATGTGTATCGGAGCAATTGATAAACGCACTCCAGATTCCTCTCCCCAGCCAGGGTGGTCCAGGTTCTGACTGCAAGAATCCCATGGAGTCTCCCCTCGAAGACTCCATCCCATCATCAGATGGATGTTTTGTTCGTTTTTCGGCAGAAGTCGTTTCTGCTAATTTGCTAATTCACCCGTGTGCTCCCTGCCAGCCGCTGGCTGCCCACGGACCGTTTCCAGCTCGCTTCTGTCTGGCGAGACGCGGAGTCTGTGTGCTGCTTTTAGTCCTATTAAGTCCTTTGGAGAGAGAGGCGGCTCAGGAGGGACCCGCCAGGTCTTACCGCTTGGCGAGGACGCATTTCAAATTTAATGGTGCTTTTAAATCACCTAGTCGACAAAGTTTCAAGGGCTGTTTTTTAACAAAGTGCTTTTTCTCACAAACTTTCATTGTTCCAGACCTGCAGCACCATGTAACGCAGCGTGCAACCCGGGCACCTGCACAGCGCTGTCCTTAAACACGCTAGGTCCTGGGGTGGGGGTGGGGGGGCATGTCAGAATGGGAACTCTCAGCTCTGGTCCTCAAGGAACGTTCCATCTGTTTGGTCAGTCAGGGCCTCCATGTAAAAATATAAATAAGTAGCCATCGTCACTGTGCAGCACACGGTGGTCTAGGTCGGGGCGGCAGGGGCAGGGGGGTCAGGACGTACTGAGCTCCTCTTAGTGACCTACCATGCTAGATGTATTATTTTCTCTTAAACAACACCATGAGATTGGTATGATTACTTCTGAGAAATCTGGGGCACAGAGGATCTAAAACACTTGCCCAGGGTCACACAGCTAGTGAGTAACAGAGGCAGGGTTTCAAGACAGGTTTTGAAGAAGAGATCCCTGTTCGTTGGGGAAACTGGATTTTATTGAGTGTCTACTGCATAGAAGGCAGTTCTTTCATGTGATGTGGTTTAATTTGCTGGAAAACCTTATCAGACACATAACAAGCAGGTAGCATTTTGGAAGATTTGGAATGGAGGCTTAGGAGCTCGTGCAGAGCCATGGAACCTACCGAGCCGGGTGCGAGGCACGGATCCAGGTCCTCTCAGCTACACCCTCACACCGCCTGGGTGAGGCCAGGCCCCAGCGTCTTTCTCCGCTTGAACAGTTTGGTGTTAAAGGCATTCCCACACAGCACGTACTCACACCCCACTTTCCCAGCCACCTGTTTGCTGGGGCGCTGGATCGCTAGCACCAAGGAGCCAGGGTGTCCAGCTCTCAGCCAAGCCCCACTATGGAGCCGTTAGTCCAGACCTGGAGCAACCAAGAAATGGGACAAGTTCACGTCCAGGGCAGACACCCACCTGGATATGCCCAGGGCATTTCCCGAGAGACGCTGCCTGCCCTAACCCATGCAGCGAAACCCAAGAGGTAGGGGAAGGGAACCTGGCTGACCCTCGTGGAGGTCTCGCCTGGTGAACGCGCAGTGGACACAGAGGTCCAGAAGGCCTGAGTCACCTCTGGGGTCACCCACAGACGTCCTGGACCTGTTTCTCAGCTGCCATGGGCCTGGAACACTAGAACACTCGGGCACTTGGGAAGCAGTGACCCAGAACTGTTTGTTCTGGAAAGAGCGATCCATGGCATCCTCTCTGGAGGCGTGATGAGCGTGTTCCTGGCCCAGCGTCATCACTGCCAACTGCTTAATGACACGGGGACCCCCTGAGTCTCAGGGGACCTGATGTCTTGCTTGGGTTCTGCTGCTTGCTTGATGAGTGGCATGGCAGGCCCTTGGCCTGACTTTGTTGTTCCCCAGGTAGAAAAGTAAAGGATGACCAAAGACTCCACAAAGGGAGCTTTTTAAAGAGGGAGGGAATGGAAGCTTCCAGTGGGGAACCCCTGGCACCTGCTAGCTGCTGTCGGGTTGGAGCCTTCTCATCACAACCTGGTGTCCCCATCTAATGTCCCTCTGTCATCGCTGGCCTGGCTGCCACTTGCCAAGATGGCCACTGCCCCCTGAGGAGCAGTCATAGCCCCGCCTTGCCACTTGGGAGCCAAGCAGAGAGAGCACAGCAGGTGGAGACGGCCGTGAGGGGGTGCTTGTCAAACACCACCCCCGCCATGCAGACCATCAGGGGATGGAACCTTCCACTCGGTAGCTCCAGCCCCGCAAGACTTTCTTCTCTCTGCACCCTCTTCGGGCTACGGAAACCCACAACCTCCCTCTTCTGACAGGATCCTTGTGTCTGCTGGTCCCTCAGCTAGCACAGAGCCCAGGTTGTTGTCACCGTCCAATGTTGCTTCCACAGAGAAGCCTGCTGGCCTGCTCATCCACGCCTGGTCCATGCCCAGACAGTCTTGTGTGCCTCTTTCTGTTAGGACTTCGTGTGAATTCCATGTCACTTCGCCCAGCAGTGAGCACGCTCCAGACAGCACGGCCAATGGCTTCATCCCTTACCTTCCCTGTCTTCCTTTCTCTCCCATTGCTTCTTTCGCTTTCCTTTCCTTTCCTGTCCTGTGCTGTGTTGTCCTCTCCCCTAGCCTCTCACACAGTGGAGGCCCGATGCACGTATCCTGGTGTTAGGAAGCAAGGGCAGGAAGTAGGAGGGACAGACAATGTGTGCCCCCATGGGTCAGGCATCCACTGTGGGATGTCCGTGTTTCTCTCCCAGGGCCCTTCTCCCAGCACACAGAGCCCTGCCTTGCCCGGCGGGCTGCTGGGACCCAGGGATTGCATCCTGGGCGGGGCTCCACACGGAGCAGGCTCTGTCTGCGCGGGAATCCTGGTGAGGCAGGGGAGAGGTGATGTGCTCCTCCTGTAATGGACTGCAGACTCCCGGCAGCTGGGGCTCCCTCTTATCAAGCAGGAAGCTGGCGGGCCTTGTGTTAATCAATTGATAGCATCGCTTGGCATCCAACAGCCAGTTCTGGTTTTGTAGAAGAGCAGGTCGTTGCTTTTCCAATCTCTCTGTGCTCACAGAACTCTCAGGTTGAGAGCAGGAGGCAGCCCAGAGGCTCTGTGAGCCGTGCAGGGGAGCCAGAGCTGTGCACACCGCACTTCCCCTGCCCAAGGAAACCAACCCCCGGAGAACGGGGCAAAAAGAGAAGAAGGCAGATGCCCCGAATGTTGTGGGGGAAATGAAACCCTCATGTGACTGTGGTCTTCCCTTACTGGGAGTGCAGGCCGCTGGCGACTGAAGTTGGTTGAGTGTCTTTCAAAAGGACCTTGCCCATTTGTGCAGCCCACTCCAGCGAGAGACACGTTTCACATCTGTCTTCTTGCAGCCCTGCTGGGACCCCACCCCATGACCCAGCAGTTTCTGCTGTCATCGGCCACCCCTTGTCTTCAGTCTCTCCCTTTCCAGGCTGCCCTCCGGGCTTGTGTCGGGATCCTTTCCCCAGGGTCTCAGCAAGCTGTATCCTGAACTGGCGGTGGCCTTTCTGTGAGCTGTTGAGGCGGTGTCATCCTGTGACTCTCTCCCCTACTCAGGTGGATGCTTCTCCCTGTGCTGGCACTAGGGACAGTGTTGGGTCTGGAATGAAGAACTCAGAACTTGGCTGCGGATAAATGGATCCTGGCATGGGTGGGTGCGTAGTGGATGGCTGGAGAGACAGACGGGTGGGTTGATGGGTGGTTAGACGGAAGAGGTTGTTAGGGCTGGGGAAGATAGACCTGGGAGGTACGCTGAAATGGGGTAGTAGTCACAGAGATCAAGAGCCCGGCTGCCGGGTCCCATGGCGGTGTTCGTGGCCTGGCTGCTTGGAGTGAATCCACTGCTCATGCCCTGTTAGACTTTTCTCACCTGTAAAATGGGACGGCAGCAGTGCATCCTCAAGAGGGTGACTGTGGAGAACGAGACAGAGAAATCATGGAAAGCGCTCGCCACCAGACCAGGCTTGTGGGAAAAGCCTGGGGCCTTGGCGTGGTGCTCAAGATGATAATGAACAGAAGAGGGAGATGGCAGAGTAGGCATCGTGCTGAGGGGCACAGGCGTGGGTCTACATTGTTCTGGGTCTTTCCAGATCCTCTCGTGCCTGCACAGCTCGCCCCGGGCACCCGAGAGTGCTCCCTTCCTTCTGTACTGGCTCTGAGGCTCACCCGGTTTGCCGCACAACCCCATCACTTCGTGTTGCCCTTGTTAAGGGCCCTTGCTCACAGCATGCCACCTTGCACTTCCCAGTTCTTATGTTGTTTTTCGGTCAGGGTAGGTTAACAGCCGTTAGAAACAACCACAGTTTTTATACAAACAACATGAGAAGTTGAGGGTGCTCCTGGTCCAGTGCATCTCCTCCAAGTGGTAGATCAGGGTCTCCAAGACAGATTGTTTTTTTCCCCAATAAAAAGGAGGAGGCTCAAGTGGGAAACTTTTATGACCCAGGCTGGAAATGGCATCGGTTACTCAACTCACATTCTGTTGACCAGAACCAAGTCACATGGCCCCATCTGAACTGCAAGGGATGCTGGGAAATGTAGTCTCGCTCTTTCCTAGAAGAGCAGGAAAGGGATTTTGTGAACACATATTCTCCTCTGCTACACCCACCTTGCCTGTCCACCCTTGGCTGAGACACAGCACCCTGATCCTCACTCCGCAGGTGAGACATGTCCAATTCCACTTCTGGCCCTGGCTCCTGAGATCCCACCACAGATAGATAGAGCTACTGCTTCTGCCCTCTTCCCCTCTCCTATAGTAAACAATGATATAGAACATTTGAATGTCAGGTGCAAAATACAGCACATCACCCGATTACTGAGAAGTATACTTTTAAGATCCTTGGACACTTTTTCTCCCATATAATGATGTCCACACTCTGACCCTGGCCTTGATGGGGTCCTCCCCTCTCTCTTTCTCCTTCCTCCCTTGCTTGTCCCAATCTGGGTCATATGAGTTTGTGCTTGGAATTGCCTTTTTTTTTTTATTTCAAAATCCAAACCAATTAAAAATCTATTTTATAAAAAGGTAAAAAAAAAAAATCTGTGAGAATCAGCTGAGAATACTGCCTGCTGGATTTCATCTGGAGGAGAATTGAAACCGACAACATGTTACTAATTGGGGAGTTTGAGCAGTCCCTTCCGTATGGGGCCTGGGGTTTCAACAGACTAGCTCCGGCAAGCGACTACCCACAGGTTTACCGTGTCTGAGATAGACATGGAGAGCAGTATGCCAGGCAGACCAGGCAATGCACTCAAGGTGTACTTGGGGACAGACCAAAGATTCTGCTGGTCTTGCACCCTGGAGCTTGACCTAAGGAGAGCATGGAATGAGCATCGCTGATGTCCTGCCAGCACCCTTGTCCACCAGCAGCCCATCTCCTAATCAGCTGAGTACTGAACACCTGCAGGAAGTGGTGTAGGCCTGCGTACATGTGAGCAGTAAAGACCTGGTTCGTGTCTCAGCCCATCACTAAGTACCCATGATTCGAACCAAGTGCCAGTTTTCTCCTCTAAAAATTAGGTCAACTCCTCCAACAATCAGCGTAGTTAAACCAGAGGTCCACAGTCTCAGCACAGACTTAGCATTTGGTGGTCTCTTTCCCACCTTTCTCGTGTGCAGAGGGAATGGCAGGTCTTGCCTGGAGTGCAGGGCAGGATGAGTTTTCAAAGACTCAGTACCGAGGTCTGTGCAGCAGTCTTGCTTGCATCCATAATTGGGCCAGTTGCTTGGCTCGAGGGAGAGAGACCGAGGATTCCCACTGTCAACAGGGTGTTGATCCTTTGCAAGTGCAGCTATTGAAGCTGCTAACAATGCCCCTTCTCCCTCTGGATCCATTCCATTCAAGCACAGAAGCACAGAAATGAACTGGAGTGCAACGCAAGTCTTAAATCTGATGCTCATTCAAGCATTCAAAATAATCCATTCTCTTGCTCATGGAACACATGTCCAGCAAAATAATTACAATTATTGATTTGATAAGCCTTGGAGGAGCTCAGTATACTGGTACCTTGGGACGGAGCACAGATATGCTACAGTGGTGTAACAGGTGACCCGGGGTACCCTAGGATGATAGAGACGTATGCTGGGATGGCACCCCATTATAGTGGGATGGTACAGTAGTAGAGTTAAGCTGGTGTAGACTGCAATAGTCCCGTGGGATGGTACACAGGTATGTGAGGATAGAAGTCTGGGATGGACATTGGAATGGTACCTAGAACGTGTGCTGGGATGATATACTGGGATGCTCCACAATACATTGACATGTGGGCTGGTTCAGCCCAAGACTTGATAAACAGGCTAAGTGGACTCTGGAGAGAGCTCCATTGTGGCCGCATCTAAGACTCACCCCACTGCTCGTGACTGCGGCTGCCAACGCTGATCTGGCTCTTCTTGGAAGTAGCTGGTGCTGTGCATGGATGCAGGCTTTGAGGACAAACGTGCTGGTGCCCAGTTCTGTCCCAGCGCAGCTGGCTGTGGCTCCTGGAGCGGTTTCCTAAGCTGCCCTTCTCATTGGTGCAATGGGGAAGTAAGAGTCCTTCTTCCTGGGGGACAACCAGGTATCAGAGATGGTACAGAGGCGCCAGAGCAGTGCACTCTGAAAAGCAAATCACAAGTACTCACTCAAGGCTAACTGAGATTATTATTATCGGAAGGTGGAAGTGTAGGGAAAAAGGTTGGAAATTTTGATGAAAATAGTTTGAAATTTGAGTCTCACTACTCAGTAACTCTGCGGCCTATGCAAGTTATTTAGTGAGCTTCAGTCTTCTCATCTGTAAGAGGGGGTTAATCATACTTAGCCCTGAGTTTTAGTTTATTTTTTGAATAAGTCACTTCATTCCACAATAAACTTGGAGCATCTTGCAAAAGGTCACATAATGAAGATGATGCAAATAAATAGCTCAATGAGGGAAAACCCGGGTGGAATAAGGAAATGAAAGCAGTTGTAGGAGTTTGAAGGAGCCAAGCACATGTATAGCAACTGGGATCCTGCTTGCTCCATGGTGGGAACTCAGTCAGCGTTTAGCTCCTCTCCTGGGGTGCACACAGGCTCTGAGGGAAGTTTTCTTGTGATGGAAGAGAACTGAAGCAAGTGACGTTTTCTACCCAAGAAAGCTGGACTCCCCGAGCATGGGCTCCCCCTTTCTCTGCAGAACCCGTTAGACTGGTCCTCGCCTATCTGTGCCCTGCACTTCTCTGTCCGGTCCTGAACCCATCTTTCTGGGCCCTGCAGCTCTTGGAGTGGCATCTTTGAGCTGCGATGCCCAACAGAAGCTGTTGTGGTCATTAAAATGATCCAGTAGCACCTTTTCCCTAAGAAGAGGAGTGTCACTGACAGCTCTGGCCATAGCCAAGTTCAAATTAAAGTAATTACAGCAGTTCCCTCTCGGAGTCCTTTCGGCTGTTGCTAGCGTCCTTGTTCCCTTCTTGCCCTGGAGTGTTCTGGGGACTTCAGTCGGCCTTGTCAGAAATGCCTGATGTGCTGGAGGTGGGGTTCGTTGCCTGTGGCAGCTATGGATTGCACTTGACCTTCTGGAGCAAGATGGCCAGGGATGATATGTGAATCTCAAAGGCAGCTCTCTTCCAACCTGCACGCAGGAGTTCTCATAGGAGATTACACATTTTAAAAAATGTCAGTGATGGAGACACCCAGGCACAGAGATGACAGCCACTGTTGCCTAAGGTGACACAGGAAACGGGTGACAGCAGCCCTCTGCCAGGTGACTCCAGATCCGCTCGCTGTCATCTTGTCAGCCTTCCTGCCACAGGTGCATCTGCCCTCACCCCTCCCGCGGGTAGGCAGACTCCGAGCGCCCAGACACTTCCGTTTTAACCTCGCAAGTCTCCAGCGCCTGAGTCCGCTTGTTCTGCTCATTTTGAAGATGAAGAATTCAAGGGACAGAGAGAACAAGTTCATTTGCTAAGACCACAGTGCAAGGAAGGCATAGAGTGGGAAGCTGAATCCAGCTCCATGTTCACGTACTTAAACACTGCATTGAACTCTCTTATATGTGTACACTTTAATTGCCTAACCTTTTTAAAAAATTTTTTTTTATTTGACAGGCAGAGTTAGACAGTGAGAGAGAGAGAGAGAGAGAGAGAGAGAGAGAAAGGTCTTCCTTCCGTTGGTTCACTCCCCAAATGGCTGCTATGGCTGGAACTGTGCCAATTCGAAGCCAGGAGCCAGGGTCTCCCACGTAGGTGCAGGGGCCCAAGTACTTGGGCCATCCTCCACTGCTTTCCTGGGCCACAGCAGAGGGCTGGACTGGAAGAGGAGTAACCGGGACAGAACCGGCACCCATATGGGATGCCGGTACCACAGCTGGAGGATTAGCCAAGTGAGCCACGGCGCCGGCCCCTTGCCTAACCTTTTAATTACAGGTAAATTTTGAATATGTGTGCAGGTGCCTTCAAAAACTTCACAGAAAAACAGAATAGAAAGATAAGTTTATTTTGATACAAAAAGTTGAATCCTTGCATAGTTTTTTGTTGTTATGCAAATGGATTCCATGCACTTTCTGAAGATGCTTCATATACATAGATTTCAAAATGTTTTGCGGGGCCGGCGCAATGGGTTAAATCCCATTTGGGCACTGGTTCGAGACCTGGCTGCTCCACTTCTGATCCAGCTCTCTGCTGTGGCCTGGGAAGGCAGTAGAAAATGGCCCAAGTCCTTGGGCCCCTGCACCCACGTGGGAGACCTGGGGGAAGCTCCTGGCTTCGGATTGGCACAGCTCTGGCCATTGTGGCCAACTGGGGAATGAACCATCGGATGGAAGACCTCTCTCTATCTCTCCTGTCTCTGTGTAACTCTGATTTTCAAATAAATAAACCTTTAAAACAAAATGTTTTGCACCAAAATAAGCTTGTTGTTGAAGTCTTTTTCCCATGAACTTCTCAAGTAGCCTCATATTGAAATAGTTGTGCATGGCTGAAGGAAAAATCCTCATGAACTTAGCAGCTTAACCAGTGCCCATGTGTTTTCTCATAGTTTGTGGGCTCCGGGGTCTGGACATGGCTTACCAGCTGTGCTTGCTCAGGGTCTCACAAGATGGAATCCAAGGGTCTCACAGGCCCAGGGTCCTTTTCCAAGCTCATTTGGTGTCAGCGGAATTTGTTTCTTTCCAACTGTAAAACTCATGGAAGCTTAATTCTTCAAGGTCATGCAGACACACTCCCTGCTGCTTTGAGTCTGGGAGCTTGGGACAACTCAATTCTTGTCCATGACCCTCACCTGATTTGGCCAGGCCCACCTCTGCAATCTTCGTTTTGATGAACCCAAACCGGGATGGGAGACCTTAGTCACATCAGAAGAATCCTTTCACCTGTACTATGTGTAGCCCAACCACAGTACAAGACCTGTCTACTCATACACCCTACACGGCTGCAGGGAGGGAGAAGACACGAGGGCACAGTCATTGGGTGTCATCTTGGACTTCTGCCTGCAATGGGTATAAAAAATCCTCCTGTTCTCTTCACACAGAGATAAGGATGACTAGAATCCTGCCACTCCTATTTCATCCGTGCCCCCACTTAATCAGTTATACAGGCTTTAAGGTAAGTCTTCTCTGTCCATTAAAATGCGCACAAGTAAATGAGCCACATGTAACATTTAGGGCATTTCTATCAAAGCTCCTCCCTAGTCAAACACTCATATATGTCCTTTCATTTTAAAAATCTAATAATTCTAAGAAATACTTAGTATCATAATCAGTAGACTGTGGGTTTCCTTCCAGTTCTTCTCCCTTCAAGTTCATGTTCTTTATTAGATTCCACAAAGGCGAAGGTGCACAGCCACGCTGCACGTGCCCACGGAGAGGACACTGAGATGCTCGGGTCAGGATGCCTGTGGTGTGCACTGCCCCTCTGTGTGCCCGGCCTCGCCCTCGGGGGTGCAGTGTTTCCATCCTCGGCTCTCTGCTAGCACCATGTCTAGCAAGCATGGGAGATGCTGGGATTACTGTTGGGCAAATTCTCCAGCTTGCTAGTTAGCGGGGTGTGTATTGGCAACTCGCTCTCCATTGCTTTCAACGCTTCCCTGACACAGCAGTGTGCTCCACACGAATCTCAGGTTGGGTTTCCTGGTTTCCTTCAAAAGGCAATTCTGGGTCAGGACTCTGCTCAGGACTTGCTTAGCGTAGGAACCCAAAATCGAATAACCAAAGGCAGCGTGGCATCTGGAGGGAAAACAGGTATGCGGAGTTCAGCAGACTCCAATTTTCCAAAGCGCATGCATTTGTTCGGACGTCTGAGCCTCCCTCTCCGCGTCTCCTAACCCAACCTCATCCAGTCCAAGGGATGGAGCACAAGTCCTCCGGGCTCTGCAGAAGCGGTGGGGCCCGTGCGGTGTCCTCTCCCTTGCTGTGGATGTCAGAATTCTGCTTCTCTTGTTTGTCTCTCCAGCTACCAGCCACCCTCTGGGTCAGCTCTCAGTCCCTAATATATGAGTGATAGAAATATATGAATTATCAGATAGAATTTCTTTTTTTAAAAGATTTACTTTAAAGGCGTTTGCTCTGCAAATGGTCACAGCTGGGCCAGGCTGAAGCCAGGCACCTGGAACTCCGCCCTGATCTCACGTGTGCAAGGGCCACTTCTGCTGCTTTCCCAGGCACATTAACAAAGACTTAGGTTGGAAATGGAACAGCCAGAACATCCCATTTGGGATGCCAGTGTGTCACACAAAGCAGCTTCATCCACTGTGCCACAATGCCAGCCCCTAGATTACCAGACAGGATTTCTACCCTGAGCGAGGGAGGTGGGCATTTTGAGAAGTAACAATGGCAGATACCGGGCCGAGGTCATTTCCTTCAAGCAGGCAAATGCAGAATGCAGGCCTGTTTCCAGCGGGACCGTTGTCTTCTGTGCTCTCGGCACACCCTTGCCACTTCCGGTTCCCTCTCCTGTTTCCTCCTGGTCTCTCTGTCTCTCCTTCAAGGGCACACTCCATCCATCATCCTCTCCCCTTTACCTTGGCCTTGCTTATTCCCCTCTCCTTAGAGACGCGGTTCTGTCCATCTCCACTAAATAAATTACCTTCTTTAATTCCTCCCCATCTGACCACTGGACAAACAATATCCCCCAGCCCCTGAGCCTGGACACACGATGAGAAGAATCCCACCAAGAGCAACACTGAGAATTTCTCACTTGACTTTTTTTCAAAGGTTTGATTTTTTATTTTAATTTAAAACTTGAGAATGCCATTAAAACCCTCACTCAGCTCAGCTGTGTCTTTGAGTGCAAAATCCATTTTAGTCGGCAGAGCTGGCGATGAGCGTTAAGTACTTATTTTTATTGTCTGTCTGGGCATGGTTTTTAACGGCAGGTGGAGAAGGAATCAATAATGTCATAAAGACACGCTCACCCCGTGCCCTGTCCACAGCCGGCTCTGTCACGGCCGAGCTCAGGGGAAGCACTCGGCCTGCATATCCTGCATTGCCCGCGGTGTAGATGGCCCGGAGAAGCATCCTCCCTCCTTGTTATCTTGTCCGGCATTGTTGGCAAAGGTTCTGAGTCGTTCTATGGGCTTCTCAGCTGTTTGCAGCGGGAACGAATGACTAGGGAGGTTCACCTGTGCCAGAGCCCACTGATGGGTGGGATCGCCTCCCTCTGGGGTTAAGAGACCTTTGTTGCTGGCAAAAGAGGCCTACCTTCCTGTCGAAAGAGGCCTTCGTCCCGCCAGCGGCTTTTCGGGGTTGTGGGGAGTGAAGGGCTCGGAGCAGCCACGGTCTCCAGAAACGGCCGTGTTGTTCATCCTCTTGGATTCTGGCTTCCTGGGGTTCCTCCTGCGTTCCCTCATGCTGTTGGCAGGCAGAGATCCGGGGCTTGCGTTGCGAAGAGAACTGGGGACGCCTTCCCTCTTCGCAGAGGACAGGACTGTCCCAGAGGCTTTTCTCCCAGGACGTCACAGGGGAGCCCCCGCCCTGGGCCAGGGGCAAGGACGAAGAGAGGGGAGTGCAGCTGTGCTGTGTCCAGGCCTCGGCTCCTCCGGTGCCCTCTGGGATGGGCCTTCCCGATGGCGGATCCCGATGGAGCTCGCCCATCTTCCTGGACACAGCACAGCCTGCAGTACATGTGTCCGTCATCACGGTAGTCCTCGCCCTGCGCTGGACACGTGGAAAGCACCAGTTTTTGTTTGGGGTTTTGTTCCTGCTGGCGGCCAGCCACGGAGCACGGCCCTCACACACCTGCTCAGTCACCGCCGGCCCCGGCTCGCCATGACAGGAATTGATGTTCCTTAACCGCTTGTTTCCTCTCCAAGGCAGATTTTTTATTCTTTTTTTTAACAGCATTATTGAGATATAATTTATATACCATAAAATTCTTCCATTTATAGTGTGAAATTTAATGGGCTTTAGGATATTTATAGAAGCGTGCATCCATCACTCTACTCTGATTTTAGGCTATTTTTGCTCCCCTGAAAGGAAACCCCACACCGATTAGCCGTCATTCCTCATTTCTCCCCACTTCCCGGCCAGGCAACCACGGGGCTACTTCCTGTCTGCCTTAGACGCGCCTTTGCTGGATGCTTGACACCAATGCAGTCACGTTGTGTGCTCTTGGTGGCTGTTTCTTAGGTGTAGCAAATGCTCTAGTTCGTAATGTTCATGGGAGGTATTTTTTTTTGTGGCAGAATAGTATTCCTTTTCAGATCTAACATGTGGCTATCCTGTCATCGGTTGATGGACATTGGGTTACCTCTACTTTGTGCCTTTTATGAATGATGTTTCTGTGAGTGGATTCATGTGCAAGTCTTCGTGAGCATGCATATTTTCATTCCTCTTGGGCAGCTCTGCTGGGAGTGAGATGGGGGGGGGCCCTAATGGCAGTTGGTCATTTATTCTAGGGAATACATGGAGTTTTCTCTCCCTTACAAGCCTTTGATCTGCTCGAGGGTTGGTTGGGGCTCTTAGTTGCCTGAACATTCCTACAGGACTCGCCCTGGGTGCTTTCATATGGTGGTTCCTTCTAAAAAAAAGGCCAGGAAAAAAAGAAAGGGAAGAAATAGAGAAGTCAAGCTGAAGCCAGTGCCCAGTGGGCTGTGGGAAAAGCGAGGGAATTTTGTCAGTTCTTTCCTAACTGGGAAGCCTTACTCTGTCTTTGGTTGAAGGAGAAGACGTGTGTGCTTAAGAGGTCCATTTCCTGCAAGGTTGTCCATGACTTTGCTCACATCACCTTTTGTGCTATTGATGGGAAATCTGACGATAGAGACGATGGACCACCTGGAGTGCTACTTTCCTGAGACTGTCACTCTTTAGCAGTCCGTCCTAGGCAAACCTGTGTTTTACATGTGCAGAGTGGGAACAAAAACAGGCTATGCAACTGAGGATTGATAAGCTGGAGAAGAGGGAAGACGAGACTTGCAGGTTAACAGGCAGAGCAACTCTGCTGTGGAGGATAGAAGCCTGATCCTGCGGTGTCACCCCAGTCCCCGCCCCGTCCTGAGGCTGCTCCTACAGTGTCACCCCGGTCCCCGCCTCCTCCTGAGCAGGCCTGAGAGTTGTGAGCAGGGGAATAGCCCAGGTAGGAAAGCTTCAGGAAGTGTGGATCTGTTGAATGGCACACACCTGGCAACTTAGTTGATACACGCATGCAAGATGATGGTGATGATTCAGGTGGAGGTGATGTGATGGTGATGAGCATCAGTATAATTGTAGTTCCTGTTCACTGGCCCGTCACTGTCTTCTAGGCGGTGAGCTGCATACTTGGTCTCCCCCCTCCCCTCTGGTCCCCTTCCCTTTTCCTCTTGGCAACTCCATGTGGTAGATAATATTATCTGCATTTATAGTTGATGTATTTGCCCATCTGGGGAAGACTTGGAGGTTTATGGTTCCAACCTGTTCTTGTCTGGTTGACTAAAGAATTTGAGTGCCTCTCAATGATCAGGTTCTTGGAATACAGAGATGAGTAAGACAGTAGTGCATAGACATAAAACAGGTTCTAGCGTGCTACCTGTTCCCCCTTTCACCCATCTGTCCACCCATTCAGTAGATATAAACTGAGTGCCCGACGTGAGCCAAGCATCGTGCAGGACAATGGAATCCTGGGTCTCTCTCTGATTGCACATCAGCTAATCTCTTCAACTGTGTTTGTCGGCTGGTAAATTGGGAGGACAAAAATACCCATCTCACTGAGTTATTGTGAGAATTTAGTACACTATGTAGCACTTAATTGAATTAGAGTCAATATTTGCTGCTGTTAGCAGGAATAGTGTAGATATTTGCATTGGAAGACTTGGACCCTGATGGGAGCGGATCTGTTGTCCTCTGCCTGCCCAGCCCTTTGTCCAGCCCCGGAGAAGGGTGTGCCCCTTCTTGCCAAGCTCCTACAGCAGGCCCAGGGCTATGGGCCATCTGAGCTCCTACAGGTCCAATACCATGCGTTGCCCTGCACCCTCCAGCCAGCTGTGCCAGAAAAGGGCGGATGGGCGTCCCTGTTGGCCAGGAGCCAACCACGGCAAGTGTTGGGGTTCAGAGGACAAAGGAGAGGGACATTTCAAGGAAGTTCCTACTTCCTCAGAACCAGCGTTCCTATCTCCCTCCCTCACATGATCTGTTGGGACATCCTTCATGTCCCAGTGTAAGCACGTCCCGGAAAAATGCCAGTGCTGATCTTGTGATGAAATTGTCTTTCGCTGTGAATTTACTGACTTGCTGAGCGCGTTGGGGTGGGGAGAGGAAGCCACAGAGCACGTTTCTGAGCAAGGTCAAGATAGTGTGTTCCTGCCCTTCACTGTTGGAAATGGAAGAGGACTTGGATCTGTATAATGGGAATCTTTGTCCCAAGGAAGTCCGTAAGGTTAAGTGAGACTTGTATATAATAATGCCTAACTGGTGTTTGTCTGCTGTAGCTTATTTTGTCTTCATTTTGTTCAGTAAAGTAGACGATTTTATTATCCTGCTCCCAGAGGCTGGGGGTAGGGGGAATTGAAGCGCAGAGGGCTCACGTGCTTGCCTATGGCCACACAGCCAGCAGATGGGGGAAGCAGCCTTCAAGCCCAGATCTGCCCGAATCCTAAGCCGATGTTCCGAACAGTTCAGCGGCAGGTTTTTTCTATGGAGGGACTGATAGTAAATATTTTTGGCCCTGTGGTCTAGAATTTGTTGTAGCCACTGGGCTCTAGCATTGTAACATAAAAGCAGCCCTACAGTAAACAACTGAGCAAGGCTATGTTTATTTAAAAAAAATACTTAATTTACAAAAACAGAGGGTTGGCCAGGTAGGGCTGTAGCTTGCCAGGCGCTGTGACAGAGCAAGGCCTTGGAATCCACCATGAGGGGTTAAGGAATCGATGCCTGCTAGCAGAAGGACAGTCTGTAGCCTCTTCAGAACATCTGCTTGTCACAGCAGCGTCACTTCTGCGGGCAATGATTATTAAAAAGGAAATGGGAGCCTGTGATTGATTGAAGGCGTGCAGAGGCAGCGAGCGGATTAAGTACCAGAGATCACCATTGGAAGGGTCTCCTCCGCGCAGCCTTCCTGAGCCAGGATAAGAATAGCCTGGGTGATTGATGACGCTCCCCGGAGCGCTTGCTTCTCTGGTTACTCTTCTGCCCCCTGGATTAGTTTGTCCTTAGCCACCCCCTTCTCCTACCCCAAAGAATTCAGACCTCTCCAGGCATGGGGGCCTGCGTCACCACTGTCGGCTCCTTCCCGACGTGCTCGGCATGCCCCTAGCCCCGGCGCCCCTGGCCTGCCCAGGGTGAGCTGAGGCTGAGAAGGCCCCGGAGGCTGGAGCACACTGGGGCTGCTCCAGACCTGTTTCTGGGGCAGCAGGTGCAGCCGTTGGCTGACACCAGGAGACATTCTTGAGGAGAGAGCAGACGGGCAGAAGGAGAGCAGGCCTCCCGCCCTCCTTGGCCTTGGCTTCCTCTGGAGGACACATTTGCTGTGAGGACACCCCAAGTGCTAATCCGCTCACCCAGGAGACCTCAGCGTGGGTCAGCATTTTCGTCACGGATTGGGCTCGGGCAGAGGCATCCCCCCGGTGCTGTCTGGCCGGCCCAGGTCAGCCGTAAATCACACAGGGAAGGCACTTCTTGGATACCACAGCTGCTGGGGACTCCGGAGGTGTCATTAATCAAGAGCTCACCCCATTTTACCTGTGCCTTCCCACGTGTGCACAGGTGCCTCTGGCGGCCTGGGGCAGGAACATGGCGGAGGTAAATTCAGCCAGGGCTGGACAGCAATGGCTGCTGCCTCTTTGTCAACTTATTACCTGAGATTTATGCATGATGCAGCCAGGTCTGCTCGGTGACACATTCTAATTTAATTAAATTTCTGTTGGATTGATGTCTGATCAATCAATAATGTTAATGTTTTTGCAATTTAGAGATTAAAGTATGGTCAAGCCATGGCAACCCCCATCCATTTACTTGAGAATATTCTTTGGGAGGAGGTGTGGCTACCTGCGTTCTCTCTTCCTTCCTCCTTTCCATATTTAAACATCTACCCACTGGCTAGGATGCGGAGCTGTGACAAGACGGAAATCAGCTTAGAACAGTCAGGACACTTAGGCTTGTCAGGGCACAGCTGCAGGTCCCCAAACCCGGAGTTTGTGGTTGCCTAGGGCTGGGGTGGTGCCCGAGCATTCTCATTTCTATTAAAGTCCAGGTGATGGTGGTCCCGCCTGAAGGGACCGGCTTGAAGACCCCGTGACTCCGAGGGCTGTGGCACAGGCTCTGGAGTCGCCTGTATGTTAACAGATGGCGTGTTACTTGATGTCTCGATGCCTCAGTTTGCCTATTCACAGGATCGCTGCAAGCAATAAGCTTCTGTAACACCTCCCAGACACCCAGTGCAGGAGCTGGAATGCACTAAGCACTCGGTTCGCAATTCTCTCCTTGTAGGGGAGAGTAAAGCAGCTGAGTTCCTGCCCACTTGCAACGTCCCACCTGCAGGGGTGCTGGGCAGTGTCAGGATGGTTCCATCCGTGACCAAGGCAGTGAGTGGCTATCACAAGGGCAGTTGATCTCAAGAGGTCAGAGAAGATCCCCTGATGAAACAGAACTGAAGTGGAAGGAGGTAGTGGAAGGAACCAGGCAGTGATGGGCCTCGTAGGCCTCCTTGGAGGACTTGGTAGTGTGTCGTCAGTATCCTGAACCGATGGGGAGGCTGCAGGACCAAGCCTGAATCTTGGAAAGGTCTTTGCATCTGCAGTTTGAGAGAAGGGCTTGGAGGGTCAGAGAGTGAATGCACTAGTAGTAGGCGCTGAACTGGCCAGCCCTTGAGCACAGCGATTCTGTCCCTCTCCCAGACTGGTAAAAGCCACAGGTCTGTGTCCATAAGGAACAGTGGAGCTGTCGATTTGGTGGCGGGGCAAGGAGAGGAAGCTCTCTTGAGTGCTGATGGATCTTAAATGACCCTGTCTGTGTCCCTTGAGAGAAAGGGACATGAAAGGTACCACATGGTGTGATACTTGAGGACTCCACAGCACTCAAACACCATCTTATCTTAAGTGTTTCGCTGTCGAATATCACATGCATTATTTAGCTACAGGATGTTTGCGGATCAACACATGCATTCAAAAAGTCCGGTGATATCCAGCTGGGTGAACGGAATCGGGCAGGTGAAAGTGCCCCCCTGAGGGGGATCCAGTTTCTGCCTTCAGGGTCTCCTGGGTTAGTGCAAGAGGCTGGCTCTAAGTCAGGATGATTGCTATTGTTATTATTACTACTGTTATTGGCCAGGATCCACCCAAGGTGCTTGAACGTTTTTCGTTATTCCTGTTAAAATACCCCACACCAGTCTTGAATGATGAAATAGGAGGAATGAAGTGACTGAGAGTAAGACAGCTTTGTGTCCACATTTTGTTAATGTGCATTCTTGCCCACTCAAATAGTGTTCAGAGCACATCTCCCAGCAGGCTCCAGGAGCCTCTCAGTTCCCTGTGCCAGGTGAGTCCAGAAGCAGTGAGGTCCAGAGGAACCTGAAACCCCGATGATTCTAGGTCTCACCAGAGAGAACAGAAGCTCCTGGCAGAGGGCTGGTCTCTAAAACAAGAACGAGTCCCGTGCCTTTGTACTTAGTCTGGCAAACTTGGAATCCCTGTCTGCAGATCAGATTCATTGTAGGGTCCACTCACTGAGCCCTTCATCCTGCACTGAAGGACTCGAACAGAAATCCCTTTCTGCCATGCCCAGGAGATCTGCAGGAAGATTTCATATTGGAAATGTGTCAGGCATAGTAAAAAGAGTGAGCGTTCACACTTGGAGTGTTCACACTTGGAGTGTTCACACTCTGACCTGTCTCGTGCGCTCCCTGCCCCCGCCTGCTGCCCCAGAGAGGCACCCCATCAAGCCCTTAATCTGCATTATTCCAGTACTCCCCATGGTTCCCATGGAGAAGGACCTGTGACAGCTCTCCCTCTGTTGGAGAGGAAACTGAAGGTCAGAGATGAAGTCATTTGCCAAGGCCCCACAGCGAGTGATGGTGAAACAGAGATGTACACACAGATCAGCCCTATTAAATAATAACGTGTATCTTCAAGGATGTTTTTAAGACCCACTCTGCCATTCTGATACTTAAAATGGGTAATGTGTTAGGCCCCATGGGATGCTTGCTAAGGACCTTCTTTGTGTTGACCCATTAGTCTCCTTTGGGATGTGGATTATTATCCAGCCACACTCACCTAACTTCTCCATACACTTGGCCACGTGGCTCCCTACTAAGATTTTGTCATCCACCCTTGAGGTCACTCCTCCGTTGTTTCCTTGAGTTCTGAACTAGCAGCCCTTTTTAAAAAGCGTGACTGAAGCCTTGGTGGGAAGTGGCTCCCATGACTTTGGTTCCTATCATGTCTACTACCTGTAATATTCTGCACTGGGATTTGCTGAAAATCAGGATCAGGGAGTCGTCTGCCTAGGGGACCCCACTTGGAACCTTCGGGAAACCTTGACAGCAGCTCCTGGGACCAATCGTCATTTCCAACTGCAGAACTGAAAGAATTTAGAGCAAAATTTTCAAAATTACAGCCGTGGACTGAACTCACTCTGCAGATAGTTAGTCTTTGGTGCATTACATGGTGTTTTTGAAAATTCGGAATTCCTTGCTAGTATTTAGAGATGGAGGCAATGCAAGTTTATCATGCAAGGTTCTGATTTCTGTTGAAAAATGTTAGGATTAGACAGCATTTTGCTGCATGCTTTCTTGGCTACGATGGCTTGCGTGGGCCTTAGCTGGGGTCCCTGTCCCCTGAGTCCTTTCCTGTAGCCACCTCTGCGCCCACTTGACTCGCGTCTTTGCCTGCCTCCTCTCTGAACACATCTGCACACTGTCCGGGTGTATGCTTGATCCTTGCCAGTCTGAAAACCTTGTTCCTCCGGGGGGAGGGTGGAAGGGAAGCAACATGAGAGGGGAGGACTTCTGCTTTCGTGCTGTCATCTGGTGGTGTTGCATCACCTGCTCCCAATCCCTTCCTTTTCCTTCTAACTCCAAACATAGCTCGGAAGACCCTTCTCAGCCTGTGCGCTTTTTGCAAGGCTCAGCTCTTGCTAGGCTTTTGTGTCCTAACAGTTCTTAAAGAAGTAAAGTCGCTGTGCATTTGTTTCAGGGTGGGAGCAACACACCTGCAAAAAAACAATTAGAACTTCAACCACATTTCAGTTTGTGTAAAGAGATAAAAATGTTAAGGTAGTACAGGGAAAAACTTGGATACATTTTGCCAACCCAGGTGTCGAATGTGACTGCCTCTTCTGGCCAAGCAGGAAGGCCAAGCAAGGTTTGACCTAAGGATCAGATGTCAGTCTCGGCCCTAAGAAAAACCTTAAGAGTACTCAATTCCTGGTTCCATAGTACTCCGACTCCGAGAATGTACCTGCAGTGGTAGCTGGGGAAGGTTGATGCTATCTACAAGGCTGGTTTGCAATAGTTCCTATGAAGCATAGAGTATTCAAATCGAATTGTCATTGGATGTTAATGACATTTGCTCCTGCTCTCTCAGAACAGAGCTGGAAGGAAGGCTTTCAGGGTGTCAAGATAAGTTGGCATTTAACTAGAGCGGCAAGAATGATCTTATTAAAATGTAAATCGGATCTTATCATTGCTCTTACTTAGAAGTGTGCAGTATCTTCTACCTATAGATTAAAGCTCAACTCCTACCGCGGCCTTGACAGTCCTGGTTACTTTTCCAAGCCCACTTCTGCCTTGCTGTCTTCTTTCCAACTACATGAACTTGATCTCTGTGCCTCAGACGTGACATGCTCATTCCTGTCTCAGGCCTGTATGGGTGTTTGTTTTCTGTGCCGAGTGGTTTTCTTTGCAGACACGGTTGGGCCACCACTCATGGCATGGGAAACTCTCATCAACTGAAACATCCCTTCCTTATGGAGGGTCTTCTTTGCGGACCCTGCGTGAAATAGCCCCCACCTCTACCACCATGAGCAATCCCTCAAAACACACTTCTGACCTACTTGCTCTTAGTCTGTCTCCCCGGTAAAAATAGAACTTCATAGAGGTGAGTTATTGGTCTATCTTGTTCCCTGATCTACGCCTCACTCCTAGCATCCTGCCTGGCATTTAGTAGATGCTCATTAAGTGTATGTGTGTAGATCCAAAAGCAAGTTAGCACGGATAACGAGAGGAATGAAGTTTTAGTATAGTCAGAATGGGAGAAATTCTCACTGTGCTCGTGTGTGTGTGTGTGTGTGTGTGTGTGCGCACGCGCACGTGTGCACCTAAATACTCAAGACAAGGAGTGAGTCTGGAGAAGATAGCAGAGGCTAGACCAGGAGGGAATTACTAGCTAGAATGAACTGTGTAGACGTTAAATGCAGAGCCATGGGTAGGATTTCTCAACTCACAGCATAGCTGTTCACATTGAGGCCTGGTGCTCCAGTCTTATCTGCTGTCACCTTGGGGCCTTGAGTCAGTTACTCTGTTGGGTTGGACCTCACTTTGCTCTCATTAAATGGGAATCATCATGGTGCCTCCCTGGTAGCATGATTGGGAATAAATGAAACGGGCACAGAGAATGTTGTTTTTGCCTACTGCCTGGTGCTAAAGGTTAACCATTGCTGCTATTATTAGCATTACTACTTTGCCAGAACTGAGGTGGGACGGAGAATTTCTGTGGAGACAGTTGCTGATATTCCTGGACTGGTGAGGACGGCAGGGAGTGGAGAGATTCCACTGCTGTTTGGTTATACAGAACGCAGAGCCTCCACTTGGAGCGAGGTTTCTTGGAAACAGTGACAGGTGCCTTTTTAGAAACTGGAGCAACATTAGAAACATTGGGCTCTGGTCCTGTGTCCTCCAATCTCTTAATAGACAGAACTGGAAAAAAGCTAGGAAAAAGCGTGTAGGCCTGGTTTTACAGAGAAGTTCGTGGGGCAAAGATAGGAAGATGGCTTACCAACAGTCCTTGCCATTGTCCTGGACTTCGGTCAGACGAACAGCACAGTTGGAAGTGCGCTCTCTGCTTTCTCCAAATACTGCTTCTCCCCAAATAGAGCCTCTGACACAGCCTGCTCTGCTCTGCAACCTGGTCTGCTTTGTCCTGGAGCTTTGACTAAACCACATCTCCCAGCCTCCTTTGGAGCTAGATGTGCCCTGTGACCACCATCAGGACAGCAGAAAAGAGCAGTGGAAAGGCGCCTTGGGGCCTGGTGCATGAGACCCCAGGTGTCCTATTGGCTGAGCTCGGATGGTTCCAAGAGCCTGAAGGCGTAAGGGAGCCACAAGGTGGAAGGAGTGCAGGTCCCTGGGCCTTCCTTGGAGGAGCTGCCCGAGAAAGAAAGCTAAGTAGAAACACCCCCATTGGACTGTTGGTTGAGAGATGAATTTACAGTTAGGCTGCTGAATTTGAGGGCTGTTGGAGCTGCTAAGCTACCTTAACTAAATACACCACCCTAAGAAAGTATCAGTCAGGTGCCCTAGCACAACACCTTTTGGCTATTTGTATTCAAAAAATGATGAATAACAGTAAACAGGTAAAAAAAATATAAGCCCTAATTCTCCCAAGAGCCACTGAAATCATGAGTCAAACTTGTTATAAAGACAGCAAATCGAACTTTGCTCAAGTTCATGAATGGTGTCAAAGCCAGTGTTACTGACCCCCATTTCCACACCCCCGTTTCCAGTGTGTGTCTGAGTGTGTCAGGAGCAGGCAGCCAGGGAGACAGAAATGACGGCAAATGTGAAGAGCTAAAGAGAAAAAGGAAGGAAAATGTATTACTGTATTGAAATTAATCGCATAAATGTCAGCAATAAAGAACTAGAAAATGTGAGGTGGGGAGAAGTAGGATATCAGAAAAAGAAAATTTATTTTTCAAAGGGCTTGGAGGGTGGATCCCATAAACAGCACTGTTCCGGGGGAACTTCAATCAAGATCAAAATTGATTTTTTTAAAGGACGGGTTGAACCCAAAGATCATTTGGAAGAATCCATAAGCAGAAGAGCCAATAAAAACTTAATTGATAAGGAGAGGGATTTAAATCAGCCCTAGTTGATGAGGGAAGCGAAGAGTTTACTGGCCTACTGTATTGGGTCCTGTCGTGGGTATGGAGAGATACTATTGTGGAGATGAGCAGTTCTTCATGGAATAGATCCTCTGTGAGAATGTGGTGTTTTGGGAAGGTGACATTTCCATTTAGGCAAGAGGATTACAGATCATTGACTTGTCCTCATAGTGTTGGGAAAATTGGTTATCTACATTAGTTTTATAAAAAGAAATATGCGAGATGTTTTGAACCTTGGAAGATCTAAGTATAATGCCCAATGTTAGAGAAAAAAAAATACTAGTTGTAAAATGCTAAAACATTTTCATAGTAAAAACACAAAGTATAAAACAGAAATGATAAACTGAAACAAATATTTGCAGCACTTGGATAATCAATGTTAATATCCAGCTTATGTAAAGCTCTCTTTTTGGGTAATAATAAAAATATTAAAATCCATATTAAAATTGACAAACAAGTAAGAGCCTTTTTGGAGGCCAACATGGCCAAAAGTCTATGAAACATTAGAAAAGCATATATCCACTGACTCAGCAAATATGCTTCCTTGATTGTCAAGATGAAAATCTGAGAACTCAGACATGGCTGAGGGTGTTCTTTGTGCTATTGGGGAAAAGAATAAAAATAGGCAGGAATCTATTGAAATGAAGAGCCAGGGAAAGAGACTTCGCCTTACAGGTATTCAGATCTACTGTGAAGCATAGGGCAGGAAAGAATACGGTTACTGTTGTGGGCAAGACAACGTAAGAGAAGTGACAATGCCGAGGCAGTATCTGCTGTGTCGTGGAGTATCCTATGGGACGCAGGTGCCCTGAGGATGACTTTAACAATGTGCGCTTCACTGTAGTATCCCAGCCCTTAGAATGCTGCCTAGCATAGTAGGTGGGAAGAGGCGGCAGAAGCACATAAGCAAACTCCAGAAGTTCATGCAAAAATGGGGAAGTTTATTGTAGTGCAAAGAAATATTTGAAATCCATGCCATGGTTTTTTATAGCTTACATTTTCCATTGACTGGAGACCCCTCATCTATGCCAAAATGGTATTGGGATGTCTCCCATCTTTTATGATTTTTCTTAAAGTGTTAGAACCATGAATTTTATACCAGACAAAGCTAGTTGAATCAGCTCTTTGACTGACAGATCTGAGTTTTCTGCCCTAAACATTTGAAAGAAGAATGATAACCGATTTGTAGATTGAGCACATGAAAAACTCGTGGCTCCATAGATGTTGGCTGCCGTTTAAGATGTTCTGCATTTATGTTCTTGCTAGTCAAGCTGGAAAAGAAGAAAGAAGTAGCATATGTTTAAATGTTTTTTAAAAGGACATCTTTTCCTGCATTATCTTGTAACTTCTACAGTATCTCCACAAAATCTCCATACAGTGAGACGTCTGTGGGGAGACATGGCCCCAGTGACTCTAAGCTAAGACAATGCCCAAGAGAGGAGAGGGCTAAAACTCTCTCCTTTGACCTTTGACGAACGTCAAGGGTCACACATGATCCTTCCTGGTATTTTTTTTTTAACCAGTGCACTAAAAATAACAGAATGACAAGTACCCAAATACCAAAAGCACACCTGTTATTTTTATAATTAACACAACTTTTTTTATGAAAAAGGCAATTTATGTTGAAATTTGGAGAATTTCACAATGTGAATTACACAAAGAAGAATAGAATTTCATCTCTCCCTTCCCCTCGAGCTGGCCATGATGAATATTTTGGTTAATGGGGTCAAGTCAGATGAGCATCTGTGTTGTAAGCCTGTTTTTCACATCATCGTCAGCTGTAAATATTTTCCTTTGCTGTTCAGTAATCAAAAGCATATACAAACATGGTCCCTCGTGAAACACTCACTCCAGTGTCTCTGAGGACAAAGTGGTTTCTGTCGTGGGCAGAGCAGTCTCTGCTGGAGACGGTGTGCAATAGAACAATCTGCTTGCCCTCGTTCATTCCCAAGATGCCTGGAGAGACATAGACCCATCCTCGGAACATGAGTCACAGAAATGGCGTGTGCATCCCTCATCTTGTCTGATGGCTGCTTGAGAGGTTCTGGGGAGAGAAGTGAGGAGGAAGTCAAGCTCTTTGTCTGCTATTTAGCTGGTCACACACACACACACACACACACACAATTACACATACTGAAGTTTAATGATACTCTCTGAATGGTGGGATAATGGCTGATCATTACTTTCTCCTGTTTGATAGACCATAGTTTTAAAAAAAGTCTAACGAGCAATTGAGGGAAAGATAAGGATGATTATGAGTTTCTTTAAAACTATAAAAATATCTTGCGGTAGACCATTTGGGATAACAAATGATACGGCCTTTGATGTACACCAGAGCCGCTCTCTTGTTTGTACTATGGGAGGAAGCCATGGACCAGGCTAGTTCTGATGGGCAGGGTCATTTCCGGTCCTGTGCAAAGACACAGCGACCTTCTTGGGACGCCTTGACCACTCTGGAGTAAGCATCCCAGCAGAGCATATTAAGCGTGGTCCTCCTCTGAGGTGGTCAGAATACCTGGTATAAGCTCACTATTGCGTGTTCTGCCATGCCTTCCTGGGGCCCCATTACCTGTGTCTCTATTTCTGGGGTAAGGACATATACAAGTATATATACACATATATAATTTAGTGGATGGCTGGCTTATCAAGTATATTGGTTTTCATAGCTCCACTATTGTCAGCATCATTTCAGATTGGATTTACTGCTGACATGGTTGCATGAAAAAATACTGACATTTTTGAGTATTGTACTTGACATTTTTAGTATTGTTATTAGTCATTTCATTCCATGTAGTAGTATCACTGTCCAAGTAGGATTGTGCTCAAAAAATATCCAAGGGCTGCTTGATTCTGAAGAGATGCTTGGGAGAGAAGCCATGTCAACTTATGGTGCAAACTGCAGGCCACACTTGTTGCACAGAGAATTTCCTGCAGAGCTGTTAGGAAATTTCATGGAGAGAGTGGCCCCTTTCAACCTCATCCTCATCGACAAAGTGCACATTCGATCCTAAGCAGATTTTCTCCCTGATGGTAGCCATCATACCTACTGATCTTAGTAAGTCCCTGCAAGGTTACATTTGACACAGATATCTTTGAATCCTTCACAGAGTCACCAAGGCAAATAGAAGCTACAAGCTGTGTGCATAGGGAGAAATCAACAAAATATATTCTAGCATGCTGCAAGGGACCAGCGTACATTTGCATATACACAGAGTAATTACCTATTCAGAGCTGAATTTTTAGCAAAATGTCTCATGAAGAAGAGACTCCAGCAACAGGTGTCCCACAGCGAGCTAAAACCTGAGTTAGTAGTTGGCAGGGAGCTGGCTGTCAGAGTGTGAAGCCGTGGGCAGGCACGTGCTGATGTCCCGGGCAGAGGGCACTTGCTCAGCAGAGGGGCCGTCTGTCACCTGTTGCCTATCTTAGGATGGCAAAGACAGCGTTCTCCAGTTGTTGACCTAGAAGCTGCTCTTTGTCCTGAGCCCTGAGCGCAGTATAAAGTTGAGAGTTCTGAGATGATCATTATTCGGCTTTCCAGTGTAGTGCCCTGCAGTGAGCCTTGCTTGAATGCATGGGGAGTCCTCTGGAATACACAGGCCCTTCGTGTCCTCATTCGTTTGACCCTTTGAGAAGGAGATGTGTTTATTTTCGGTTGGATTGCTGTCAAAACAGAACGGATATATTTCTATCGATAAAACACCGCTTGGACAATTTGTCCCTCGAGATAAATGGCCTTCTCCATAGAGGCTTTAAGCAGGGGCCGAAATGGGAGTGAGTGGAAGAGAGTTGAATGATTAGATTGTTCTCCGTAAATCCTGCACCAAGGGCTTCCACAGAGGATGAGTTCCAGGCCTGCACGGTGGCGCAGGAGGCTCGGTGCAGGGTGGACACGGCTGTGCCCTGGGCAGGGATGAGCAGTAAGCAGACTGCAGATGACTCGGACATAGAGAGCACTTACATCCCTGTTTGTCATGTATGATTTGTCTCGCTCAGCAAAGGAATGCCTATATTAATTCGCTTTTATTGCTAAACATACAGTACTGATGGCACTAACAGGAGAAATCTTCACCTATTTGATTTGAAATCAATTTTCAATGTAAATATATTTGTGTCTCATTTATGACAGGGAGTGAGAAGGAAACCCACCCCCATTAAAGTTTTTGGTGGAAAAAGAAACAGGCTGTGTTCCGGTACATGTGAAAATGCTTCTTGTGGTACGTTGGCTGGAGTGTCAGAGGGTATGAAGGTGTCCCCTCACTGCCGTCTGTGCCCCTGTCCCTCTCCTCACCTGAGATGTCGTAGCACTCGCCACGCGTGAGCACTAATGGCCTGGATTTGGAGCCACCCAGGCCAGGGGTCATGTTTTTAGTCTGTATTTTGTCTTCAGCATCTAACAGGTCATGGTGTTCGATAAAGCAAAACAAGCATGCTTTTTTACAGTCAATGTTAGTTTTTGACCACAAGCAGACACCTCTGAGCTGCTCATACATACTAAGCTTTCATCTTGGAATACACCAGGATTCCTCTTGGAAGCCACGAATTCATAGGCAGCATTTTCGGAAACATTTGCGAGTTGGCCGCTAGGAGAAATAGGAGAGGCTGGTGCTGTGGTATAGCAGGTAAAACCACCACCTGTGGTGCCAGCATCTCAAATGGGCGCCAGTTCACGTCCTGGCTGTTCCACTTCGAACCCAGCTCTGGTATGGCCTGGAATAGCAGTAGAAGATGGACCAAGTCCTTGGGCCCCTGCACCTGCATGGGAAGACCCGGAGGAGGCTCCTGGCTTCGGATCAGTGCAGCTCCGACCATTGTGGCTGTCTGGGGAGTGAACCAGCGATGGTAGACCTCTCTCTGTTTCTCTCTTCTCTCTCTCGGCCTCTCAGGAACTTTGCCTTTCAAATAAAATAAATAAATAAGAAATAAGAGACTTGGGGAACTGAAGGAGTAGCGGAAGTTCTGGCAGATCAGTGCTATGGAGAAGGAGACCGCTGCTTTGCATAGCGGGGCTGGCCTGAAGACAGCCTGCCCTGCTGAGTTGAAGAAACTCTGAGAATCCACTCTCAGAGAGGTGTTTTAAGGACCCAGCATGTAGGTTTCTGGCCTGTAGTGAATTTATACCCAAGCTTGATATTTTGTTTTGTTGTTGTTGTTGTTGTTGTTTTTTAATCAAAGAGCATTTTCCAAGAGAAAGACGCTGAGTGATTGTTCTAGTAATGTAAACTCTTTGGCATCCTTGAATACCTAATAAATGCTCTTTTTCTCATTCTTTGTGACACCACATTGAGCGGGTTTGGGGACTGTCTATGACAAGCCATCAGAGCCAATACTGGAAGTCCCCGAATTAGGCATACCAGGTCTTGATGTCTTCTCTTAGCACAACCTTCTGTGGGCTCTTTAGGGACCTCCTCTTAGCCATCCTTTCACCCTGAAGCCATGTCACATCTGTTCATTCCCTGTAGATTATCCAGTGTTGGAACTGTGGCACCAAGGGCTTATGGGCCATGGGCTCTGGATCCAGAGACATAGCCTCTTGGTAGGCAATGCCTTCCTAGTGTCTTGTCTTGAGCAATTATTTAATTTCTTAGAGTCTCTGTCTTGATCTGTAAAATGAGCACAAATAATAGATTAAACCTGAGGACGCCTATGAAAATTGAATGAATCATTTTCAATTATCTTTATATATAGAAGATCAATTTAGTATAAAGATTTCAACAGTTTACACTTTGTGTTTCTGTGTGAATGCAAAGTACTATTTGAGTACTAGTTATACCATTGATTCACATAATACAACACATTAAGGACAGAGATCCTACATGGGGAGTAAGTGCACAGTGACTCCCGTTGTTGATTTAACAGTTGACACTCTTGTTTATGGCGTCAGTAATCACCCGAGGCTCTTGTCATGAGTTGCCAAGGCTATGGAAGCCTTTTGAGTTCGCCAACTCCAATCTTTAGACAAGGTCATAGTCAAAGTGGAAGTTCTCTCCTCCCGTCAGAGAAAGGTACCTCCTTCTTTGATGGCCTGTTCTTTCTACTGGGATCTCACTCACAGAGATCTTTCATTTAGGTCTTTTTCTTCTTGATGTGAATGGGATGGGAGAGGGAGTGGGAGATGGGAGGGTTACAGGTGGGAGGGAAGTTATGGGGGGCGGGGAAAGCCACTGTAATCCAAAAGCTGTACTTTGGAAATTTATATTTATTAAATAAAAGTTAAAAAAACACTTCAAAAAAAAAATGGGACGAAGGGGGCTGATGTTGTGGTGCAGCGAGTTAAGCTGCTGCCTGCAATACCAGCATCCCATATGAGCAGCAGAAGATGGCCTAAGCACTTGTGCCCCTGCAGCCCACATGGGAGACCCAGATGGAGTTCCAGACTCCTGTCTTTGGCCTGACCCAGCCCTGGCCATTGCAGCCATTTGGGGAAGTGAACCAGTAGATGGAAGCTCGCTTTCTCTCTCTCTCTGTAACTGTGCCTTTCAAATAAATATTTTTTTAAAAAAAGAGAATTCAATGAAATGGCACATGCTACATTTTCTTAAGGTTGCAGTTGGTATGTTTTACCATCTCACCGTATTTGGCTGCCCTAATTATAGTGAGTTGTTATGACTTAATATTGCGACTCTTAGGATGGAAGGTAATCAGAGAAACCGTTCTTTCCCAGGGAGCTAGGTGGTGAATGTTTTCAGGCTGCATTCAATGTCTTTAATTCATAAAGATCGGCATAAGATTTCCAGCCTTTGAGAAGAGAATACTGGTTTTGTTCTGAGGGTCTGTTGGAGCAGATCCCTAACAAATATGGGCCGAGCGCGTGAGTGAGCACGAACAGCACTGGTTTCACTACTGGTGCCGTTCAGTGGACTCTCAAGATAGCTGCTAAATTCACTTGAAGGTGACCAGTCCAGAAGTGCTTCCTGCAGGAAACATTTGGAATAAGGAATGCAACACATTAATTATTTTTCTCTCTTCCAATCTCCTAATAAAATTCACCTCTCCCAGTTTCTTTTCTGGCTATTTGGTTTTTTGTTACATGGAATTCTTAGGTGATGTGCCAATAAGTAGTGTATGAATACTTAATGACAGGGGATGAATTATACATGGCATGGAATTTATGTTACTTCCTTGCTGATGGCAGAATAGCCCTTTATCTTCCATCCAGACATATAGGAGTCAGTAGGTGAGAAAGTATCCTGGTTGATAAATTTAAAAGTTGTTACCGGATGCCATCTTGGGTTACATGGAACCCAATACTGTGTGGCAGAGAGGGAAGAGTGTAACCAGGAAGCATGGAGAATACGATGCGGGTGGGAGAGAGATGGGGATGGTCCCCAAGGGCCCAATAGTGCTAGAGTGAGGAACTCGGAGTGGAGACAGATAAAGGCGTGGGTGGGAGCTGCAGTTAGCACTTACTCACTGTGACTGAACACCCCTCATCACCAAGGTCTGGAAATGGTTCCTAGTGTTGTGACATCAAGGAGAAGTGATTGAATCCCATTACCTAGGAAAGGAACATCCGTATCATTCCTCCATCCCCAAGCCATTTGTCAATAGCTTGCTCTGTTACATACAGCAAACTCTGATCAGGAGAGGTAACAGATAAATGTCTACCCCACGGAGGTTTAATGCAAAGCTTCCCATGGCTCGGGCAGCCTTCCTGAGTGACTCTTCTCCAAGAGCTGATTCTGGAACACAGGTTGTTTCCATCCTGTGACTCTGCTGTCTGCTCTCTGTGGTTCTTAGGTGCCCCCAGGAGCTAATGCCCATTTCAGCCAACTGGAGGAGGCATTAGGGGAGGTTTGAATGGCCTGGGTCTGAAAGCAGAGTGCCTCAACACTTGCCCCGTTCCTTTGGCTACGACGTATTTGCAAGACCAGGCCCACTAGAAAGGAGCTGAGAAATGTGGTCTACTTTCCCAGGAGAAGAAGCAACAACTGATCACTGTGATCAGTGAGCAATTTCTGCCACAGTTCTCAAATCAATTGAAGAAAGATGGACTGAGAATCAGATAGGGTAAATATTACTGCAGAAATGCCATTTTACATTGTTGGCAAGCTCCTGTTAAAAAATGCCTGTTAGAGTTTTGTGTCTGCATACAAATAATGGAAATACCAGTTGGAAATACTCTTAATTTTTGGGAGGTGTTTTGGTAATAGTTCTTCAATTTTATTCATGTTAATATGGATTCTCCTTAAATTGTGTATATATAACAAGGTATAAAAGTAATAAGTGCATCATTATTGAACTTCTAGGTAACATATAGTACAATGTAATGAATGTTTATTTTATATCCACTTTTCTTTCACGTACAATACTTATTGCTGCAGAAGTCAGCTAACATTCCCGTAAAGGGACAGAGAGTAAGGGCTTTGGGCTTTGCAGGCCATGATGCCTCCATCGCCCCCTTGATAACCACAGAGGATTGGTCCCAAGACCCACATTCCAATTCCCAAATCCTCCGTTGCTTACGTTCCTTCCTTAAATACAACGTTGTCATGTTTGCATGTAACCTATATTCCCACAGTATACAGGAGTACTTCAACAAGCTTGTGAAAAATTCCTATCATGAAAAACTGTACATGGATTTCAGTTAACTTTTTGCACCAAAATACCTTTTAATTGCATTTTTCCAGGAACTGTTCCAGGTACCCTGATACTTAAAGTCATCAATATTATAGAAGCCATTGTTAGTCTGTAGATTGTATTCTTTGGGGAGAAATGACAAGAAACAAGTTTGTGCCTGTTCAGTGCAGCCACAATTTTGTTTGAAATTTTTCTATCCGTGGTAGGTTGAATCAAGGGACGTGGGACCCATGGGTATGGATGACCAAGGGTATCTGGTCCTTTTTTGCACAAAAGCAGCCATGGACAACATGTGAACAAACAAGAGTGATTGCATTCTAGTACAAAGGGGCAAGATGTGGGATTTTCCGACCAGTAGTGTGTGATAGATATGAAGTAACAGATGCAAAGCACTGAGAGGTGGTACACGCGTGCAGCCATCAGCCAGTATTAATTTGCTCTATTCAGCTTGAATTAAATACTGTTATTTGGCCTCTGAGCATTCCAACCTCATTGGCTCCATGTTCTGAAAAGCATAGAAAACTCTAGAAATTCTAAAAACATATCAAAGTTTAGAGAACTCAAGGGATATTTTCACTTTGTACATAATTTCCTCCTATTTTTAGACAAATTGTTTTCAGTGAGCCTATTTTACTATTGTCATAAAGATGGGTTGAATGTATGTATTTCACTTTTTTTGCTGACTCAGAAGTATGCTTCTTTTTAATCCCAAACATGTACATTATTTGCATTTTTCAGTCACCAGCTGCAGTTATGTTTCGGGATTGTAGCTTGAACCACAAAATACCATTGAAAGAGTTGAGGCAAAGCCTAAAATGTTTCGAGGAAGGCAAGGTCACCACTTCCTCTTTTGACAATTTCGCTGACGGGCCGTTGATCGCCGGGAAGGAGAGTGAGTTTCAGGAGCTGCCTTGGATCCCTTTTGCACAGCCCTGTGCTGTCGCCCTTGTGTGCGTTCCTATTTGCAAGGGTACATATGCAGGGAGACAGTCGCCACTTAACATTGTCAGCAAATGACTATGTGAGTTATGTAGGCTTCCTTCCCCCGGTGGGGGTTTGCGCTATGCCAGGCACAGTCAACAAACCCACGCTAAACTTCGCTGGAGGGATCCAGCTCGCCCAAAGTGGTAGGCAGTGTTGGACAGGCAAGGCTGCCTCCTTCCTTACAGGTTCTTGGGATGTGGTTGCCCTGCTAGGATTGCAATGTGGAGACACATTCCATGAGAGGTGAGGGCTGCTACAGCACAGGTGAGAGATTACCTTGCGTTGGCTGATAGGATTAACCTAAATTAACCCTATGCCGCCTCCTGTGCACATTAGCATGAGGAAAAGAGACGTCAGTGTCTGTTGTCTGCCTTGGTAAGGAGCAGAGTTGGTCATCTGGCTCTTTTCTCATTGACTGCCTGCTGCCTGGTGCTTTCGCAAAATAGAAACATGCAAAACTGGGCCGTGTGTCTGTGTTTTATTTTTTATCAGCTCTGGTTTCTCTCTTAATTTCTCCACGGGCCCTTCTTCTGGTGACTTTCTGTCTACCCACATGTCACTCAAATATCACCCTTTTTTTGTAAACTAGGAATAAAACAGCTGGACAACGTAACAGCCTTAGAAAAAGCACATTTTTGCACTGCAATGTTTGGACTGGAGGACAATTGCAGACATCGTTGGCTAATATCTTCTTCAGGGATTCGGCAAAGCCTTCGCTAGATGCCGTCAGGCTGGGAAAGGCCTTCCTGTTATTTGAATCAGTTTACAGCAACTCATGAATTAAAGCTCACACCCGAAGGGGTATTTTCAGCTTAATGGAAACAATTTGTCTGAGACGTGGAGTTCTTCACCACAGTCCACACTGATAGACAGTCCTACAGCGCAGGTACAGTATATGAGAACCTGTTCCTGGCAAGTCAGTGTTTGTTAAAAAATAAAGCCAATCGAACACAGGGTCTCATAAGGAAATGTAGTGACTCCCAGCTGTATAAGTTGGACTAAAACCAAGTCTGTAAGAACGCAAGTGGGGTGTTTGTTTCTACATAGCACACTCCTGGTCTGCCGCAGGTTCACTCGGGGAGGTGATGGTTGAATGGCAGGGAGAGCCGATGGTAGTGGGAAGTCCCGTTCTCCTCACTGATGGCTCTGTGACAGAGGAATGCTGTGGGTGCAGGGCTGTGTGTTTCCCCCAGGGCTTTCAGAGTTGTGCACGAGAACCACGATTGTTCAGGCTGTGACAATACATCTTGAACTATTTGCAACAGAGGTGTCTGCCCACCTTACGAAAGAACATGGAAGCGTCATAGCAAGTCAAAAGCCCATAAGCTGCCATGACCACCGTGAAGTTCTCTGGGATGAGAAACTGGAAAAAGGTTAAAGTCTAATCTTGGACTTCTAGAGAGATTTCCAGAAGATCAGAGTCGGGACAGTCTGGGTGTTAGTGAAGAAGGGAGCTTCGAATTGAGCTGGTTCAGTGACTGCTGTCTGGGTCTTGGAGCCCAGAGTAACTTCTTGGGTGTCACTGGGTGGGAGGGTGGGAGCATGCACCGTGCCTCCACCCAGCGTTTCTCCCACCTCAGTCTGAGGCTGTCACGTCCTGCCTTGCACATAGTAATTGCTTAATAAACATTTGCTGTATGCTTGAGTAAAGAGGTGGAATTTTAATTCCTGCAGAATGAGGAGAGGCTGGAAGGAGAGCTCAGAAAGTGGAGTGGAGAAAATAGAATCCCTTTCCAGGCCAAGGCTGTCTGAGAAGTTGGGTGTCTGGCTGAGAAAATCACGAGGCAGGATCACAGCATCTCGCCTGTGGCCGGGGCAGAGTGCCCTCGGGGTTATGTGTTTGGGAGGCCACGCTCTTGGCCAGGCTGTTCTCTGATGTTCAGGGGACCCGGGCTGCCCATAGGCCCTGCCCAGCCACAGTGTACAGTAGCCATGAATTTGGAGACAGGAATGAGATACTACTGCTTGCCTTATGTAAAATAAAATCCCTGCACTGTCCTCAATAAACTATTCATGTGTTTCATTTTTTTTTTCTCTTTTGGAATGGATAGAAAAGCTGAAGTTGACATGGCACAGCGTGCTTTACATCAGCCTGTTGGACTCTAGAGTTTTCCTGTCGGATGATGCATGAAGCTGTACTCAGTTTGCCGCGTTCAGAGCAGTGAGCCCTAGATGTCCCAGTGGCCAGCTCTGTCCCGCACGGTCCCGTGACACTTCCATCCCTGCTGTGAACCAGCCCTGAGGTGGCTTGGTATGGCTTGGGCTGTTGTACAGAGAACTTGCGTGTCCTTCTGTGAGACAGGAATCCCTGCTGGGGGCGTTCTTCCTCTCTGGCAGCCCCCCCCCCCCCGCTTGCTTGTCAGGGCAGAGCTGCAAGGGGGCTGCTGTTGGCTCCGTCTCCCTGTGTGTCCCCTGCGAGTGGGTCACCAGCTGTCACTTGCTCTGCCGTAATTCTGAAGTTTTTTTTTCCCCTCTCTAAACATAAGCCAACCTATTTGGTAAAAAATGTGACCCTGTTCTAGCCACAGCCTCACCATAGACAACCACTGCTGTCGCTGGGTGCATTTCCAATGAGTATTGCTGTGTGCATGTATAGGAACTGCTCCGTGCATATCATTCTCCGTCTACCCTGTTTAGGACATAGAGCCTTTCCGTCCACTACAGGGAAACTTGCTAAGCCCTTCTGTTTCAGAAATGTAGCTGTCAGAGGTACTGGAACATGCCTGTGAATCGCTTTAATTCAAAACATGACTCTAACTTTTCAAATATTTTCAAGCCTTTATGTCTTCAGCTATCTTAAGACTATTGGTTAGGCATAGGGTGAGTATGTAACGTATCACCCAAGTGGGCTAATTATAGAGGTGAAAGTGTGCTATTAATAACGCCAGGACAGCAGGTGCACCTGGGGCCGATGGGGCAAACCCAGAGGAGGACACGCAGCTAGGCGAGGCAGGGCCAAACTCCTCAGGAGAGCCTTAGAGGCAGGTAGCTGCTCACAGGGATCACGGAACCGGACCTCTTGGATTCCCAGTCTCGTGCTCTGGAACCCAAAGCCAGAGGTTCTGTGGAGCTGCCTAAATATCCTGGAGACACAGACCCCCTTGTATTTATCAAAGTGAGATAAAAGAACTCAGCCCTCCTCACTCCCTCCCACCTCTCTCTCCCACACCTCCCCCCCCCGCCTTCCCTCTTTCTGTCTCCCCCCCCCCATTTCCATCTCGCATTGAACCCTAAGCTAGGTTCCTGACATTGTGTGGGAGGGCATTGTCTGAAGACAGGCTTCTGGGATTAAATACCCCTTTAATGGGAGTCGGTGTCTGATGTATTGTTTTTATTAAGGATGGTCTGCTCCAGAGAATGGCCTTGTATGCCTGCATTAATGTCTTAGAAGGCTGAAAGCTGATTTGAAATAACATCTGTAATACAGCACAATCAAAACCATTGAAGAGCAGTTAGGGTAACAAAAGGGCCTCAGGGAATGGGAACGTTTCAAAACCACCTCCTGGCTCAGATGGGGCTGGGGGCATGGGGTGGAGACTGGTAGCGGCCGCCCATCAGTCTGCAGGGAGAGACCATCTACAGTCTCCTCCTCTCACCTCCCAACTCTGCGGGAGCGCAGTGCGCTGTGAAATCCAGCAAGGGCCCCCAGTGGCCCCGGAGCGGAGGGTGGGGAGCCCTGGGGAACGAGGGGCCTCTCCTCTGGCCCGTGGGCCATATAAGACCCGTGAAATCCTTCAGTCTGTTCCTGCCAAGGCAGCCTCCAGCAGGGCTTGAAATTCAATAAATCTGTATCAGGCTAGTTTTTCAGTTGATAATTTTCTATGGCCCACGCATGATGCTATAAATATCTGAGCGGCCCTCGGCAGACAAGCCTCCCCGTCCCCGTGTTAGTCCACAGGCACTGGGCTTAGCCCTGCAGGGGTCTTCAGTCCTGGCTCAGCAGTGTGTTTGTTCCGTGTCTTTGACCTGCTGATTTCCTAAACCTTGGCGTCCTCATCTGTATACAGAGTTGCTTTAAACTGTAAATGGATCAAATGAACAGTGGGCACTTGTCACAGGAACCGATAAAAATGGATCTGTATGTGTTTCTGGCAAACTTTGTTTTAAAGATTCATTTATTCATTTGAAGGCAGAACCACAGAGAGACAGCAACAGCGCATTTGCTGGTTGCCTAATTGCCCACGGTAGCCAGAGCTGGGCTGATCCAAAGCCTGGAGCCAGGAGCCTGGTCCCCCCCAGGCCATTAGCAGGGAGCTGGATCCGAAGTGGAGCAGCTGGGATTCAAACTGGCGCCCATATGGGATGCCGGCACAGCAGGCAGTGGCTTTACCTGCTACGCCACAATGCCGGCCCCATGGCAAACTATTCTTAATCAGCATTAATTTTCGCCAGAACTGAACTACACCACACATGGTCACAATGGGTTCCGTGTTCCTACTCGCTGCTGTGCCTGTAAAGAATCTCCCAAAGGTGGATGCTCTTGGCCTGGGCAATGCAACAAGCAGATGTGATTCATCAATGAAATCAATCTGGGATTTCCAGTGAACTCTGAAACGTGATAAGGGACGATTATACGGGCTATAACCTGCCAAAGTCCTCCCAAGCCGCACGGCACGGCTGTTCCGAGGAGCTCTGTGTTTGACAAACAGTGTCCTTGCTTGGGCACCTGGGCATGAGGTCTCTGTCTCGGCCACCGTGATGAGCTGCTGTGCAGGCCTGTGTCCTCCCGAGACCGGCCCCAGTCTTCCCCAGGGATCTCCTGACCTTGGGACCCTAAGGCGTGAACGCTTCCTTCAGGTCAGGGCCTCTGTGGTCTCCCAGCTGCTTTAATTCTCAGTGTAGCCCTTCACGATGCATTCACGTTCCCGCTGGTCCTTTGTAGACACCGGGCAGCTGAGGCTGAGTTAAAGAACCCAGCCAAGGTCACACAGCTCAGAAGCAGAGAGAGCCACAGTGCGAAACAGTATCTGTGTCTGTGGAATCCATGCTAGCTTTCCTTAATATTCAAATTGCCATTGATGAAGTAATATATATGCATTGTAAGAAATGTTAGACATGAAGTCAAAGGTTGGAAAAGAAAATAAATGCTGTCCATGATCCTAGAAAGAATCTATTTGCATTTTAGTGTAACTCTTTCCTGCTGTTATTCCTAAAGGGCCGTGTGTGTGTGTGTGTGTGTGTGTACACGCATGTGAATAGAAGTAACAAATTTTCCTACACCACAAATTTTTATTTTGCTTTACTCATTGATAGTCATAGTGACTTTCCCATGTAATTAGCTATTATTAAACATTGCTCAAAAGTGATGTTGTCCAGGCTGTGTAACCTTTCTTCACACATGAGGGATCTTCCAAAGATACTGTGAAAAAAGTCACATGGATTTCAGCACTATTCTGCACCAAAATAAATTTAGCTTTAAATTTGTTGTTCAAAAACTTTGTGAAGGGCCCTCGTATTTCTGTGTGTAATACTTAGTAATCCTCTCTGTTGAGTCATTTTGGTTACTTCAATTTCTTCTCGGTCATAACTACCGCTTAGCTGAAGAGCTTTGTTTAAAAACCTCAGTGGCAGGTGGTCCTTCCACTGGCTCAGCCCCTTGTTCCATACATAATTCACCATGGCCCTCCAAGCTACCCTGTGAGGCAGGTGTGACTGGGATTGCCATTTGGCTGATGAAAAGGGGATCTTGTAGGGGACACGCACTGTTCAGATGCACACCGGGAACCGGTGAGAGGGAACAAGTCAGGTACCAGACTCGGAGAAGTGGGGCCGTGAGGCCTCCCCCCACCGTCTGTGTTTGTTTCTGAAGTTGGTATGGTAGGACTCCTCCCTGGAAGGAAAGGGTTGGTAACAGTCATGAGTGTTCCTTTCTCATGTTTGAAGCCAGTTGCTGAATCAGCCTCCGTAAAATGAACTCTCGGTCCAGCGAGGAGATGTGACCGACCCCTCTGTGGGGTACCACTTCCCTGTGGCCCAGGCTCCAACCACCCCAGAGGGATGCCCCCTGACTCAGAACATCCCTGGCTGTCACCTAGGATGACAGGGACAGGGACCCTCTTCTGATCCCCGTGTTTGGCAGGGGTAGGAGTCGCGTAAGGCAGGGGACAAGGCTTTTAATTGTCTTTCTAGAAGAAACCCAGACCTCTGAAGTTGGAGCGCGTGTCTCAATTTAAGGATCTTCCCAGCAGGAAGTCAAGTGACTCCCTCCTGCTCAGCCTGGACAAGGAGACAGGCAGGGAATCAGGTACCCGTCTGACCCTTCGCCCTGCCTGCCTTCATTAGAACCCTCTTTACTTGGAGAGTGCGTCCAGCAAGATGATCTTCTACTTGTCGCCTCCCTCCCAGCTGACCCCTCCCGGCCTCATTAGACTCTGCCCTAATCCCTGCCCTGCGTTCCTTCAGAGACACGGACTTTGACACACACACCAACCTGCTGTCACACGTGCTGCTGGCTGCTGCGCGAATGCCTGCTACAAATTGATGTGGATTAAGTCCACGGCTCGCTCACTGTCTCATCTCCCACTGCGGCCAGAGCCAAATCCCCCTGATCTGTCGGGGTGGGGGTGCTTACCCTTGCGGGAAGCAGGCTGTTCCCTCCGCATCTCCACGGCGGCTCTGCTGCCACACTGGCTGCGAGGAGATGGGCTTTCTGGTATCCCAGTGTTCTCCCTGCTCGGCTCTCGATGGTGCTGTTTGGAAATCCTTGCTTGGATGACGTAATCGCTCGTGCCTTGGTCCTCCTCTTTCTGAGCGACGCTCAACCCTCTACATCCGTTTCCGAGGCTGCTGTAACAGCCCCACAGATTTTTCCATCACAAATGGACTCTTATAATTCTGGAGGACAAGAGTCTGGAATCCAGGTGTGGGCAGGGATCCACTTGCTCTGAAGGGTCTGGGGGGAGACTTCATTCTCTGACTCTGTCCCAGTCTCGGGTGTCTGCTGGTGGCCTTGGCTTCCCTGGGCTGTGTCCACGTGGCTCCCTCTTCTCTTGACTTTGTTCTCTTGGTCCTTGCGTGCAAATCTGTCACTCCTTGCTCCTGCAAAGCAGCGCTCATTGGATTTAGGACCCATCCTAACTCCAGGGTGATTGCATTTGAATCTAGGAAGGATACCATCTCAAGATCCTTAACTAACCTCCCATAAGAAGATGCCACTCAAAATAAGGTTGTGTTCTGACACTCCCTGCAGACGTCTCTTTGGGGGACCACTGCCTTACTGCTGCCACCACTGACATGTTTCTTCTTGCTATGGAAGGGAATGAGTATTTGTGTTTCCTTCTCCATGCTGTAGTTTGGGATTGGTAATACTGGAGGTACCAACTCTTGAGCGGAGAAGGGGTATCAAGGTCACTGTCGCCTGGAACTGTCCAGGAGAACTTTGCACACTGATGGCAATGCTCCATATCTGTGCTGTTCATAAGGGAGCTGGAAGCTGCACGCAGCTCATGAGCTCTGGGAACGAGGCTGGTATCGCTGAGGACCGGAGTGGTTTATTTTAATTAGCTTATGTTTATAGCTAAATCGCCACATGTGGCTCTTGGCTGTCTCGGTGGACAGCACAGGCTGAGACCAATCCTCCATCGGAAGGATGATGACCAGAGGTACAGAGGGAGCCCAGGACCTACCCCTGAATAGTTGTAGGTTGTGGCAGAACTAGGTGCGCTGAGTCTCAGGGGTCTGAAAACAGTGGCCCGTGTGTCATGTCCAGCCAGCTGCCGGTTGTGAAATGGCTATGAGTCTAGAATGCTTTTTTACATTTTCAAATTGTTGAAAATAATAGAAAGGAAAATAAAGACTGTGAAATGATGGAAAATTCAGGTTTTGGTGTCCATAAATAAGAATACACTCCCCTTCATTTGCCTGCTATCTCTCATTGCTTTCATACTACAGTGGCAGAGTTGAGCTGTTGCCGCAGGAAGGGTTGGCCTTGCAAAATCACAAATACTTTAAGAAGATCTGCCATTTTCCATGAAAAGTTGACAATCTGTGCTCTGAACCTTCTCGAAATTTTTAAGTGAGGAAGAGTGTAGATCTGGAGAAAGAGACAAACAAGTTCCTGGACCATCGTGGCCTGGGGGAGGCAGATGGTTCATAGCATCTAGAAGTTAGAAACCAATGTCAAAGGATAGAGTGGTGATGTTGTTTGAGATGGATAAGTCAGAAGAGAGGTGAGAAGTGAGCTCACTTGATCCTGGAGATGCAGACTAGGACCGCCTGCCTGGCAGGAGCAGTCCATGGCTTGGGAGGAGAGGGTGTACAGTACGCAGATGACCCCACCCGTGGATGGTCACAGACTGTAGGTCACTCCTCCCCAAGTCCCCCAAATCGTGAGCCGGTGATGGAGCAATACAGGCAAAGTCGCCACGTCTTAGTGTGAGGACCAAGCTTGCGCTACAGGCTGTGGAGCACAGTGTCTGGTGGGGACCAGCAGAACGCTGGCTTTCTGTCTACTTGTCCCGGCCTCGCCCATTCCGGGAGACGGCCAGGATGCGAGGGAGCAGGCAGGAGCCTTCGTGGGAGCAGTCGCAGCGCTGCTTGAGATCCGACGTTCGCGATGAATCAGCCCCATTTTGAAGCTTGCACGGTTGATGACTCTCCTTTGAAAGGACTTGCGTGCTGCCCTGTGTGGGGTTACATCTCTGTTGGGATCTCCTGCGGACCTACTGTGTGCTGGGCCCAGGGCTGCAGGTGACGGGCAGCCCTGGTGCTGGGGCCGCCCACCTTCTGGCCCTGTGACGGGCTTCACCCCCCGAGGCAGCAGGTGATGGGGCCCACAAAGGCCACAGGCCTGGAGTAGGGAGAGCCACTTCAGTTTCCCTTCCTCCGTGTTCTTAGAATCACAGCGTCTATTGCTTCCGTTCTTCATCCAGGTGCTAGCAGGGCCACTCGAAGGAAAGGAGAACTTGAACGGCGTCCAAAGGGAAGGAATGTGGCAATTAGGGAAGTGGAAAATAGAACTGAGGCGGAGGAATCCGGTTCTGACTGTGCCGTCTGTGGACAGACTGTCAGCCGCGACCACAGTGTAGTGTGTGGGGCCGGAAGATCGCTCCAGAAACAAACGAGAGGAGCGAATCGGCAGCAAGAACAAACGGGAGGCACAGATGGGGCTGCGTTTTAGTTTCCATGATTGATATCTCACCATGGGCCTCTCTGGGCCGTCTTGGCCGTTTGCATCCCACGCAGGGTCCGTGCTGGTGGTCTGGGCATTTCCCTGTGTGCTTTGTCACCTGCCATCCTGTTGTGGTGGTGGATGTGACGTGGATTCTCTCCCCAGTGACCATCTGTGGATGGGAGCAGTGCAGGCCATCCTGTTCCACAGGACCCTTCTTCCTCTGAGCAGGCATTGCCCATGGACGTCAGGATTGTCAAAGAAGCTCCGTTGTGTGCGGTCCTTTTTGCACATGCGCCGCGGATGGTGGGTGTGTGATGAATGTGAATTCATAGTAAGTGTATGGCTGATGGAGGCAAGGCAGGGCACTAAGATCCAAACCCCTCAACTTGGGGTGTGCAGGCCTGGCCCTGGTCCTGCCTGTGCTTCTGGGAATTGGGGACGGGTTCGACAGCATCTTTGGTGGTGGGCAGACTGCAAGCTGACGTGAATCATGGCTCTGTTTGGCTGTGTTTACCAGTCTCAGGGTGTTTCTGTTCCTGGGGACAGTCATTACGGACCTGTGTCCATGGTCCCAAAGACAGCAAGCAGTCCCCACAGAGAGGGGCACAGCACAGCGGATAACAGGTGCTCAGGATGCCACAGCCAGGATGCGGGTGCTCCTTCTTCCTAGAACTCCCTACTTTCATGCAGGTGCCTCCACGGCTCCCGGGAGGGACAGACATCCCTGGGGACTCTGCAAAGGGGGTTCAGGCAGAGGGCAGACCTGCATGCCCTCGCTGTGTAGCCCCGGGGACTGATCCACCCTCTCTGAGCCCCTTGGCATTCCCTCCCATCTGCGGGGCTCTGGGGAACATAACTTCAGGGATGCCTGCAGGAGCCCTGACGCACGACTCCTCAGTGAGTGCCACTTCCCACTGGCCTGTTCCTTGCATAATTTTCCACTGCCTCCTCCGGGCTGTTCTCTCCTTGGCAGTGAGGCGGGCGCTGCCTCTTACCCACATGCCCCAGTTAATATTTCAAACGTCCTGAGTTTCTAATTGTGGCCAGGCCTAAGAGCCACCTAATCCGCCCGTGTATTAACTGCTCTGCCTCCAAATGGGGCTCTCACTCGTTGAGTTAATAATGACTCGATCCATTCCTCACGCCAAGAGCAAGAACCGCATAACCCGCTGGGCAGAAATGACTCCTGTAATGAGAAATGTCTGAGGGTACCTCCACACACACACCAAGGGCCTTGTCACTGGCATGGGGGAGCCCCTACCCCTGCTGCCTCCCTCCGGCCCCCAAGACCACAGGGACCTCCACTGTTTGCTAAGGCATGCTCAGGCTTGGCGTCTCCAAGAGACAGCTCTCCAAGGCACGGCATTCCAGCCCCAGAAACACGCGCGGCTCCAGTGTCTGCTTCCCCGTGCTCTGGGACCACCTCCGCTCTCTGTGCAGGCCGTGGGGCGCCCAGGCTGCAGCCCCCACCGAGGACACCTCCTGCCTGGGCCTGTGGTCCTGCTTGGGCCGAGGGGGAAGTTTGTACATGGCCAAAGCAGAAGTTTGCACCAGGAGGAGAAAGGAAAGGAAGTGCCATGATTGAGCAATGCCCCGCGCCGCCTGTGCGCTGTGGCCCAGGGGGCCATGCTCGGGGAGCTCTGACAGGGGTCAAGCAGGGCTTTCTAGAAGTCGGGGACCCTGGGCAGTGCCTCCATGGGTCGGGCTCTCAGAGGCATCTTTGCCTGAGCCGCACAGGCCTCCCCAGGCTGCCAGAGAGCGCGTGCAAAGCCTGGCTCTGAGCACTTGTCCGTCTAGTGTGTCCAGAGCAACCCAAGGTGACATGAAGCTGACTTTGAGTGAAGTCAGAATTTCTTGAAGTGTTTCCAACAGGTTATGTGGGCAGCACCTACAGACTCTCCAGTGGCTTTGCACCCTGGCATACCTGTGCTTTAATCTTAATACTCCTATTTCATGGATTTGGTCACCAGCTCTTGAAGAGGCATTGGCCCTCGGTGTGTGTCGGCATGGAATTCTAAGACAAGCCTCAATAACATCCGAGTATCCATACTTTGCCTTACAGCATGATCTCTTCCGTACCCTAGAAGTCAAATGTCTGCAGGCACCCCCCACACACACACAGCTCCGTATGCTTCTCCCGTGAGTGGCTGGCATGGGTGCTGTGGTGATGAAGCACATGGAGGCCCACAGGATCATTTCATGGTCATTCAGAGAGATCCTGGGAACCACCCAGCAATTGACTGAAACGTGCGAGATTTCCGAACGAACAGAGCAAGCCCCGGGGAAGGGGTCACCTTGGGCAATTGCTAAAAACAGCCACAGCCCTTGCGGGTAGGAGTTGCCCTACTGTCCAAGAGGTGCGTTTGGACTGAGCCAAGCTCTACTGGGGTCGCAGCACCGCATTCCAGAGAGGCGTCACGTCTCTGGGGAGGACAGGGCCATAAGACGACAAATGCAAGGTGTGTCTCCTGTAAGACGGAGGCTCACACCAGGGTTTCTCTTTTAAAGATCTTCGCTGGTGACAAACACTTTACACGTGAGTGATGTTGGGATGCCTGGGAAAGTGAGTTACAGAGCCGAGTGTAGCGAGTAAGGTGCGAACTAACTCTTAGGTAGAAAAACCTCAGACGAGGTAGGAATGAAAGCGGGGCAGGAAAAGCACTCGTGTGACAAGCAGCCCGCATCGCAGCGGGCGTTGGCACAGAGGCCCGAGGCAAGGCGGGGCTTCACAGGCGTTGGAGAGGACCCACTTTAAAGGTGAATTCATCCCGCTGTGTAGACTGGGCACACGGAGAGTGGCTTTCTCACACCTCGGTAGGCTCTGCCCAGCAGAACCCCTCACCTGAGGGCATGCTTCTTGTCCAGTGAATTCCGCACGGAGCAGGTGCCTTCCTCTGAATTGAAAACCACCCTTTGCCCAGCTGCTGTCACGGACTCCTCTTGGGGCACCTGTGGGATGAGTTTGTTAATTTTAAGGACTTTGAGCCACAAAGCACTGAGCTTGTTGGTTATACTGAAAAATAACCCAGAGTGTGGAAAAGATACGTGGACGGTTTGCCATGACTTAGGGGAGTCTGGCATTTTCTGATGGGTGTTCTAAAGCCATTGGATTGTTTTTTGAGATTTCCCAAAGAACCGGGTCTATGTATTTATTTACTTGCAAAGGATAATGCGTGGGGGCCATGCCAGTGCGACACTGGTGTCGGGATCACCAAGGTGGCTCCTGGCAAGATCGGGAGAATCTGAAGGAGACAGAAATGCTCTCGGAGGCAGACGCGTCAGGAAGACTGCCAGAGGCTGGTCGCGCAGCCCTCAGCCAACAGTCCCAGTGTCCTGAGCGTCAGTTTTCCCCCAGGGAAATGCAAGGGAAAACAGTAGCCTCCACCCCACGGCATGGTGTAAGAAACAGCCCGTCTGGGAACACAGGAAAAGCTCACCCAGTAAGAATGGCTGCAAAACAATCTCTGTTGTTGACGTCTGATCACAGAACAGCGCTGTGTTCATTGGCCTTGAATTTGGGGACTATGAAGGGTCTGAACCCCTCATGACTATTGACAGACTCTAAAGAAAAAGCAAACGAGCTGGTACATACACATTCATGTGTGTCCACATGTACACATGTGCTTGTGTATGCTGGTGTGCACAGCTGCCTTGGTTGTGTGTGTGGGGGTGTGTGTGTGTAGGTGCGCTGGGAGGCGAGCGTGCTGACCGCCGTGCCATGGAAATGTGACCTAGGTGTGTTGTGTCAAGTGGAGCCCCCAGAACACAGGCCTCAGTGGTGACGGCGCGCTGGCATTCACGCAGGACACGATGGCGTGTCTGCCGGAAGGGCCTAGCAGCTTGCTCGCTGCCCCATGCTCCTGGCACCCGGCAGGGACAGCTCCCATCAGATAAGCAGCACAACCCAGACCCAGAGATCCATGAGCGGCTGCTTGCCTGGGACTCGCTCCATTGCTAGTGAAGCATCTGTTACTTGGACCTGGGCTTCGCCTTGGATTATGTTTTCTTTTTTAAAGATTTCTTTATTTATGTGAAAGCCTCAGTGAAAGAGAGAAGGAAAAACAGAAAGATCTTGCATTTCCTGGTTCATTCCCCTGATAGCCGCAGGGACCACGGCTGGGCCAGCCTGAAGCCAGGAGCCATGAGTTTGATCTGGGTTTCCCCACACGGGTGTCAGGGACCCAAGCACTTGGGCCACCTTCTGCTTTTTCTAGGACATTAACAGGGAGCTGGATGGGAAGTGGAGCAGCCGGGTCACAAAACAGCACCCACGTGGACTGCCGGCATCGCAGGCAGCGCCTTTACTCACGAAGACACACCTCGAGCCCCAGCTCCTTGGATTCTTAGCCAAGCAAGCTTGGCTCTTGCGGGTGGAAAGGGAAGACATCTACCTCTGTGCGTGTCCCACTGGTTTCTTTATAACCCTTTGATATCATATTTATATTTTTATCTTTTTATTACATAATCTTTAGTAGGAAATGAAATATTTATGAATGATTATGCTCTCTATTAAAACTATATATGATTTATTAAAGCTTTATCTCATCTATTTAAACTGCATATTTATTAGCTATATATTATGTATTAAAAGGATACATGGGGCTGGTGCTGTGGCACAGCGAGTTAACACCCTGGCCTGAAGCGCCGGCATCCCATATGGGCGCCGGTTCTAGTCCCAGCTGCTCCACTTTCTATACAGCTCTCTGCTATGGCCTGGGAAAGCAGAAGATGGCCCAAGTCCTTGGGCCCCTGCACCCATGTGGGAGACCTGGAAGAAGCTTCCAGCTTTAGGTGGGTTCAGCTCTGGCCATTACAGCCATCTGGGGAGTGAACCAGCAGAAGGAAGACCGACCTCTATGTCTCTACCTCTCTCTGTAACTCTGTCTTTATGTATTCTTTTAAAAAAAAAAAAAAAGAATTATACTTTCACAACATAAGCTGTAGCATACCATAATACAGTATGTGAAACAGAACCTACAGATTTAAGATGGCCTCTTGTGAGCGCTGGGAGCCAGTGTCTCACCCCACGGGAGCTGGCCCCATTTGCAGATATCTGGTAACCCACTGGACTTGACCTTGGTAGCTGGAAGTCCGCCGTCGTGGAAGCAGTCACAACACAGAAATTGGCAAACCTGACAAACTAGGGTTCTCCTTCCTCTGACAGGGAGCTGATGGGTAGACATCTGTGAGCGTGGTGTGTGTGTGTGTATGTGTGCGTGTGTGTGCACACGTGTATGTGTGTGTGCACACGTGCATGTGTGTGCGTGTGTGTGCGTGGAGGCGGGAGCCTGGTGCACTGCAGCTGCACCTGCCGCCTTGCATACAGTACTTTATTTTTCTAGTCAGCCTTGCCTGCACTTTTCCTGCTCCGGCGTCTCCCAGCTACGTGATCTTGGAAGTTGCTCCATTCTGCAGGCTCCATGTGCTGTTGAGCTGGTTATTGACTGCACAACTTGAGAGGGTCCCTTCCCAGCAAAGCCTGTTTGACTCTGGCCCTTTGTCCCCTCGTCTACAACGAGAAGCACTGTCCCTGCTGCGCTGATTCCTTGTCCCTGCGGACAGCTCCGAGGGCACATGCTGGGCAGGTGCTGGGGCCCGGTGGGAGAAGGCCTGCGGGCAGTAGGGTAGATGAGGCTGTAAACTGAGCGTCCGTCCCTTCTGCAGGAGCACTTCTACTCTGTCACGGCTATGTGAGAGTGCAGGAGACCAGTGATGCCAGGTCCTCCTTAGTTATTAAAAATGAAGAAAAAATATGCATTTTTTTTTAAAGTAAAGCGTCTCAATGTTTAAACACCTCGAGCCCCTCACCCGTGGCCCACAGTGCATTTCAGAGGCGTAAGGCACGAGCGATGTTAGAGAGGGTGAGTTGAACAGTAACCTGATTTCACATGGTAGGGGCTTTGCTATCACAGTGAGATATTCGTGCCTGTCTGCTGAGTGCCTTAGGTTTTCCTCTGAGGCCCGTTATTGTAGGATGCCATGCAAGAAGAGTCCCTTGTGGAAGTGGCCTCTGATCACCCAGCAAGAAGCTCAGAACCACATTCCTAAGCGTGGAAACAATGCGCTGCAAATTGTCTGAGCTTCCTGGTGGCCAGAACGCAAAGGGAAACACAATACATTCTGCAGCTTGCATCTCTCAAGAGGATGAAGGCCTATCGACCCTACCTCCCAGCTAACTCAGTTTAGATCTTTCTAGTGCTGCTCCTTTTATTGGCTGTGTTATCTTAGGTTTTGTAATCCCCTTAAGCTACTTCGAATGTTGGTGGGAAAAGAGGGGTATAAATAATCGGAACTGCCTTTGGCAATGGGGGATTTAAGCTTCTCGGCCTTGACAGTGCGTGAGCCGTTACGGACAGGAACGTGAGGCTTTGCAGAGGCGCAGACGGGCTCGCAGGCTGGACTGGGTCTCGCACACGTGAGGAAAGGCTTCTGTCAGTCAAGGCACATTAGCTGGGGCTGGCGTAGCCAAAGACCACCACTGAGGCGCTGCTCCAGCACCATAGCATCTTGTGGTTCTGGAGGCCCAGAATCCAAGCCCACGTGCCGGCAGAGTTGGTTCCACCCAAGGGCTGAGACGGACACCCTGCGCAGGCTGGGTCGTGGCTGCCAGCTCTGAGCTTCCTCGGCATGAGACGCACCTGCTTCTGCCTGCCGTCATGCTCACGGGCCGCTCTCCCTGTGTGCGTGTCCGTGTTCAGATTTCCCCTTTCTACGAGGACTTGGGTCGTACTGGATCAGGGGCATTGCTACTGCAGGATGACCTCGTTTTAGCTGATTTTGTCTGCAATGATCCTAGACCCCATTTCTAAATAGGGTCACATTCTGAAATACTAGGTACTCAGGCTGCTGTGTGTGGATGAACAGGTTGTTCACTGCACAAGAAGTGATTGGCCGAGGGATCAAGTGAAAATTGAGCTTGTGAAGGGATCCGGAAGCAGTGTGGCCAGGTGCGGGTGGTCTGTGCATGTGAACATGGGGCTCGGGCAGGTGGCTGCGAGAAGGGTGACTTGTTCTAATTCAGAGGCACCCTTCGTGCTTCTGAAATGAAACGCAAACTTGACCACTGTTTACCCACATGGACTTAAGCCACTTTGTCCAGGGCTTGTACAGAACAGGGAAGTCCGGGCCCTGGCACCCGGTTCCCAGGAAAACACTTCCCACAGACCCAGCCCTAGCTCCTGCACACGCTGCAAACCCGAAGTGCCCTTCACCCTCGGGAAGTAGCCGGCAGGCGGCAGCGCTGAGGCCCAGGGCGGTGGGCACGGGAAGCCATATGCTGGGCAGTGAGCAGCAGCGACTCTGGGCTGTGCCCAACACGGAGCAGAAGGACTGGTCTAGTGTACTGCACCCAGAGCACAACTATGAGTCAGTGGTCGGGCAAGCTGGGTGCCGTCCACGAAGACAGCATCCTGTCCTGCCAGGGGCGGGCCTGGGCCTCTCCCTCCCCCACTCCGTGTGCTCAGTGCCTGCCGTGGCCCAGCAGGGGGGCCAGCTGGCCTTGGCACTGTCACAGTGGCCATGCGAGAGAAGGGGCAGGAAGGAGGGCCCGCGGGTGCCGCAGGCGGAAGCAGTTGTGCTGAGTGAGCAAGCGTGCAGAACAGGGTGTGGTGCCTTCTGGGGATGCGTCTAGGTGGGGTTTGTCAAAAGACTGGGAGTGGTCCCCTGAGCCACCCCCGGGGCAGGGAGCAGACATCCCCTCCCCTGCTTTCAACTCAGTTCTTTAAAGCAAGCAGGCTCTATGGGCTCAATATAGCTCCAGCGTATTCATAGTAAATTATTCAGATGTCAGTTGCATTGGAAACAAAGCCGCTACCTTTCTTTCCTTCCCAATTATCATCATAAAATATGTGGGTGCAGGAAAGCGGGAGCTGGGAGCCAAAGTGGGAGGCCCCGTGGAGACCCTGGGTTTGAGCTTTGCTGGGGTGAAGCGGCCTCGTGGTGGACGGCTGGCCCGGAACATGAGGGAGACAGGGTGACGTTGGTCCCCCGCCCAGAGCTGCAAGGTAGAAGGCCAGTGGTGACGTCGGTGTCACAGAGATTCTCTTTCTCCCCTGGTTGCCAAGAGTGGCACGTTGCTGTGACACCTTCCTAGGGGACCAGGCGCCAGAGAAATTGCAGTGTTGCGTAGATGCCAGCAGGTGCGGAGAGCGCAGGTCTGACGAGCTGCCTGTGTATCATTTCAGCATCAGGTACGGAGGGGTCAAGGTCTTCACCTCTCCCGAAGACCCCTCGGGCATCTGTGGTCACTGGGCGTGTGCCAGGGGCTGGTATACCAGAGCGAGGATGCCAGCTCTCTGGAGACAAGGCGCTCCCTCCACTTGGCTGCTCAGAGAGGGGTCTGCACTGCCCTGAGCAGAGGACCCGCATGGCCCTGCTTCCCGCTCACCGCTTCCTTGGGAAGCGGCTGCAGTGCTGAGCCTTGTGGCATCAGGCAAGGGTGGAGGTCCCCCACGGGGAGGCCCCCCTATCGAGGGGCAGAAAAACCTACACAGGTGAGGCCTAGAGAGGAAGAGGAGGTGCGTGCTGGGGCGAGCGGGGCCTCCCCTCTGGTGGGGGCGGGGCGGGGGAGCCGGCTCCTCCTCCGTGAGCAGGTGTGAAGCCAGCGGGCAGGCCTCAGTGTCCATTCGTTACCAAATAAACTGAGCTCCCCCAGGGCTGGGCCAGTGCTGTGTGAGGCTCGGTTTCTTAATTCTGGGAAACAATGAAGCCGGAAAGGTAACCTGCCATGATGTGCGAGAGAGAAGGCAGGCCAAGTGAGTTGGAATAGATGTTGTTCAAGCCATCTGCACCGTTCCCGGCACTTCTCAGCCTCACTCCTGCCCCATGCTGGGCTTCAAATGCACCATTTCCAGAGAGACTTGGTCATTCCATGGAGTCTGCACGGCCCTGTCTATTGGCAGAGATTTTTCTGATTGAAGCTGTTCCATTGGCCTCTGGTAACCCCAGGGCTGGCCCATGCCCTTGTTTGCAGGATCTTTGACAAGGAGAAAGTTGTCTCGCCCTCTCTCTCTCTCTCCCTCCCACTTCCCTCCTTTCGCTCATTCTAACAAATAAAGGGAGAGCTGCACCTGCCAGCAAGGTAGCGGTGAGGCACCGTATTCTGTGTATCGTTGTCCGAACACAGCTGAGTGTCCGCTGGAGGTGGCTACTGAAGTCCTGCCAAGTACCTGACTGTTAGCATGGGCTGCCCTGCCCAGCCCCTGGGGTTAGGCCTCCGAAGGTGGGTCACTGCCTTGGAAGATGAATTCCATCTACAGGGGTTGACGGGGACACAGGGAACTAAGGCCCTGGACGTGGATGAAGGAGGCAGGGGTCGCTGGGAGGTCTGTCGCCTGGTCCATCTGGAACTGTATTTCTTAATGACTGTGGAGCCTCTTGGAGCTGCGAAGCGCGTTGGAGAGAGGAGGGTGACCACTGGTTCATTCACTCATTCACTCACACTCATTCATTTATTCCTGTTGTACCTGTTAGTCAATGTGTTACGCCCATGAGTTGCTCCAGCCGTGTGGGCATGGAGCTGAACGAAAGGTGATTCCCTCCCTTAAGGAGAGCATGGTCCAATAGGAAGCCAATCTGACGAGCCCAGCAGGGACCCCGGCGGCGTGGGGGCTGGGGTGGGTGTCTTGGGGTGGGGGTGGGGGGAGCAGTCAGGAGGGACCTCCCAGGCAGGGCAGTCCTGAAAGGAGACTGGAGACCTGCAAAAGCCACGTGTGGAGGTGGGAAGATGGAGAGAAAGGCCTTTGAAGGGGACCCCGGTCCAGGGCCCTCCTGTGGGGGAGAGCAGAGGGCGTCCCTCCTAGTGCACGTGGACACAGGTGGCCTCGCTACAGCGTTCCTCCCAGCTGCCCTTGCAAGCAGGGCTGACATCACCAGCTCCAGAGCCGGGAATGAGCAAACGAACACGTCCGTGACTGAGGAGGAGCAGAATCGGGCAGACAGGGCTGAATGGTGCTGCTCTAGCTCAGCTGACGAAACGCCACATGCCTGGGGCAGCCCAGGACACAGCAGGTGCACGAGGGAAACGCGGCGGCGGCGGCAGCGGAGGGAGATGCCCCTGAGCCATCTGAGCAAGGCTCCTTCCTAGCATGGCTTCCGTCCTGCTTCTGGAATCACTGACCGTGGAGTTTGTCCAGCCTCACGGATGCCCCGAGTAAAACGGTTAGATCAGGCGGAACCTCAAGACTCCGCGGTGATGCTCTGCGTATGAAGTGATCTTTGTTTTATGTAAGTGGGGACCGATGAATATACCCGTTAGTTAAATATGGACTGATTTCCACAGCAACTCTAGTCTAACGTCAAGTGGGGGAAAGCACGGGGAGGGGGCTCGCGGAGTTTTGCCCAGTTTTTCCCACCTGTGGCGGGAAGAAACCTCCAGCCCTGACAACAGAGCTCAGTGCAGAGCGCCTGCACCCTTCATCGTGTCTGTTATTTGTGGGCCTCTTCCGATCCAAACAGTGTAGTAAGAGCTTTTTTTACCCGTGGAGGCCGCATTCCACATAGCATTAATCCCACAGGAATTTCATTTTAAAAATAAAAAAAGACATCATGGAGCTGTGTCTCAAACTGAAGCCACAAGACTGTCCATCACACCATTGTCTATTATGGTACATTAAAAAGCAGACGGGAATGTCCTATGAGCGGAGATCATATAAATAAATATTAGTCCTCGCGAGATGAGATGTTATGATGTTAGGAAAGATGATATTATAAAAGTGATTGATTGGATAAAAATATCTCCTTTGAGTAAATGGGGAAAAGGCAGGTTACAACACAATGTGTACAGAGCGTGTTTGCACTGTCGGTCACAGCCGCCACCTTATCTACACGGAGAGCCGTAGGGTGGCCACTTGAGTGTTGGGAGTGATGGTTCTGGGCTGTGGCCCACGGCCCACAACAAGTGGCCTTTATTTTCTGCTTTGTGTGTTCATCTACGTTCGCCTCATTTTCTGTAATGAAAATGCGTGAATATTGGGAGTGGGTAGAAACACATTGCGTTTTATCTTTAAAGGCATCACTCCACAAATTGACGGTAACATGAATTTGTGATTATAGGAAGATAAATGCCCCATACAAGTAACAGCTCCCGTGCTGGTTAAGTGCCAGGGCTGTCTCTCATACCGTCTTCCTAGCGCTCCTCACCCGGTCCTGTGAAGAGAAGGGACCCACACTGCCAGGCACCACATCTTGGGCTCAGGATACTTACAGGGGTCCATGAAACATTGTAATTTTCTTTAAAACCACAAGAAACAAAAGAATGGAATCCATTCTAGATTACAACCATCTTCATGCCAGTGAGTCATAAAAATGTCACTTTAGTTTTTTTTCTTAAATCAAGGATGCAACTCAGAAAAAAGTGCCTAGGATCCACGGACACCACAGATGCCTGGGTGGGACGTTTGCATTTTATGAGACAGAAGCAGACTCAGGGTACACACTTTGCTCAAGCAGGCAAGTGGTGGAATCCAAATTCTAACTAGTGTTTGTTGCCCATTCACCAAACTGTGCTATTTCTGCTTCTAACCTTGACTGTTAAAAACATGATTGTTAAGCATCTCAGCAGAGCTGTATTACTTTATTGTCCTTAAGAGGACCAGGGTATTTGCAACATGGTGCTTCGTTCCTTTGCTGACCGCCTTTGCAGACAGGTAATTTTGCGCAGGTCCTGTGTTGCTGGCCACGAGGTTTGTGCAAACTATAAATACCTGACTGCATGTGTTCATGTCTGGTCTGTACCTCGTAGCAGAGGAAGCAATGGTCCTAGTGTGCGAAAGTCTGTCAGTAATTGCGCTGTAGCTGGCTAATGAATCTGAAGCGTGTCAGCAGCCACGTGATGGAATCTTATGAGTGTTGTTTCCGTTTTAGCGCTTGACTCAAGACTGGAGACGGCTTTAAAGCATCCATCTAAAAACTTAGTTTCTAACTGAACGTGAGTCACAAAGCAGATGGGCCAGGAAAAGTGGGCTGGGGAGTGAGGACTCGGTAGAGTTAAGTTGCTGGTTTCCAGGGGCTTCTGGGTTTTGATTCCTGTGGTCTGCCATAGTCGAGGGGTTGGCATCCTGTGGGTACAAGCATCAGAGAGTAAACCTGCATGACTTGGGGGGTCGCGCAGGCTCTGTCATAACTGTTCCACTCGCTGTTGGAGTGTGAAAGCGGCTGTGGCCATTATGTAAACTTCCCAGTGTGACAGTATTCTAGTGAAATTTTGTTTTCAAACAAATTCAAACACAGAGGCAAGCGTTGGACTGTAGTTCCCCATACCCTGGTGCTGTAACCCTTGCTGCCACGCACTCCGTGGTCGATCGCCGGAGTCGTTGTGCTTGATTTACTCCAAACCGTGGTGTGGCACCACCTTGAGCTGTCCCTCCGCATTCTGCAGGTGGAAGCGTTGGATGCCCAGTTCACTTTGGCTTTCTGAGGAACAGCTAACAAGTCTGTTAGTGTATGCACCTCCTACGCAATACGTGGGACCTGCGTGTACCAGAAAATAATGGTGTCGCTGAGCAAAGCCAAGCTCACCCGATGTCCTGTATCCTGCATGGCAACCCCACCATAGAGGACCTTAGCTCTGGATCTTTAGCTGGGTGCCTCTTTGTTTTCCGGTACACGTGTCCCCTCCTCACTGTGTCCTTAGGCGGCCACCTGCTTGAGTTGGTTTCCTGTTTTAGGCACACTATCAATCTTGCTGTCTCCTTTTCTTCATATGTAAAATTCTTATTTATTTGACAACAGTCATCGCTCTGTAAGAGCAGGCGGTCTTACCTCTTTTTTTCTCTAGTACTGATGGAACATCCCTAATCTAAAATGCTTCAAAATCTAGAACTTCTAGGGTGGGCTTTGGGGCATAGCAAGGTACGGCACACTTGGGATGCCCACATCCTTTCTCCAAGTACCTGGTTTGAGTTTCAGCTACTCCACTGCCAATCCAGCTTCCTGCTGATGCACCTGGAAGGCCGCAGGTTATGGCCAAACAGCTACCTGAGTCTCTGTCACCAAATGGGAAATCCAGATGAAGCTATAAGCTCCTGGCTTTGGCCTGGCCTGGCCCCAGCTGCTGCAGCCATTTGGGGGGTGAACCAGCAGATGGACGTTTGTGCGCTCACTGTCTCTCCCTCTTCTCTCTAACTCTGCCTTTTAAAAAAATATATTTTTTTTTAAAGTGGAAAGTTCCACACCTGCACCTCGTGTGACTGCACGTTAAAAACATTGGATGAAATTATCTCAGGCTATATGTACATGAAACACAACTGAATTTCCTGTTTAGATTTGGGGCCCATACCAAAGATATTTGATAAATATATGCAAATATTCTAAAATGTGAAAAAGTGTAGAATCTTTCAGATTCTACATGGAAGCATGTTGGGTCACGGGATTCGCAGCTTGTGTAGCTCCACCGCCCGGAACAGTACCTGGCACATAACAGACCTTCAGTAAACTCTTGTTGAATAAGTAAACGAATGAATGACTCTCAAATTGTGCTCACCCCAAGCTAAATCTGCTGCAAACAGCCATCTGAATGAAGTCAGCGTCTACTGAGAGCCGAGCGGGGGCCACAGACGGTGCCGGCACTGACTCACTTGTGAGCTCCAGCAGCTCACAGAGTCAGTGGCATTCTCTGTGTAAAGGGGAGACACGGGCTCCTGGAATCCCAGGGAGCAGGTCGGGGTTTCTGAGGTAGGAGACAGTAGAGATGGGTTAGAGGGACTGACCTCACTCCTAAGATTCTAGACTCTGCGTGGCTCCTGTGGCTTCCCGGCATCAGTGGGGAGGGGAGGGGAGGGGAGGGGAGGGATGGACAGGTGGAACACAGAGCATGCCCAGCGTGCTGAAGCTGCGTAGTGCACCTGCGTCCTTGCACCAGTGTCCTGACCCACACAGGGACCCTTACTCTCCAGACTTGGGCGCATGCATTGTAACACCCAGGGCACTCTGGTGAGGGCTGGTGACCACAGGGCAGCTATGCAGGCGTGGGGGGAGGGAGGCCGAGGCCACGGGAATCTCTGTGTGTTCTGCTCGAGTTTTTTGTGAACTTAAAACTGCACGAAGCGATTACAAACACCCCCAGCAGCCTGGCTTTCTGCTCCCATTTCCAGGTGTGGGGAGGGTGTGTCCACACATCGTCATCGTGTTGGGGAAGGTGACACTGTGCACTCATCTGTTGGCCGCTGCTGTGGCCCAGTGTGGGTGCCCTGTCCTTTGGTGGCCTCACGCCCACAAAATCACATATAAAGTGACACACACTTTGTTCACCATCCAAGAACATGAATGCACATCTATAAACTGCACATCTGAAGGATCAATCTTATTGATTTTCCTTTTTCCAAGTGCCTCTGTCAGAATGAACACAAAGTATTACCCTGTCTCCCCAGTCCATAGGCGTGTTATTGGATTACTGCCGTTTTGTAGATGCTAGCCACCGTCACTGTTGCGTTATATATATATTTTTTTTCTTGAAAAAGATGTAGCAGAGTTGTCAAATAGCTTTAAAAAGAAGAGCATGTTACATTCTGAAATAGTCTTAGAATTCACTGGTGACTCCCAGATTCTCCAAGGAAAGTGAGAATGGAAAACTTTTTTTTTTTTTTTTTGGAAAAAGGCTTAAAAATGCCTGGGATGGTGAAGAAGGAAAATAACTGCAAAGTAGCATTGGCTCATCTATGAATGGATGATGGAAAGCATGTGGTGACACGGGCTCGCAGATTCCCTAAAACTTCCGGCACCCCTGGTGATGGACCTGAAGGTCGTGTCTTGCCCTCGGCCAGGTGGGCTCCCTCTGGGATACGGCCAGCAGCGTCTGTGATGAGAATCTCCCTGGCTCCAGGAATGCATTTGAGTGGGGCTGCTCTTACTTGGCCTGTTTGTTTCTTCAAAGAGAAACACGTCAGACACGGCTCTTGAAGAAGAGACCTGGAAGATAAGAGCCGAAGGATCCCAGACGAGAGCGGTGCAGGCTCAGCCTGGCCAAGTCTGCAAGTCTGAAACGGGCCGTGCATGAGCCCGCCTCCCTCCCAGCTGTCCCAGGGCCCCTCCGCGGCCAACACCGAGGAATCGCTGTGGCTGCTTGCCGCAGATGTCCGTTTCCTCTGTTTCCCGAACTCGGGCGGATTTGTGCTGATTGTAATGTAAGGGAAAGGTGAAATATTGTGACATCGAAAGCCGAAGCGCGTTCCAAGGAAGTGTTGAGTTCTGTGACTTCCTTCCTTTGAGCCTCCTCTGATTCTGCCTCTATGGGAGGCTCGGGCCGGGAGCCAGACCTCGTGTGTTTGACCAGCGCTGATGCTAAGCACGTGAGCAGGACGCGAGGCCCGCCCGGCCGCCGCACACCTTCGCCCTGGCAGGATGGTCGCTCTGCTCTGGCGGAGGAGGGAATTAATCCTGAGTTTGGTCCACATTTCGACTGGTGCATTTCCTGTGCAAACACTGCTGACATTTGTGAAATCTAATTTAATAAATGTCTACGATATAGCACTCATTAACATACCACAAAACAGCTCCAGAATAGCCCATTTTAATCAAATAAATTGGTGCTGTTGTTACCACAGGCTGTTCCTTTATTAAGGGAGAAGGCAGGGCCTGAGCAGGGACCGGAGTTTGTTGGGGGCCCCTGGGCTGGGCTCCCACCGCTCCACCCAACGGCACGCTGTGGGGCCTGTGCTTGTCCATGTTTGCTCCTGAAACGAGAAGATGAAAAATTGCTGATCATATATCATCTCCATAAATCTTACTGACAGGAAGTCCTGCAACCTTGTGTCCTTACATATGGTAGGTGCCTGGAGATCCTGTTGCCTTATGTGGGTTGAAGCCTCCAGAAAAAAGAAAAAAATGTTGTTGGCATTTGAAAAACTTCCAGAGTGGTTTTCCATGCCTATACAGGGCAGGGATCTTGTGTTTCTGCACCTCTTCCATTGAATTATTTTGCCTTCCCTAACCCCCTGGCCATGGGTTGGCTCTTTTTGTTCCAAATCACTAAGGAGAGAATTCCCAGGGCGCTAATTAAGAAATTGTATAGTTCGCTAAACTCCCTTTCTGTCCATCACAGCAGAATAAGTGACCGGTGGTCCCCATCCCCCCCAGCCAACACAGGGCACAGGTAACTAACTGGGTCTTTTGGGTACAGAACAGGAGCTCTTGCTGTCTCCCAGGCTGCTCCCTGCTGACCGCCGGGCCCCAGCCTGAAAACTCTCCCAGCTAATGAGAAATGCCTATGTATGTTTAAAGCTCAGCTACCTTTCCTATGTCTTGGCTAAATTAAAGGAGACAGGAGAAGACGGTCGCATAAGCCCAGCAGGGCTGAGGCCTCCTTCTTGAGACACAATGAGATAAAGTCACTGGGCCGCAGGCTGGTACATACAACAGGGCCCTGTTTGCTTGCTTGGGCCATTGACATCCTTGAGAGAGTGTAGAGCCTTAGGCTTTTTTAGTTCAACCTTTGGGTTATCTGGTACCTCTTACTCAGGGCCAGGGCCACGCATGTGGAAGACGGCCCTCCCCACAACACATCCACAAGCAAAGGTGCTGGCCCCGGCGTCTCTCACGTGAGGCCAGGAGAGGACCGCGGCACTCATCATTCCCTGAGAATCCTGATTCCAGGCGGAAGCCAGATGCTGTATCACAGAAGCGCATGCTCCCCGGCCTGCAGGGCGCCTTCCTTCGCTGTCTTATCTGAACCCGAGAGAGGACACTCCTTTCCTGAGATACTTTATCCGAACGTCATATACAAATACAAAACAAAGATCCTGATACTTAGTCAACAAGAGAGAAGGCTTGGAAAACCGGGCAGGAAGTTCAAGGGCTGAGTGGGGAGGGCTGGATGACCACACTAGTAGGGAAGTTAGCCAGGCAGGCAGTGGGCTGGGGGTCTTCTCAGGAAACTTCTGTAGCCACCATGATCCTCTCCCTTGTTCCCCCTCCCAACCTGGCCAGGTCCTGGGATCCTGTGCAGGGAGCTCCTTTGAGTTCGGTCTGTCCCCCAACCCCGGGGATAACAGGACCCATGCGAATAGCACAGCTTCGGGCTTGGCCTCTCTGCTGGGGACTGACTGGGCAGGGAAAAAATGTGCCCCCTCCCCCTCCAAAATAGGGGAGGGAGGGAGGCTGGCAGGAGTCCTTTGTGAAATTTGGCACCAAGTGTCAGACAGACTGACTTTGTGCTATTCTTATGCTAATTATTTTACCAAGTGATATTTGATTGTTTCTATAAAAGGTTTATGTCAGTATAATTCACCACAGGCTTTTTAAAGACCTCAAGATACAAGAAAGCAATGCACCCAGAATCCATTAAAGAATTAGGTTCTATTAATGCCCGCGTCTGCTGAACGGGGCCGTAGGCACCTCCTGAGTCTCCAATGAAGACAGGAGCAGCGTTCCCCTTGCTTGGTAACATTTGCCAAAGAGGAGAGGGAAAGCATCTTTGCTGTCTGGGAGTTTGGCTCTCAACAAGTCCGGGGAATTCAAGAATTTTGAACACAATGTTTGCCCGGATTCTAACTGGAAAGCGAAAGCTGATGTGGAAGTGGGGACAGCTAGGGCAGCTGTCGTGGTGCCCACTGTGATAACATGGCTTAGTAGACACGGAGGTGCTGTGCGCACTTCTCCAACAATGGCAACAAAAAAGCTTCCTGATGTCTACTTTATGCACCAAGAAACAGTCCCGGCACAACATAGCGGCTTCCCCAACTTGATCCGGGTTGGCAAAGCCATCCAGGTTGTTTGTGGCTCTCTGATGCCCCGAATGCCTGCTCTTGGACAGAACTAGGGCCACGCTGGGACGTGGGGGCACAGGGCTCCTAGGGACAGTGTCCGAGTACCTTCTCTCTTGTTTTTATTTCTTTACCCTTAAAATTGGAGGGGAAGGTGCGTCTGCTTGAATGACATTTAAAACTTCCAGCTCTGAAAATATATGACGCCATGAAAGTGATAATAAATTTTTGACTTTCTGGAAACATAAAAAAAAAAACCACTTCCTTTTTAGAAAATTCTTCCTAATGATCTGTGCCACCGTGGCAAGAAACAGAAGCAGTCATTTTTTGAAGCATTGGTAAAAAGGAAGCGTGTTGGTCATCTTTCCTGTGACCCAGGCACGTTGACACAGAGACTGGTGAAGGTGTTGCCCTGCAATGCAGAGGCACGTGAGCCAAGGGGAGGATTTAGCCCAGATCCATGGATCCCCCGATCCCCCAGATCCTTCAGAATCCAGACGGCTCTGTGGATGTCCACCTGGGGCTCTGATGCTGGCAGCTCAGCCATCTCCCGGTGGTGTCCTTGTCTATAATTATTAACAGTGAGTAATCACCCCTGCTTCCACCCTGTGCGGCGTGTGGTGGCTCCGGGGCACACACGGCAGCTGCCGCCAGCCCTGAGCCGGGTACATCCCCGCGGTCAGCGCTGCTGCTGAGGGACAGGTGCTTGGGCGCACCCAGCTCATGGCACTTTGCTGACAAGAGGCTAGCGAGGCCTCCCCTGACGGGATGCTTGGTGGGAAGCTCCGATTTTTATAGGTTGGGGGACATTCGAGGGCTGCAGAGCATCCCAGGGCGTGGCAAGGGGTCAGGGTATTGAGCCTGTGACTTGGAAAAGTCAATCATTGCTTTACAGGAGGGTTAAGGACATCAGGTCATTACCCCAAGGCAGGCCCCAGAAAGAGGGAGGGTCCAGGACTCTTACAGGGCACGGGCAGGAACAAGGGAGGGGGGACACAGCAGTCACAGGCCCCTGGGCGACAGGGATTTGAAAACTGGACCACCCCTCTGTAAGGAGACGTCGGCCCCAACACTGAGCTCCTCCTGGACTGCAGAGGACTCCACACAGCTGACTCTGAAACAGCCCCTGCATTCTCCCTCCTCCCCCCTCCTCCCCACTCCTCCCGCCTCCCCCCTCCTCCCTCCTCCTCCCCCCTTTTCTCCCCTCCTCCCCACTCCTCCCTCCTCCTCCCCACTCCTCCCCACTCCTCCCTCCTCCTCCCCACTCCTCCCCACTCCCCCGCCTCCCTCCTCCTCCCCCTTTCTCCCCCCTCCTCCCCACTCCTCCCTCCTCCTCCCTCCTCCTCCCTCCTCCTCCCCACTCCTCCCCACTCCTCCCTCCTCCTCCCCACTCCTCCCCACTCCTCCCTCCTCCTCCCCACTCCTCCCCACTCCTCCCTCCTCCTCCCCACTCCTCCCCACTCCTCCCTCCTCCTCCCTACTCCTACCCCCTCCTCCCGCCTCCCCCCTCCTCCCTCCTCCTCCCCCCTCCTCCCCATCTGTCCTTCCTTCCCTCAAGAATGTATTGACTGGCTGTCTTGTGCCAGGCACCATGCTAAGTGCTAATGAACCAAAAGGTCGCGGTGCTCGCAAGAAGCTCCCCGTTGCAGCGCGTTCATTCACTATTGCACCTGATGCTGCAGCAGCTCTCTGATCCTTCTAGCCCTTCCTATCCCCGCGCCTCTTGAGGACACAAGCCTCCTGGAAGTTAGGCATGGACATGGAACTGGTTTCGACCGATCAGATAAGGAAGGAAATAAGCACGTCATCCGAGATGGTGAAGGATTCCCTGCAGTGTCTCTTGCTTTGCTTTGATGATGGAGGGCACCCTGATGAGCTAGCACGGGACTGGAAGTTGGGAGGACTGAGATGGCACATGGATAAGTATTCCAAAGGAGTCTCCAGGAATCTCCCATAGTGGATTCTGGGTGCACTTTTTGTTTTTCGATTCGTGGGATTTGGAAGTATTTATTCCCACATACCACAGGTGTCTATCCTTTCAGAACTGGATTTCAATCTCGACGTTGTGCCACATCATTCTTGATAGCTTCTCTTTTAGCCATAGCTTTTCTTTGAGGGCTTGGTATTCCCGCTAGATTCTGAGCTCTTTGAACACAGGGCCCCTGGCTTCTTGATCTCTGTATCTCTCACATGGGGGTCAGATTCTGGCAAAGAACAGGAGGTCAGCAAATGTTTGCTGAGTGGGCAGGAGGGTGACTCAAAGGAACATCTGCAGCCGCAGAGCCCGGCAGAGGCCATGGCCAATGGCGTTGGCCTGAGAGCTGCAGAAAGGATGGGGTGGTGAGCTCGGACAGCTGAGTGGGGGCCAGGGTCTGAGCTCAAGTGTGTTGACCACAAAGCCCATCCCGTTTGTGGTCTGTCACACCCACTGACTTCTTGCGATCTGACCTCAGTTTGGTGAACTTTCTTCTCCAGTGGGTGATAGGTTGTGATGACGTGCTTCACCCCCAAAACCATCCTCCCCCTGGGGTTGTTGGGATCGGCCCTTGGAAAAGCTTGCTGTCCATATTATTAAGGAGAATAATCAACATTCATTATTTACTAGATCCAAACATCTGGTCCCACAGTAAACATTATCTGTGGAAAAAAACACATGTTACTGGCATACGTTATTTCAGTTAATTCTCATGATTACCCTATGAAATAGGTGTCCTCCTCATCTCTGGGTTAAAGATCAGAAAACTGAGCCCGGAGACGTAAAGTAACAGAATCAAAGACACACTGTTTGCAAGCAGCAGAGTGGGATTTTGAGTCTGAGTTTGACACCGCAATGGAGGCTGTCCACTGTTATGGAATGTTGAGTCTTACTGGAGGGAACACGTGTGTGCACGCCATGTATGTGTGCTAGTGAGGCAGAGGGGGCAGAGAACAACTTCTCAGGGCTGTAATGACATAGAGGCATCTTTTTTCTACTGGATTGCTATTTATCCAAGTTTGTCACTTGTGTTTTTACAGGAAGCTGTAAGGACTTCCTGCTTTAACTCTCACAGATGCTGGCCCTGATAATTCCCCTATTTACATACCTACAGGGCAAGGCGAAGCCCTGAGCTGCTGACTCTGGTGGGATTTCAGGACAAGCTCTGATGGATCACCTCCTCCCTTATTATCTCTGTACAGCCTCCCAGAACTCCCTGGATGTGGGTGGGGGAAGGGAGCCTTTCTTCTATGCTTTAATGTGGCTCTTAGCCTTGTGTAGGCCTGGGCTGGCCCCCTTGACATACTAGATCTTTGATTCTAACCACCGCCTGGCCCTGCCTGTAGGAACTGTTACCTGAATTATATAGCTGAGGAATCCGAAGCTTACCTTGAAGCAGCGGTTCCCAACTGGGGGCAATAGCCACAACTTGACATGGAGGTGTGGTGGCTGACAGATGAGAGGCCAGGGACGATGCCATTCAGTGTTGTAGCATACACAAAGAATTATCCAGTTCAAATGCCAGTAGTACCCAAGGGGAGACATCTTGATTTCAAGGCTTTTTAGAACATTGATGGACTGGGGCTTGACCCATAACCACAATGGCTGTGCACTCCTCCCCACGGAGGAAAGAGAGATGGCAGATCTTAAAGTCAGCAGGGCCCTTCTTTGATGTCTCCATGGGCTGGCTTGCCACCTGCTCATCCCCTCGGTACTGTCTGCTGAGCCATTCTCTGCACGCAGTTGTATCTCAGCTTTGTGGACCTTGGTTCTTTGTACCAGTGAGCCTGAAGGCTTGTCTTTGTCATAGCTTTGAGCTTTATTTCTAAGTTACCCAACATCACAGACCTCTGATGGATGCATCAGAGCCTATTCTGATAGTTTTCACTCATTCAGAAAACACCCACTCTGTGCCTTGCTTGTGCTAGGTGCTAACTGTGCAGAGGGACAGGAAGGCATAGCACCAATTAACTGATTAACATAGTAGTAGCAACAACAAGAACCGTTGACATTGGCTTTTCCACATCATCCAGGCGTCGTCTCATGTGTTTCACTGAAGGATGAACAAAGGCAGGTGCCCAAGACTGCCTGAGTGGTTTGGAAAGATGACCTCAAGGTCTGGGTGGAATCTAGGAAGAAGAGTGGCCGTGTGGGTAAGGCTGAACAGGCAGAAGGATCAGCCTGAGGAAAAGCCTGGGAGAGCCAAAGTGATGGAGGATCTAGAAGGTTCTAAGAAGTAATTGTGTGGCCAAACAGCATTTGGGGTTGATGAGATGACTAGCATCACACAGATCGTCTTGCAATGACAGGTTGGGTGACTCAGTTTACAGAGAATCCCAGTCACTCAGCACCAGTGTCCAAGTTGAGTTGGCCGAGAAGACTGAACAGAGAACTCTCTCCATGTCCCTGCCCCAGCCGTGATTGCTGGGCTATTCCCAATGCTCATTTTCAGACAGACTTGAGAAGCTTCCTTGAATAATACTGTTGCTGGTTACCGAAGATAAGAGGTGCACAGTGTGAATGTTGGGGAGACAACTCCAGTGCTTTATCATACGTGAAGGACAATGATTGAGGCCGATATCCAGGCCCAATCAATAAGGAGGTTAACCCGGGGAGATTCTCCACCGGGTCTCGATTCTGCTTCCGAACATGTAAGGGACAGAGAGAATGATCACGGTGAGGTCCCTGCCACGAGGACTTGGCAGTCCCGTGGGAAGCCTGCCAGGCAAGCCGGCAAGGGCATGGTGGAAAATCGACACGTGGGGACTGTGCAGTGGGACGCCCAACTGGACAAGGGAAGGATCAGTTTATAGAGGACAGATCAAAGAAGGTATCTGGAGAAGGGTGGACCCCAGCTGAGTCCTGAAGGGTAGAGACTGTGAGCAGGTGAGGATCACTCAGAAAAAGTCAAGATATTTTCAATTCGGATCACGTCCACACTTCCCAAGATAGCACCAAGCTACGACATCTTCTGGGGTCAGCCTCCCTGCAAAGGGTCATCTGGGGCCTCCTTGCCTCCACACCCTGACCCCCTACTGGCCACCCTAATGAAAGTCACATCATGGTTTGGTCTTTCTCCAGGACCTTTTGTCTACGCGAACACTTTTCTTTCTTGCTTGCTTGCTTTCATCACAACTAAGTGAGATTTATTCCAGGTACACAAAGCTGGCTTAACATTTTTAAAATCGTATTTAAGATATACAGACTTCATGCATTTCATATATACAACTTGAGGAACAGTAATTCTACCCACCCCACCCTACCCTCCCTCCCGCCTGCACTCCCACCCTTCTTCTTCCTCCCTCTCCTATTCACGTTATTATTTTTTACATAGATTTATTCTTAGTTAACTTTATACTCATAAGATTAACCCTGCACTAAGAGTTCAACAAACAAATAGTATGAAGAAAAGAAAAAAAAAACCACTGTTCCTCAACAGTCAAAGACAAGGGCTGTTCAAAATCGTCACATCTCAAAGTGTCAGTTTCACTCCTGTAGATGACCTGTTAGGTACTCTGTTGGTTGCCACAGATAAGAGAACATATGCTGCTTGTCTTTTGGGGACTGGCTTATTTCACTAAGTATCATGGTTTCCAGTGGCATCTATTTTGTTGCAAATGACAGGATTTCATTTCTTTTTTTACTGCTACGTAGTATTCCATAGTGTAAAAATACCATGATTTCTTTATCCAGTCTTCAATGAGTGGACATCTGGGTTGATTCCATATCTTAGTTATTGTGAATAGAGCTGTAATAAACATGGGGGCACCAATCACTCTTTGATGTGCTGATGTCGTTTTGTTTGGGTGAACTCCCAGAAGTATGCCTTTCCTGTGCTCTGAAAGATGAACAACTCTTGTCCTAGAGTCAGCAGTGAATGCTGCTCCCATACAGCCCTGCGGTATTTGCTGTGTTCTGTCCTCTTTGCTGTCGGTCCATGTCACAGCCCTACATGTTACAGGCTTCTGTGGCTGACTCCCTTAGTAGAATGTAAACAGTCCCTGAGAGCAAGAACTGGACTAACTTTATACTCAGTCCCTGTGTCCATGGATTTCCTACCTATGGATTCAACCAATCGTAGAAAGGGAAAAAAATGCATCTGTACTAAACACAAGCAGACTTTTTTTTTTTCTTATCCTTTATTCCCTAGATAACACAATGTAGTAACTATGTGCACTTATGTAATATTGGGTATTATAAGTATCTAGAGATAATTTAAAGTCTAGGGGAGGATGTGCCTGGGTCATATGTGTATACTGTGCCATTCTGTGTAAGGCACTTGAGCATCCAGAGATTGGTATCTCCCAGAAGTATGCAACCAATTCCACGTGGGTCCTGAGGACCAACTACATTTCCTTCCACTTCTGTACCTAACACAGGGCATAACTCGGGAAGGTACACTAATGACCTGTTAAGCAGGCAACGGCATTGAACTAGGCAATGAGTATCTTAATGAGCTGGTGCAGACACAGAGACTTGGTATGTTTGGAGTTGGCCTGTCCAAGGTGGTGGCCACTGATTGCATGTGGCTATTTAAGCTTCAATTAATTACAATGAGGTCAAGTTTTAGAATGTAGTTCCTCAGTCTCGCTGGCCAAATTTCAACTGTTCAACAGCCACAAATGGCCAGTAGCGAAGGCATTGGATAGCACAAATGTAGGCTATTTCGATTCTGTGGGACAAAGCTTCTGTAGCCTTCACAGAGTAGGGAACGGCTGCCTCCCAAGCCCCTTCTCCTTGCTTTCACTCTCTCCTCCCCCAATTTGCTGCAACTGATGCTTTGGGCAATTGAATATGGCTCTTCCTACAATGCCAGCAGATCCGGGGGGATGTGGCGAGCTAGGTTACTGAGGGTTACTACCAGCCGATGTAAATCAAATCACTCCTCGTGGGTGGGCTTTGGGCCTGCAGAGACGGCCCAGTGGCTGTTGTGTAAAGACACCGGTACCTGTCAGGAGGAATTCTGGAGTCTAACTCCCGAGCAAGCTGAGCTCAGCTCATTGGGCTGTGTGAGGTTCCAGACACCTGGCAGGCGTGGAAACACAGATGTCTCCCAGCCTTTAATTGAAAACGCCCTGAGTGGGCGGAATACGGGCAGAGCTGTTGCAGTCTCCCTGTGCTTGTTTGCTGGGAGAAACAGAAAGGGGCTCCTTCCTCTCGCGTGATGATTCAGTTCTCTGACGCGGGGCAAAGGTGTTGACTGAACCCCAAGATCCCTGAGTTCCAAATGATACTTTTATCTCTTTGAAGTGGATCCCTCCAAGATGAGTCCAGTTTATAAAACACACAAGAGGAGTGGCTCACAGGGTGAGAGGGGCAGGGTCCCGGACCCCATCTGCTCCGTCCCCTGAATGCCATCACTCTGTACACTCTAAGAGGCTGAAACTCCTGTGTGGGAGGAGGCAGGCACCATCTGAAAACTCTGGTCTCTGAAATCCTCACTTATAAAACCAAAGCATAAGGTGCTTGCATGCTTCTACAGTCATCACGAAACGGTGTTTGCTTCTGCAAGTGCTTTCTATATGCTGGAGTGCAGTGTCAGGGATCAGGGCACCTCCTCTTCCTGTGTGTTGTCTCTGGCACCCAGTTTAGTTTCAGGCACGGAGTGGGTGCTGGGCAAAGGAGATAGGAGGGAGGGAGAGAGGGAAGGAGGAAACAGGCTGGGAGGATGTGAAAAAGAGAAAAGGCTAGAAGAGGAGGAAGGGAAGGAGGGAAGGAGGGAGGGAGGAGGGAGGAAAGGAGGGAAGATAGAGAGGCAAGGAAGAGTATCAAAGCAGGGGAGAGGGAGGAGGGAAGGAGGAGGGAAGGAGGAGGCTGGGGCGGAGGATGTGTCATTATTAGCTCCAGTTTACAGATCAAGATGGTGAAGTGCGCAAATTGTAAAATGCAGGGGGGAATGATGCGAACTCAGGTTTGTGTCCCTGCAGTGTGCGCTTTCCCTCAGGCCTCCAACTCCACCCCCACCCTGCCCCGCACCCCGCCCCGGCTTACTTGTCCAAGCAAAGCCCCTTCCATACCCTTGATCATCTGTTCCTGACAGCACTGCCTCTCGGTAGCACACTGCAGAGAGGGGCGTCTCTCCTGAGAAGGAAGCCTCCTCTTCTGTCCTAGGACCCCCGACCACACTCCCGTCCTTGAAATAACGCTGCCTTCCCGTGGGCAGCCTGTGCGCGGGTGCAGGTCAGAGAGCCCCAGCCGGCGTGGGAGTGCCCAGGGAAGCACGGTGAAGTGCAGCTGTGAGCGACCCGTCTTCCTGGGGCAGCTAAACCGAATGGGTCTTTAAATCTGAGCTGTGTGGGGACACAGGGGTGTTCGTGTGTCTGTACCCTCTTTATAATCAAGCTGTATGTCTGAACCTGGGGTGAAGGCAGCCCTGACACGAGAGCCAAGCCAGCGATGGGACGTGTTTCTGAGATGACCAGTGGACTTCCTCCAGCAGGCTTAGCTATTGTTAACGGGCATTGCTACGGTCATGATGTTAGGTATAATTAAACGGTGAGTGCGACGAAATCCCAGCGGCCTGCACACGGCCGCCAGCTTTTAGCACCCTGGATGTACAAGGTGCACACACACACACACACACATGCACACACACATGTGGCGCCTTCCAAAGGGCTTGTCAGAGGACAAAGCACAGTTTTTACTATCGCAGAAATCTTTACGGATAGCCATCCTTGAGGTGACGTTATATCCTTTATGGCCACATTTTGGTACTTTCCTTAAATTATTGAAGGCATTTCGTAGGGCCAGCATTCCTGGAACAGAGCTCTAGAAGAGGTCCCTGTCCCCCGTCTGGAGGTGGGTTAATGATGGCGTGCCTCGTGCAACACGTCCAGGACAGCGAGGTTAATAAAACCCGTAGCTCTTCTTCATGGGCACCAGGGGATGGTTAATGTTCAAGGCTGTGCAGGACCTCGGCTTAATGTTCCGTGTGAAGGATGGGGCTGCCACATGACACCCTCCCCGGTGCCAACCCCGCACAGCAGCGCAGGCTGCAAGGGGCTGAGCACATCGGGGCAACTTAGGTGCTTCTCTCGCTGCTGGCGGTGACAGGCTCCCGGGCTCCCTTTGCAGAGAGCACTGGACCCGGAGCAGGGAGAGCCTGTGCCCCGGCCCCTAGTGGCTCTGGGCAGTGGGGCCAGGTGCCTCCAGACGTGGTGCCCCTCTTCCCTTCTCTACCTGCCTCAGGTGCACGTGGGGAGGACTGGGGGACAGCGAGGTAACCCATGCACCTCGTGGTTAGGAAGGTGGATTGCGGTCACGAGTCAGATCCAGAGTCAATGCAGTCGAAGGAGTTGATGCTCTCTCTCTCGCCTTCCATATGTTGAAATCCCACCCTCCCTATGTGATGGTTTTAGGACCTCAGCCTTTGAGGATGGTTGGGGGAGAGTGGAATCCTTGATGAGACCCTGGGAAGATGGTGGCTGCTACCTCGGGAGGACCCCGCCAGGGAGCACCATTTAGGACCTGGGCAGCAGCCCCTTACCAGTGCAAGTGCATCTGCTGGCGTGGGCCTGTGGACCTCTCCCTTCAGAACTGTGAGAAACAAGTTTGTGCGGTGTGTAAGCTCCCCGGCCTGCTCTGTTTCAGCAGCCTAAGCAGATACGACACAGTCTGAGTCCTGTGCCCCCTAGGCAGGTTGCCTAATCACTCTGTCGTGATTTGTCTGCTAGCAAAATACACCCGAGACAGGAAATGAAGACAAGTGATGGCACTGGGAGGAGATGCTAGGGAGCTGCGGCAGCAGAGCCAGGGGAGTGCAGGAGGGAAGGGACGGACGTCATCGATGGGAAGTCACCATGAGCTGCTGGAGGTGACTGAGCTGGGGCCTCTCAGGGGTGGGGGCAGAAAGAACCCAAGCGCTGGAGTCATCCCACCAGAGAACGAGGGAGCTGAGGCGTTCATGTATCAACTCTGGCCAGTCCCTGGGTGATGGCCACTGCAGAGCCTCTGGCCGGCCTTGGCCATGGGCAGAGTGGGCTCCTGCAGCCAGAGGAAGCCTGGGACAGAGGTGCCGGGGGTGCCGTCGGCCAGAAATATGGATGGTGTGCACCCTGAGATGAAGTTCTAGGAGGAAATGAGAAGGGGCGAATTCTGATAGCTGAAGTCTGACGCTCTTCCTCTCCAAAGTGAGGCCGTAGTCTGTACCTCCCAGCATTGTCCTGTATATTAAATGAGACAACGCAAGAGCTCCATAAATATTCATGAGGAGCCTTACTAACCTAAGGGCGAAGATACAAACAGCTACATAGGTCATTATTTGGGTCTGGGCAGGAGACCTGGTGAACTGCCTGCATTTAAACGCCTCCGCTGTGACTTAGACATTTTGCTGTTTTGGAAAATAAACTCTGTGTTTGACATGAAAGGGGATTGCAGTATTGTACGCTGTGGGTCAAACAATGTGTTTTCCTCCCTGGGACAGGAAAGCAGGAGCAGAGAACAGAGAGGGATCCCATGGATCCGGTGGCGTGGTCTCCCCAGGTCGGGGAATTGACTTTCCTGAGCATGGGGCGTCTGTATCCATTCTTCTGTCTCTCTGAGCTTCTGGCCAGGAGGTCCTCATTTCTTAGGTCACTTGCAACTTTGTTTCTGCAGCAGGTCAAGGGATTTCTTCACCCAGAGGGTGACCCAATGCCCCCACATACGTGCCGTATACGTGCCGTGCCAGAGCCTCTTGCTCTCACTCGGTGCAGCCCAGGGAGATACCCAGATGGGCAGTTAGCTCAGAGGGGCCCCTCCATTTCTCAGCATTTGCCCCTCGCCTGGGGCCCCAGTGTGAATCCCTTGGCATGTTGATAGATTCCTAGTTGAGGTGCACATTAAAAAAATGATTTATTTGTAAGAGAGAGAGGGGGCAGAGAGAAAAAGAGGGTTCTTGCATCTGCTGGTTCATTCCTAAAATGCGCTCAATACCCAGGCTAGTCCAGGCCAAAGCCAGGAGTCAGAGACTTGAATCAAGTCTCCCATGTGGGTGGCAGGGGTCCAAGCAGGCACTTGGGCCGTCTTCTGCTGCCTCCCGGGTACGGTAGCAGGAATCTGGGTCAGAAGCACAGAGTAGTTGGAACTCTGTCCCATGCCCTGTAGTGTGGAGTGCTGACATGCCAAGGGATGGCTCGCCCTGCTGGGTGGCTTTTCCTGTTTCCCACTTGGACACTGGTGTGGGCCCTGCCACACTTCTGGGTTGGGGAGTGCTTGGGGCCTTCACGTCCACCGTGTCACTGACCCTGAAGTGGGGTACTCGGCAGGCACTGGGACTCAGTGTCTCGTCTTTTTGCACCTAGAGCTGTGGTAGCACCTTCCTTGTGTGTTTATATGATTGAGCGCCAACCACAGGCACTTGCGGTGTGTAAACCCTCGCTAAGTTCATGTCCATGGAGTGAATGAATGAGTGTGGAAATGCACAGGGAGCCCAGGGAGAGGGGGAAGGGAGCCAAGTAGAAGAGGAAAAAGCCGGATTTGAGGGGTCTTTGCCCCCCTGGATTGTGCTAGGAACCAGGAAGCCGAGCCGACACTTGCATGTAAATTGGAGATTTCCCTTTTCGGTTTTATAAATTCAGTTCTTGCCTGCTGTCATGCACTGGGGAGACATCTCCAGTCTTACTCACAGTTAAGAATAAATAGCGTTCAGGCTGCTAAAAAGGGAGCGATCGCAGCACTCGGCATTTCCACGTGCGTCACGGAGGGGCCGACTCCACGGCACCCCGCGCCGTAAGCAGAACAGCGGTCTGGAGTCGTCGCGCGGTACGAGTCAGTCTCTCATCAGAGCAACCTTCCTCCAGCCCCAGAGGGGAAATTCCTCTAAAAGGCCAGACGCTAACGTGCGTGTCAAGAACCCTACCAGCCAGTTCCCTTCACCAGCGACTTTAGACAGGTCATGCTGGAGAGGAGAATTTCCAGTGTGGGAAGGGTGGAAGTGAGTTTGTTCTCATTGCCCCCTCCCTCCCCTGCTGCCCAACTCTGGCCTTGCCAGGTAAGGAGCACGAAGCCTCAGTTGTCACAAAGCAGGGCATTCTGGGAAGCTCTTGCGGCCCTCAGGAGCCCGGTCTTCTGACGTCATGCTGAGGCTTGGTTCGAGTCGGCTTGTGTGCGCTCGCGTCAGGATGTAAGTCACTTGCTCATTCTGTGTGAGGACCCGCTCTTGATAAAGTCCCTGCCCCCTGCAGTTCACAGCCCACACGGAGACCAAGCCGGAGAGCACTGCTTGAATCCAGAGGCTACCAGGCACCTGTCCAGCCTGTGGGCCAGGCATGGCTCCTCCTCCAGGAGCTGGAATCCAGGCTTAAGCTTAAGGCCTTGAACTCAGGGAGGCAGGGATAGGGGCAAGTGCTGTCCACGGCTGTGGGCCTGTGCAAAGGCAAGGAAGGCCGAAGACCTGGTCCATGACCAGAGCCGCGCTTCTCTGGCTGCCTGGGTGGTGGAGAGATCCTGGTGCTGAGACCGTTAGGGGCCATGCCGTCCCATGAGACATGGCTCTGTGCTACTCAGTCTCCTTGGTCTGATAGCCCAGGCGAGAGCTTGTGATTCCTGCTTGAGCTCTCAGCAGACACAAGCCCCTACCTGCTCGGGAGCTTCACTGAGCCATGGCCAGTCGGCCGCAGCTGAGTGGGACGGAGGGCCTGCTCCTAGGGAGCGCACAGAGGTCTCAGCAGGCCCCGTGGACCGAGTGAACACAGCAGGATGTGCGGGTTCTCGCACTCTGCCCTGAACTGCCACATCGAGCGGCCAGTACCACGGTGATGCCCATTTTACAGATGAGGGAAGGAGAGTGCAGGCAGTCACCTGCTGCATCAAAGAGCCCAGGCTATGCTGCCGGTCAGGATTTTGCTGGGTCTGGCTGGCCCTGGGCCCAGGGCCCATCCCTGCTGCGACCCTGTTTCCTCTGGGAAAAGACCCAGAGGCTAGAAGTCTCCAGCTGTGCCCAGCTCAGCCCTTCTGTGGTCCCTGGCCGCCTCCTGAGGATGCAGGTGGTGATGTGGGTGGTGACTCCTGGGCCTCCAGGGACCCCTTGGTGTGGCAGTGCCTGCCACCAGAGCCTGCCGGGGGCAGGTGCAGCCGTCTTAGCCTGTCACCCAGGAGTCCTCACTCCCCTGGGTCTGGTGCCACTCGCAGAGACTCTGAGAACACACCCTGCGAGGCAGCTGGGCCTCCTTGGCCTTTATCCGGCTCCGCCCCCGGCATCTCCAACCCTTCCTTTCAGACCCTGCTGGCTGACCTTGGCCTGCCTCTGGCCTCAACCTGGGCACCAGCCGTGATCCTGGAGTCAGGCCAGGCCCTGTCCCGTGTGTGGCCTCTCCCTGGTCCTGCTGGTGGCCGAAGCTCACAGGGCAGCTCGAGCCCCTCCCAGAGGTGCCCCTGGTGGCCAGCTGGGCCTATGGTATAGAACCCAGGGAGCTTCAGGAAGGTTAGGAGTGGAACTGACCAGTCCCAGCCAGAATGGGAAGGGGAGCCTTTCCTTCCGTCCTTTTCCAAGACGCTGGCCTTTGTACCTGCTGCCTCTGTGTCTGCCTGTCTTGCACACAGACCCACTGCCAGGTTCAAACCTGACGTAACAGCCACATCTTCAAGCTGACCCTCATCCTTCCATCTGGTCCTCACTCTTTTCCTAAAGGGGAGGACCACCACGCTCCCCCACTTTACAGATCAGTAAACTGAGGCTTGAGAAAATGAGGCAGTTCTCAAAGCCTCAGGCACTTAGTGACTGAGTCTGAATCCAAACCCAGATTCGTCCGACTCCTCACCACTTCCTGGCCGTGTGACTGGGCTCCTAGCTTGTCCCCTCTCGGCCCCAGTGTTCCCATCAGTAGAATGGAGACAGCAGTAGCACCCTGAAGTCAAGCCTTTACTGAGGATTTAATGAACCAACTGAAGGCAGAGACGTGCCCCATGCTTACCACTCAGGTGGTTGCGGGTTAGGGGCTGTGTGCGTTTGTGCAAGTGTGGTTGTCAATGTCCCAGCTCTGTCTGCGATACTTGGGAGGCCCTGCCCACCTCCTGCTGTGGCCTCGGCCTTGACCCAGGGTCTGTCTGCCCTTCCTTGCCTGAGAGCCACTAATTGCTTTGCATCCTTTCAGACCCCACACTGTGCGTGCCATCAAACCCCGGCTATCTGGACTGAACCGTGTGGTTCATACTACTAGCCGTGCTGCGAGGGCAGGTGCTAGAACGCCGGGGTGAAATCCTGGGGACCGTTCTTCCTAATGCGCATGCGTGTGTTTGCCCAGCTGATTCAGAGTCGTCCACTGGACCGGCTGACTTTGCAGAAGACCAGCAGTTCAACGTGGGGACCTCTCCTCACCCCTTCAAAGAGAATACGTGCAGTGCAGTGTCACTACGCTCTGGCTTTGCTTTCTTTCTTTCTTTTTTTTTTTTTTATATATTTGACAGGTAGAGTTATAGACAGAGAGAGAGACAGAGAGAAAGGTCTTCCTTCCGTTGGTTCACTCCCACAGCTATGGCTGGCGCTGCGCCGATCCGAAGCCAGGAGCCAGGTGCTTCCTCCTGGTCTCCCAAGCACCTGGGCCATCCTCCACTGCCCTCCTGGGCCACAGCAGAGAGCTGGCCTGGAAAAGGAGCAACCAGGACTAGAACCTGGTGCCCATATGGGATGCAGGCAGAGGATTAACCAAGTGAGCCACGGTGCCAGCCCCTGGCTTTGCTTTCTGAATTGTTTGTTTATTTATTGGGAGAGAGAGAATATGAAAGAGAGGGTCCCATGCACTGGTCCACTTCCTAAATGCCTACAACAGCTGGGGCTGGGCCAGACCAATGCAGCAGCTCCGTGTGGTTCTTCCATATGGTTGGCAGGGACTCAACCACTAGAGACATTGCCTGCTGCCTCCCAAGATCTGCATTAGTGGAGTTGGAATTGGGAGCAAAGCTGGGATGTGAACCCAAGCACTCTAAAATGGGATGCAAGCATTGTAACTGCTAGACCCAATGGCTGCTCCTAAACCCTAAACACCAGTTCTCCCACTTAGGTGCTGTGTGACTCTGGGCAACTTACCTAACATTGCTGAGCAGTATTTCCTTTCCAAATCAGCCGTGCACCAGGAGACATGCAGAACATTCTTCACAGGGTTTTGGAGGGAGTGCAATGAGCACAGGAAGCCAATACCTCGTATATAGTGGGTGCTTAACCCAAGGCTGATTCAGAATGCAGTAAAATGAGGGTTAAAAGCCACAGGTAGCTCAGGGAGCGAAGAAGCAAATAAAGAAATGCCCTTTGCTTGCCTGAATCTGCCAGGGAAGAAGAAGTGGAGCAGGGGGAGGGGCCTGGCCAGAAGTGAGGCCCCAGCGCCACACCGCGTCCTCGGCGAGGGAGGCAAGAATCTGGGCATCTGTGGGAAGGGCAAGGTCCGCGGCCCCTCCTGAGCCGGCCTCACGCTTCCTGGTGGATTCTGCAGCTTTCCTGGAAAGCACGGGGGAGCCTCCCCATTGGCGGCTGGGAGGCAGCGGCTCCGGGGCATGTGCGCGGGTGTGCAAGCCTCTCCCAGCAGTGGGTGGGGCACCCACCAGACTTTGGACTCAGTGCTGCTTGGATGCGGCAGCTCCTCCTTCCCCAGGGATACCCCAGCCGGTTTCTCAACATTCATTCTCCATAAAAAAAAAAAAAAAAAAAAAAGTGGGGGAGGGGAGGGTTGAAAGTCAACTACTGAAGTTTCACAAACACCAAGGCCAAGGCCAAGGCCAAGGCCAAGGCAGTGCTTGGGCGCCAGCACTCCTGGCTGCTCCTTCCAGCTGTCACGTCTCTGTCAAATCACAGGGCAGGTGGTAACAACGTTGCTCCTGGTAACTGCAGCATGCCCTAGAGCCGTGGGGTCCACAGCAGCAGGTACCTGTCACACAGGCCGCGTCTCTGCCCGGTGTATTGTTGAGGAGACCCGGGCCAAACGCCAGGATGCACGCAGGGAAGAGTTCCCCCCAGAGCCCAAAGCTGAGCTCTTGTGTGCAGTACTTGTCCAGGGCAACACAAGCACTGTGGCTTCCCTAAATCGTGCAAACAATGTTATGGGACTGAAATTCTCCTTACTCCATTGGCTGAAGGGGAAAACAATGCCAGGAGAGCCTGAGAAATTTCCCGAAGTCACCCAGCCAGCACAAGGTGTAGCCAGAATGTGAAACTCAATTGTTGGTGGCAGAGTTTCCCGTCCCGTGAACCTCAAAGAAATGCCGTGCAGCCCAGGCCTCTCCATTGGCACACGAATGATGTTTGGGGGCAAATTGTCCTTTGTGGTGCGGGTTGTCCCGTGCACTGGAAGAGGGTGGGCGGTGTCCTCAGCCTCAACCCCCCCCCCAGATGCCAGCCAGCACCCCTGCCCTTCTTGTGGCAGCCAAAACCATCTCCGGTGTTGGCAGCTGCCCCCACCCCCACCCCACCAAGGGCAAATAGCCCCAGTGAGGGTCTCCGCTCAGGTTCCGTGATGAGTTTCCGTGACTGGTTGTCGGGGAGAGGTGGCTATGGTTGTGGTGTCATCGCTAAGCTTCTCTGGGTGACCTGATAGTTCGTTGTTGAAAGCAAGCACTTTGAGAGGGGGAAGCAGGGACTCGTGTGATTAGTCAGGTGGCAGGCACGTGTCGGCATCACTGTCGGCAGACTGGGGTGAAGGCAACCCCTTCTATTCACTCTCCAGGTAAAATGGCCAGGGGGTACCTGCCTAGCGTCTGGAAATCACAGCAGTGTCCGCTCGACCCGTTCCTGTCCCTCCGAGAGACCCCTGACTGGGCCACATGCACAGATGAGCCCCTGGTTTTCCTACGTTGGTTGTAAAATGAAAAATCGCAGGGCGTTGGTACACGGTGTTAGGGTTCTGGGGATCATCGCCGAAATGGTGGAGACTCGGTTCTACGTAGGAGCTGCGGTGTGGGGGATGCCCTTCCAGCCACTTGGGCTGAACCTGCTTGGATCGGGAGGGCCCGAGCAGTGGGATGCGACAGCAGTGGGGCACTTAGCATATGCTTCGGTTCTCGTGGGCACTTCACAGGGGCTTTCTCACTTCGTCCTTACTGCATCCGTGGTGTTCCCTTGATCCACGTTGTGGATGTGAGAGCCGAGGCTCCGGGGGGAAAAGTAACTTGCGAAAGGTCCCCTGGTCGCCCAAAGGTAGAGCTGAAACTCAGGGGCGGCGAGCCCATCCCAGAGCCCCAGCTTGATCAGGCCAGGTCAGCTGTCCGCTGACACAGGCGTGTGGCAGGCCTGCTACTGAGTGCTGAGAACTCGGGAGATGGATGAGGACGATGCCGCTCTGCCCCCAGGAGCTCACGGTCAAACACGGGAGGCAGACACCTCAGCAGGCCGGGGCCAGGAGCCTGCTCTCGGAGAGCAACAGGAGCCAGGGGTCTGCGTGTTGCTTGAACTAAGGCTGCACTCGGGCAGGGTTGTCCGGCTTGGCCATCGGGGTGGAAGCAGCTGGGTAGTCTGGGGGGTCATGTGGGAGCTGGCAAGAAATGGGGAGGAAAATGCCAGGTGGAGGGGCCAGGTGAGCAGGACAGGCGGATGTGGGAGGAGGGGCTGCCTAAGGTAGGGCCTAGAGGGCCTTGTGCCTCTGCCATAGCGTGCAACACTCACACACGTAGACTTGCACAGTACACACCCCACATACACACACAATCCACATTCCACATACATGCATGTACATGCATACTCATGCACGTG